>NC_069802.1:3602812-3903046 GCF_027406575.1 Nycticebus coucang
CACCAGCGCAGCCTCTGGTGAGGGCTCCAGGGGCTTCCGATCAAGGCAGAAGGTGTGTCACGTGGCCAGAGCAGGAACAAGCGAGGTGGTGCAGGTTCCTCTGAATCCCGAGAGCTAATAAGGAGAACTCACTCCTACGGTGGGGATGGCACCAAGTCATCCCCGAGGGATCTGCCCCCCCACAGCCTAAACACCTCCCACCTCCGACACTGGGGATCAGATTGCTACTACATCACTGGGTAATTTTTACCTATTTGGTTTTTTTTTTTTCTTAAGTATTCAATTTTTTTTTTTTTTTTTATTGTTGGGGATTCATTGAGGGTACAATAAGCCAGGTTACACTGATTGCAATTGTTAGGTAAAGTCCCTCTTGCAATCATGTCTTGCCCCCATAAAGTGTGACACACACCAAGGCCCCACCCACCTCCCTCCTTCCCTCTTTCTGCTTCCCCCCCCATAACCATAATTGTCATTAATTGTCCTCATATCAAAATTGAGTACATAGGATTCATGCTTCTCCATTCTTGTGATGCTTTACTAAGAATAATGTCTTCCACGTCCATCCAGGTTAATACGAAGGATGTAAAGTCTCCATTTTTATTAATGACTGAGTAGTATTCCATGGTATACATATACCACAGCTTGTTAATCCTTTCCTGGGTTGGTGGGCATTTAGGCTGTTTCCACATTTTGGCGATTGTAAATTGAGCTGCGATAAACAGTCTAGTACAAGTGTCCTTATGGTAAAAGGATTTTTTTCCTTCTGGGTAGATGCCCAGTAATGGGATTGCAGGATCAAATGGGAGGTCTAGATTGAGTGCTTTGAGGTTTCTCCATACTTCCTTCCAGAAAGGTTGTACTAGTTTGCAGTCCCACCAGCAGTGTAAAAGTGTTCCCTTCTCTCCACATCCACGCCAGCATCTGCAGTTTTGACATTTTGTGATGTGGGCCATTCTCACTGGGGTTAGATGGTATCTCAGGGTTGTTTTGATTTGCATTTCTCTAATATATAGAGATGATGAACATTTTTTCATGTGTTTGTTAGCCATTCGTCTGTCGTCTTTAGAGAAAGTTCTATTCATGTCTCTTGCCCATTGATATATGGGATTGTTGGCTTTTTTCATGTGGATTAATTTGAGTTCTCTATAGATCCTAGTTATCAAGCTTTTGTCTGATTCAAAATATGCAAATATCCTTTCCCACTGTGTAGGTTGTCTCTTTGCTTTAGTTATTGTCTCCTTAGCTGTACAGAAGCTTTTCAGTGTAATGAAGTCCCATTTGTTTATTTTGTTGTTGTTGCAATTGCCATGGCAGTCTTCTTCATGAAGTCTTTCCCCAGGCCAATATCTTCCAGTGTTTTTCCTATGCTTTCTTGGAGGATTTTTATTGTTTCATGCCTTAAATTTAAGTCCTTTATCCATCTTGAATCAATTTTTGTGAGTGGGGAAAGGTGTGGGTCCACTTTCAGTATTTTACATGTAGACATCCAGTTCTCCCAACACCATTTATTGAATAGGGAGTCTTTCCCCCAAGGTATGTTCTTGTTTGGTTTATCAAAGATTAGGTGGTTGTAAAATGTTAGTTTCATTTCTTGGTTTTCAATTCGATTCTAAGTGTCTATGTCTGTTTTTGTGCCAGTACCATGCTGTCTTGAGCACTATGGCTTTGTAGTACAGACTAAAATCTGGTATGCTGATGCCCCCAGCTTTATTTTTGTTACAGAGAACTGCCTTAGCTATACGGGGTTTTTTCCGGTTCCATACAAAACGCAGAATCATTTTTTCCAAATCTTGAAAGTACGATGTTGGTATTTTGATAGGAATGGCATTGAATAGGTAGATTGCTTTGGGAAGTATAGACATTTTAACAATGTTGATTCTTCCCATCCATGAGCATGGTATGTTCTTCCATTTGTTAATATCCTCTGCTATTTCCTTTCTGAGGATTTCATACTTTTCTTTATAGAGGTCCTTCACTTCCTTCGTTAGGTATATTCCTAGGTATTTCATTTTCTTTGAAACTATGGTGAAGGGAGTTGTGTCCTTAATTAGCTTCTCATCTTGACCGTTATTGGTAGCCTTGACACAAAGGCTACTGACTTGTGGACATTGATTTTATATCCTGAAACATTACTGTATTTTTTGAGACTTCTAGGAGTCTTGTGGTTGAGTCTTTGGGGTTCTCTAAGTATAAGATCATGTCGTCAGCAAAGAGGGAGAGTTTGACCTCCTCTGCTCCCATTTGGATTCCCTTTATTTCCTTGTCTTGCCTAATTGTATTGGCTAGAACTTCCAGCCCTATGTTGAATAGTAAAGGTGACAGAGGACAACCTTGTCTGGTTCCAGTTCTAAGAGGAAAAGCTTTCAGTTTTACTCCATTCAGTAAAATATTAGCTGTGGGTTTGTCATAGATAGCTTCAATCAGTTTTAGAAATGTGCCACCTATGCCTATACTCTTGAGTGTTCTAATTAGAAAAGGATGCTGGATTTTATCAAAAGCATTTTCTGCATCTATTGAGAGGATCATGTGATCTTTATTTTTGCCTCTGTTAATATGGTGGATAATGTTTATAGACTTGCATATGTTAAACCAGCCTTGCATCCCTGGGATGAAGCCTACTTCATCATGGTGAATGACTTTTTTGATGATAAGCTGTAATCTATTGGCTAGGATTTTGTTGAGAATTTTTGCATCTATATTCATGAGTGAGATTGGTCTGAAATTCTCCTTTTTGTTTGGGTCTTTTCCTGGTTTTGGTATCAGGGTGATGTTTGCTTCAGAGAATGTGTTGGGGAAGATTCCTTCTTCCTCAATTTTTTGGAATAATTTCTGCAGTACAGGAATAAGCTTTTCATCGAAGGTTTGATAGAATTCTGGAGTGAAGCCACCTGGACCAGGGCATTTTTTGGTTGGAAGATTTTTTATTGTTTCTTTGATCTCAGTGCTTGAAATTGGTCTGTTCAGGAGCTCTATTTCTTCCTGGCTGAGTCTAGGGAGAGGGTGTGATTCCAAATATTGATCCATTTCTTTCACATTGTCAAATTCTGGGCATAGAGTTTCTGGTAGTATTCAGAGATGATCTCTTGTATCTCTGTGGGATCAGTTGTTATTTCCCCTTTATCGTTTCTGATTGAGGTTACTAGAGATTTTACTTTTCTATTCCTCATTAGTCTGGCCAATGGTTTATCTATTTTATTTATTTTTTCAAAAAACCAACTCCTTGTTTCATTAATTTTCTGAATGATTCTTTTGTTTTCAATTTCATTGATCTCTGATTTGATTTTGGATATTTCTTTTCTTCTACTGAGTTTAGGCTTAGATTGTTCTTCTTTTTCCAATTCCATAAGATCTCTTGTGAGATTGTTGATGTGCTCTCTTTCTGTTTTTCGAATGTAGGCATCTAAAGCGATGAATTTTCCTCTCAAAACTGCTTTTGCAGTATCCCACAGGTTTTGGTAGCTTGTGTCTTCATTGTTGTTATGCTCGAGGAAGTTAATGATTTCCTGTTTTATTTCTTCCTGCACCCATCTGTTATTCAACAGAAGATTGTTTAATTTCCATGCCTTTGGGTGGGGTCGAGCATTTTTGTTAGAGTTGAGTTCCACCTTTAGTGCCTTATGGTCTGAGAAGATACAAGGTAAAATTTCCATTCTTTTGATTCTGTTGATATTCGTTTTGTGTCCCAGGATATGATCAATTTTGGAGAATGTTCCATGGGGTGATGAGAAGAATGTATATTCTTTATCTTTGGGATGGAGTGTTCTATATGCGTCTATCAAGCACAGTTGTTCTAGGGTCTCATTTAAATCTCTTATATCCTTGTTTAATTTCTGTTTAGAGGATCTGTCCAGCTCTGTAACAGGAGTGTTAAGGTCCCCTGTTATTATGGTATTATCAGATATCATATTGCTCAGACTGAGTAAGGTCTGTTTCAAGAATCTGGGAGCATTTAAATTAGGTGCATAAATATTTAGAATTGAAATGTCTTCTTGTTGTATTTTTCCCTTGACCAATATAAAGTGACCATCTTTTTCTTTTTTGACTTTAGTTGCTTTAAATCCACATGTATCTGAAAATAAGATTGCAACTCCTCTTTTCTTCTGAATTCCATTTGCCTGAAAAATTGTCTTCCAACCCTTGACTCAGAGCTTTAATTTGTCTTTTGAAGCCAGGTGTGTTTCTTGCAGACAGCAAATGGATGCCTTGTGTTTTTTAATCCAGTCAACCAATCTATGTCTCTTCAGTGGGGAATTCAAGCCATTAACATTTATTGAGATAATTGATAAGTGTGATAGTATTCTATTTGTCTTATTTTGTGAGAGTCCATTGGTTAGTTTTATCTTTTGCATCAGTGTGGAGGTTAGGTTCTGTCCTTTAATTTCTGAGTTCTTACTTTGCTGCTGATCCATTGTGGTGGTCAGTGTGCAGAACAGGTTGAAGTATTTCCTGTAGAGCTGGTCTTGTTGTGGCGAATTTCCTCAATGTTTGTATATCTGTAAATGATTTGATTTCTCCGTCAATTTTGAAGCTTAGCTTAGCAGGGTACAGAATTCTGGGCTGGAAATTGTTCTGTTTAAGTAGATTAAAGGTAGATGACCATTGTCTTCTTGCTTGGAAAGTTTCATTAGAGAAGTCTGCGGTCACTCTGATGGATTTGCCCCTGTAGGTCAACTGGCGCTTACTCCTGGCAGCTTGCAGAATCTTTTCTTTTGTCTTGACTTTGGACAGGTTCATCACAATGTGTCTTGGAGAAGCTCGGTTAGAGTTGAGGCGACCTGGGGTCCAATAGCCCTCTGAAAGCAGTGTGTCAGAATCTTTGGTGATATTTGGGAAATTTTCTTTTATAATATTCTCTGGTATGGCTTCCATTCCTCTGGGGCATTCTTCTTCCCCTTCTGGAATTCCTATAACTCGTATGTTGGAACGCTTCATAAAGTCCCATAATTCTGACAGTGAACGTTCTGCTTTCTCTCTCTTCTTTTCTGCCTCTTTTACTATCTGAGTTATCTCAAAAACTTTGTCTTCTGCCTCTGAAATTCTTTCTTCTGCATGGTCTAACCTGTTGCTGATACTTTCCATTGCATCTTTAAGTTCCCTAATTGACTGTTTCATTTCCTTCAGCTCTGCTATATCCTTTTTATATTCTTCATATCGTTCATCTCTTATTTGATTCTGTTTTTGAATTTCCTTTTGGTTATTTTCCACTTTATTAGTAGTTTCTTTCATTGTTTCCATCATTTCTTTCATTGTTTTCATCATGTGTACTCTAAATTCCCTTTCTGTCATTCCTAACATTTCTTTATAGGTGGAATCCTCTGCAGTAGCTACCTCATGGTCCCTTGGCGGGGTTGTTCTGGACTGGTTCTTCATGTTGCCTGGAGTTTTCTGCTGATTCTTCCTCATGAGTGATTTCTTTTATCTGTTTCCTTGCCCTAATTTTCCTTTCACTTCCTCTTGCTCTTTAAGTTCTTGTGCCTGTGGACTAAGGGTTACAGGACCAGAAGGGTGAGAAGGTTGAAGAGCAAAAAAGGGATGAAAGGAAGGAGGACCGAGTGATAAGAAAAAAAAAGAAAAATAGAGAAAGGAGAGGGGGTGGGTAAAAGGAATATTGACAAAAAGAAGAGAGGCACAGAAAGAGGGAGACAGAACAATATAGGTGTACAGTAGGGTATTTTGATACAACCTTAAAAAAAACCACCTTCTGGGGGTGCCCAGTTGGGTGGTTCCCTTGAGGTCAGCAGCTCTTTGCTAACCTGATCAGACACAGTACCCCACCTCCACCAAGAAGAGAGGAAAGACAAAAATGCTATAAATCAAACCAAAACAAGCAAACAGAAATCTTTACAGGATAAAATTGGGTGGAAAACCAAATATAGCGGTAGAAACACTAACAAAAATGAAGTTCTGATTATTGAAATAGGCAGTAATGGGAAATTATAATTAAACTAGAAAAATTGAGAAAGAAAAAGGATCTGTATGGAAAAGGTTGAACTTAAAAAACAAAACAGCATCAACAACATCAAAGTAAACAAAAAAAACAACCAAACCAAAAAAAAAAAAAAAAAAAACACAACCAAAAACAAAACAGTATGTATATGTTATTGAATATTGTCTGGGCAACACCTGGTCTTCTGGGGTATGAGATGTTAATCACAGTTCTGATACGACTGGAGGCTGCTAGTTTCTCAAACCCCAGCAGGTAGACACCCTAAATCTCTCTTCAGCCCACTTAAAAGGCACTTTGAACTTGTTCACTTGCTGAGCAGAAGCTTTCCCAGGGAAGTGCTTGTTGCTGGAATCACTGCTGAAGTGGCTATCCACTTACCCTGTGTGCCAAAACTGGTCTCCCTCTGCCCCCGAGGGTTAGGGCTGCAAGGCGGCTCAGACCACCCCCCTTAGGCTACTTGGTCACTGGGTTACCAGCTCCCACCCAATTCTACCTCTGCGACCTTGAGGGTGGGGCTTGCTGGGGCAGATTGCTCACAATGGCTGCCTGTGACCCAGAGCCAAACACTATTAGCTCCGTCTGGCTCAGCGGCTCAGACTGGGGCCCTAGACAAAGGCCAAAGTTCTCTGCACTCCCGCTCAGGCTCTCCCCAAGGCAGTTCAGCTGAGTGCCAAGTCCAAAGACACCAAAACAGTTCACAGGTAAGGCCTTTCTGGTTTGCAGTCTCGCTGCTACTGAACTTACAGTTGTGGGCAGGTTTAGACGGATTGAACACAGTGACCACTTGCCAGTTTTCCACTGTTTTAGTCCTCCTCTTGGGGTCCAGAAGTCTCTCGCTGACTCCCTGTATCCTCTCAGGGATGATGATAGGCAGATCTCACCAGCCAGAGATGCCTGGAGTCCTATCTCCCCAGACTCATGGTGCCCAGATGCAAGGAAGCTGTTACTTGGCTGCCATCTTGCTCCACCTCCCCCTACCTATTTGGTTTTTTCAATATTTTTCAAATTTAAATGATTTTCAAATTACAGGCATAAACCTTGTAAGAACCAGGATTTGGATCTGTTCTGTTCACTGCCATCTCCTTGGGGCCTAGAGTGGCTTACTGCACAAAGCGGTGGGTGCTGAGTCACATTTGTGGGGTGCACTTTCAGTATAATGCATATACCCTTATCACGGGTCAGAGGATTTACTGGGACACCAAGTACATGTGTCCAGACAAGTCAGAGCCTTGAGCACGAGCCTCGTCTGGGCAGGTTTCCGTCCATATCTCCTCCCAATTTGGTCCTTATCCCCACAGCTCCAGAAGTAGCATGTGCTTTCTGCCAGCCCCGTGATGTCTCCAGACACAATCTACTTGCCATGTCCCAGGCACCTAGGATTGTACTAGACCTGGGGCTCCTTCCAAGTCTGACCGGGGCTGGACATCTGGGTTCTGGCCCCAGACTGCCTCCCAGGCCCCCACCCAGCTCTGACGCACACCTGCCAACTCTCATAGCCACGCTGCTTCCCTGCCAGCACCAGAAACATTTCTTATTTAATTGCTGTCCATTACTCCTTTAGGAAAATGTCTTAGTTACAGTTTAGATGCAGAAAGCAGATACCACGTTAGTCTATTAAGGAGAATATGATTCAATAAAAAGAATTAAAGTACATATGAAATCTCTGGACCGGGTGCAATGGCTCATACCTATAACTCCAGCACTTTGGGAGGCCAAGGTGGGAGGACTGCTTGAGGCCAGGAACTCAGAAATAGCCTGAGCAACATAGAAAGACCCATCTCTACAAAAAAAATTTAAAACTTAGCCAGACACAGTGTGCTCATAGTCCCAGCTACTTGGGAAGCTGAGGAGGGAGGATCACTGGAGCCTGGGTGTTTGCAGTTATAGTGAGTGATGATGACACCACTTTACCCCAGCCCAGACAAAGGAGTGAGATCCTAGGGAAGGGAAGGGAAGGGAAGAAGGGAAGGGAAAAGCAGGGGTCTCTGGGCGGCGCCTGTGGCTCAGTGAGTAGGGCGCCGGCCCCATATACCGAGGGTGGTGGGTTCGAACCCAGCCCCGGCCAAACTGCAACCAAAAAATAGCCGGGCGTTGTGGCGGGCGCCTATAGTCCCAGCTGCTCGGGAGGCTGAGGCAAGAGAATCACCTAAGCCCAAGAGCTGGAGGTTGCTGTGAGCCGTGTGACGCCACGGCACTCTACTGAGGGCAGTAAAGTGAGACTCTGTCTCTACAAAAAAAAAAAAGAAAAGCAGGGGTCTCTGGAAGAATCAGAGGAGCGGGATTTAGACTGGACCTCCAGACATGAATCCCAGAACATCACTACAGACCTGGCCCCCAGGGAAGCCAGGACCTGTGGCCCCTGAAGCTCCAGGCTTAAAGAACGTGCCACCAAAGCCAGAGACTGACCTAGGCTTGGCTACTGTGATGTCTGCCGGGACTAACTCAGTGCTTCCACCTCGTAGGTGGGTGGATAGAGGGACACTGGACTATGGATCTCAGCCAGAATGGCATTTCTTATGCCATTAATTCTTAGTGAGAGTGAGGTTAGCAGAGATTAACAGATGTTAGAGCCAGAGCATTTGGCTTCTTAACCCAGCTGTGTCCCCTATGTACTCTGTGACCTTAGGCAAGTCACTTCACTTCTCTTTGCCTACTTTCTCCTCTGTAAGAAGGAGCTAATCAGCCAGGCATGGTGGCTCATACCTGTAATCTGAGCTACTCAGAAGGCTGAGGCAGGAGGATCACTTGAGCCCAAGATTTAAGGCTGCAACAAGCTATGATCAGGCTACTACCCTCCAGCCTGGTGACAGCATGAGACTCCATCTCTTTAACAAAAAGAAGAAGAAGAAGAAGGAGTTAATAATGGTAAGTTAATGCGTAAACTACTAGGACACTGTTTGTCACGGAGCTCTGTGATGGCTCTCACAGCCGTGGTCATAGTGGAGAACAAAAGCGGCCTCCTCTTTGTTCTCTTCTGCAGCATTTGACCCTTCCCTTTGCCAGGATGTGGCATGCACAGAGAGGGTGTCTTTCTAATGCTCAGCAGACCGTTAGCTGCGTGGTGCAGTCAGAGGCTTATTGCTGACACCGTCTCTCTGAAAGTCTGTTTGCTGGTGCCCGTTCACTGGAAACCTCAACCCCGCAGTGCCCCTGCATGGAGGCCACTCCCCACTTCTGCGGCTTACTGCGTATGTTCCTGTGAATTGGGAGGCTTAATCCCCCTCCCGAGCACCACAGACTCGATGTGCTGCTGGTCCTCAGCTAAAACGCCGGGAAGACATCAGGCCGAGGTCAGGCCAATGTCTCGGGCAAGGCGCTGCCGGGGCCTTTCAGACGAAACTCCGTGTGGGGCTTGCCTGACTTGCCTTGGCGAACGTCTCAAAGAGCAGACTGTGCTAGGGAAACTGTCCACAGATGTGTCTGTGTTTGTGCCTCTGGCATGTTGAACAACAGCATTTAGAAGCAGCATTGCCCAAGGAGACTTGATACATCTTGTGCCCAGTGGACTGTGGCACCTGCACGGTCTTGGGCCTGGTTTCTTTCGTCAACAACTCCCAGCCCTGGCCACCAGTTGTTCTTTCCCAAGTGCTAAGCTCTACTCCTCCTGACTCTATCTGCCTAACTCCAGAACCACTAGTTTCCTTTTGGAAGAAATCAGTATGGGACAGGACTAAATCAAGGGCCAGGAAACCTGACTCCATCCTGTAGCCTGCTTCTAATCAGCTGGGTGACATCAAGCTATAATACTTAATGGCTTCTTTAGATTTTGGTTTCCTCATGTGGAAGCTGAAGAGACTATACTCAAATCTGTGAAAAATAATTTGCTTCCTGACTGAAGGGGGCATGGACGGATAAGTAGATGGATAAGTGAATGACTTTTTAAACTTCAGCTTACTATGAGGGTGCAGACGATCAGTTACATTGTTTGCGTTTGTCAGACTCCAAGTTCTACTTGTGTCCCTCATCCAGGAGGTGTGCCATATTAGTGAATCATTTTTTAATCTGTAAACAAACCATTTCCTTTAAAAAGATGAAAGGAGAAAAAAATCAGTCATAGTACAGCAAAAAATAAAAATAAACAAGCCAAGGATTAGTAAAATGATTTTGAACAGATGTTTTTTCGTGCAGTCTTGGAAACAAAATGAACACTCTCTCACCAAACCTAGTTTTCCTGAAAAGCTTGTTGTTGGGAGTCACTTTTGCAGCAAAAGGGAAGGAAGGATGTCCACCAGCAGGACTGAGAGTCCCTGGTCACACCGACACCAACCAGCAAGGGCAAGGCCAGCAGCCCAAACTCACAGGACTCAGTTGCGGTGACAACTGAGTTTTCTTGGAAACTGATGTCCTAGGCCATCTTTAAGGTACACTCCATTCAAGATGTTGTGGTTAGACTGGTTTCTCAAAACTGCCTCTGATTTACATGTAATGTCAAAAACTTCAGCTATACTCAATACTTTTTCTCATGAATTAGAGTTCAGATCAATAGAATAGACGTGTAGAATAAACCACACCTGATTTTCGTCACAAAAGTGTAACCAGAGACACTGACACAAGTATTTTATTTATCATATTTTGTTTAAATGTGATATTTTTTAAAGCCCAGTTTGTTCTGGAAGAGATACTCACTATTTAAAGAAGAGGGTAAAAATAGAGAGGTTTTAATAGGGAAGACTAATTAGTTGAAACTTTGATTATCTTGTGTAACAGCCATCTAGGGGTCAGTTTAAGCTCTACCAAACCTCTACCAGCCTCACGAGACCCTTGAAGGGGCAGGTGATGAACTTCATGGGCCCCTTCCTTTATAAAAATAAAAAAGCACATGGCACAATTCCATTGTATAAAGACAAATATATTAAAATTACATATCAAAACATTACTTTGACCTAAAAGTTCCTTCTTTTCTGGTTAACAAAAAAAAGTATACATTTCCACATGCCCCTAAAAGTAATGCAGGCCCAAGGCACTGTGTGTTTTGTGCCTAACAGTTAAGTCAGCTGTGTGGTCACAGCCCTCACGTGATACAAGTCTGCCCAAGACAGGAGCGTAGCTCACCATCAGGGGAACATTGGGCATTTTTCTTCCCTGGAGTAGTCCTTGTAACCATCACAAAGCACAAAGCAGTGTACGCAGCTCCCGAGGAGCTATTTGGCTGGGTTCCAAGGTAACAGATCCGGAGAGAGAGAATTAGATTCACATCAGGTGGCCACAGGAGTTAAAGACCTCATGTCCTATAGGAGCTAATTTCTCTGTACCAACTCTAGAGGCCTAACTTCCAGCATTCTTCCAAGGGACATGCCCAGTTATTATTCAGAGAAGCCCAAACCTCCGACTTTCAGCCAAATATTTATAGTTCTCCCAGTTTAATGCAATTTACCAACCAGGGGTCATTTTTGTCATAAGCTATCTTGCCTGGCTGCATAGTTAGACATTCTTCCTTTATCAGGTTTCCAGGGAAACAGAGCTAGGGAGTTAACCAAAGGTCAAATTCTTATGCAGAAGGGGAAAAGGTTTTAGTAATCCTTTGTCCAAAACACACAGCTTGGCAGTTGTTAAGGAAATAATTACATTGATGTTTCAATCCAAAATTAGCAGTGTGTCTGTGGCAGAGACCATGGTATTTGTGCCCAAACTCCATTTCCTTTCTCTCCAGGGCACACAGTCCGCACTTTCCAGATTCTCTCCTAGGTAAATGAGGGTGACCACTTCTGGCCAATGAGCTGTGGTAGAAGTGATACATGTCACTTTCAGGCTGGGCCTATAAAATCTCTGGAAATCCTCCATGCTCTCTCTTACCTCTTCTGCTGATAAGATGAGGAGTCTTCAATGCAGGGCTCTAAAGCCCTAGGAAGTGGGGGAGCCACTACATGGCAGGAACCTGGGTCTCTGAATGATTATTTAGGACATAGACTCTCTACTGCCAGCCCATATGATACAAGCAAGAAATAAGTGATCAGCAAAAAAAGGAAAGAACAGATTTATCTGAGTTTTAATTTCTCTCCCAATCCCCCCCCCCCAAAAAAAAAGATGAACTGGCATAGAATGTTTGATTAGGAAAATTAAATTCTTATAACTTACCCTCTTAATGTTGAACTAAACTACGTGACTACTCCCCCCACCCCAGCCCTTTTTAGCATGTTTCTGGCCCTCTCGGGAGGGAACTAGAGGAACGACCGCCACCTCCCTGTCATCACTCTACACGGTCCTTTGCCGAGCAGTGGTAGCTCCTGGCTGGATAGAAAATTCCATGATGGTTAGAGGGTTTTTGTTGAGGAAGCCACTGCCAAAGCAGTTCATTCAAATAAGATTTCAGTGTCATGATTTGAGGCACAACATTATCCAAACTAAGTGTCTGAGAGGAAGGAGCCAAAGGTTCTCATCATTAAAACCCTAATTGGACACTTTTTTCATTAAGGAAACAAAAGACAAGCAGTGCTTTATACCTGAGAAAGTTTGCCCCAAATGAAGCTCTCTAAATAACAGCAATGAAATTTAGTTGTTTTATACTTGGTGTGTTTTATTGTTTGTTTGTTTTTTTGGTCTTTTTGAGACAGAGTCTCACTATGTCGCCCTCAGTAGAGTGCCCTAGGGTCACAGCTCACAGCAACCTCAAACTCTTGGGCTTCAATGATTCTCTTGCCTCACCCTTCTGAGTAGCTGGGACTACAGGTGCCCACCACAACCCCCAGCTATGTTTTGGTTGGAGTCATCATTATTTAATAGGCCTGGGCTGGGCTCAAACCCACCAGCCTCAGTGTATGTGGCTGGCGCCCTACTCACTGAGCTACGGGCGCCAAGCCAATACTTACTTTTATAATAGAGAATTTAGAGGGTTTTAAACATTTTTCTATGCAGTATTTAGGTGGGAAAACCTAGCAACTTTTCTTAAAACTAGTACTACATCATTTACTATGCTTTTGATCACAGGTAAAGACAGAAAAAGAAAAAAGCTCAAGTGGCTTAAATGAGAAAGGTCATTTATTGGATCCTGTGACTTTAAAATCCAGATGAGAGGCAACTTCAAGTGGTGCCAGGCCATGGTCAGGGTGAGGGTAGCAGGAATAGCAAATAAGGGAGTTCCAGCATGCTCTTCCCATCTTGGGTCTCCCTCTAGTGCCCCCCACAGGCAGAGTCTAATAGACCGGGCTGGCAAAGCACCAAGGGGTGCCCAGGTCCAGAGTCACAGAACTGAGCCTAGTGGAGAGTGTGGAGTGAGACAGCTTAACGACTTGTCACTGTTCCATAGATGTTATTTCAAAATGGTGTTACATGAAGAGATAGAGCAAATATAGCCAAAAATTTAAGAAATGAGTATTATAGAGATATTTCATACCTGACATATCTGTTAGTAAAAACATTTATGTTATTTTTCTGAAATATGTGGCATGTTTACTATCCATTACTTTCCTGTATTATTTTTTTTTTTAAGACAGTCTCATTCAGTCACCCTGTGTAGGGTGCCATGTCATCATAGCTCACAGCAACTTCAAACTCTAGGGCTTGAATAATCCTCTTGTCTAAGCCTCCCAACTAGCTGGGACTACAGGCACCCTCCATAATGCCTAGCTAGTTTTTCTATTTCTAGTAGAGAAGGGGTCTCGCTCTTGCTCAGGCTGGTCTCAAACTCCTGAGCTCAAGGAATCCACCCACCTTTGCCTCGCAGAGTGCTAGGATTATGGGAGTGAGGCACCATGCCCAGACTAAGAACAATAACAATTTTTTGTAGGTGAAGGGATGTATTTTCTTCTCTCTTAATTATGACAGCCTATATGTTGGTCTGATAGCCTCTGTGATTCTGCTTAAAGCTATTTTATGTAACCAGTCTTCTGTAGAGGCTGATAGAACAAGTAACAGTAAGCTCCGGGAAGGAATGGCCTCTTAGGTACTCACATTCTCTTCAGGCTTTATATCAGAATTTCATCAGTTTTCAGTAGCAGAGATCTGGAAAATAGTGGCTTATATATATAAGGTTTTATATTGTCATATTATGAGGTCCTGGCTTTGCCTGCCCATGTGACATTCACAGCAGCTCTACAAGTCATCACTGGCCTGCTCGCCCATCTCTTCAGAATAGCCCTGCCCTCCTGGCTGCTGGAGCTCCAGGCACCACTTCCCCATCCCAGGAAGCAGAACAGAGAAATAGGAGGGACATATATCCCCATTTTAAACAAGAGACGTCTCAAAGTGCCACATTCCCCTTCTGCATACATCTCATCACCCAGACCTTATTAGTTACATCCATTTATCTTCAAGGAAGGCTGGGGAATGTAGTCTCTTAGCCAGTTGGTAATGTGCCTTGCTGAAAATTGGGGACTCTTACTAAGGAGGAGGCCACTTCATATTTGATGATGATGCTGATAAGGTAGCAGAGTATTGGCCAAAGGACCTCTCCTTGGGGAGAAGGTAAAGAGATTGAGGTTTAAAAGAGTAAATGCCTAAGATAATAGAAGACTCTCAAGTCAGTTTACTCAAAGAAGAGAATTATAGAATTCCTTTTTCTTTCTAACATTTAAAATAATATTTATTGAATTATTTTATGATTCCCAAAATAGTCCTGTTTTTCTTCATAGAAAATACCGGGTTATTAAGCAGTGTGATGAAAATGTGTCAAACGGTCTATAAAACCAGTGTATGGTGCTCCATGATTGCATTAATGTACACAGCTATGATTTAATAAAAAAAAAAAAAAGAAAGAAAGAAAGAAAGAAAAGAAGAGAAAATACCGGGTTAATAATAGCCACTATTTACTTAGCACGTTTTTTTTTTTTAGGCTGGGGCTGGGTCTGAACCTACCACCTCTGGCATACGAGGCCAGCACCCTACTCCCTTGAGCCACAAGCACCACCCCCAACTTAGCACTTTTTATATGCAATATCATGACTGTCATGACAAGAAGAATTCATGCCCATTTTATTCCAAGACAAAAACTGAAGCTCAGAGACTCACAGAGCATTGCTGAAGCTGGAATTAGAATTCCAGGCTATCAACTCCAAAGTCTGCTCTGAATCATCACACATGGATTATACGACCCTCTGAACATATCCTTTCAAATCCTAGTTTCCCAAAACAAAAAATCTAAATAGTCATATCTTTTGTAGATAAAGACCTATTATTTACCTAATACATTTAACCACTTTCTATAAAGGTTTTGTCTGAAGGAGACCGTCCGCCTTACTATTTATAGTTATACTGCTAATCAACCTTCAACTATTTGTATAACACATAAAAAAAAAAATAACACTGCTCACATATAAAGAAAGCAGGTCAATGAAATGTGCACAAAATAGACCTGTTCATTTTGGAAAATTTGGAAAAAAGAAAATAAATCTCCCACTTCCTGACCTCAGAGATAACCCTAATAAACATTATGGTGTGCTTTACACCAATTTTTTAATGCATAAATAATTAATTTTTAACAAATGAAAAGTGATCATCCTTGTTGTTTGTACTGGTTTTAAACTGTGCTTTTTTGAAAAAAAGAATGCGGTGAGCAGTCTCCCTCCTCCGTCTGTCTCCCGCCTGGGCCCCCCACTACCATGTCCACTGCTGGTGATAGTTGCTGTGTATCATATCAGAGTTTATTTTTGCACATTTCACCGAAAACAAACTTTCATGTTCCCCCTTCCACTGTTTACAGAAATGCCAGCCCGTCACACAGGGCTCCTCACCCTGAGATTTTTACTCGCACACTATTACGCACCTTGTGTTCTGCCATGTAAGCCCAGAGCTTCTCTCTTCCACAGCTTCCCGCCCGGTGATGGCCCCATTTATTAAACAGCTCCCCGCTGATGGACACTTGGTGGTTTCTTAATCTTTGGTTATTACGAACAATCAGCAGCCTTTCGTGGCTCTCATTTGCACTCACGTGCAGACCCAGGGACTGAATGAAAGAAGCGGGACTGGCAGTCAAGTGCGTTTGTAATTTTGGTAGGCATTATCACATTGCTCTCTGCACTGAGCATCCCTCCACCAGCAATGTATGAACGGGTTTGTTACCCTCATTAAAAGAGCATATTTTTAAGATTTTTTTTTTTTACAGATACAGCCTCACTTTGTTGCCCTCTGTAGAGCGCCGTGGTGTCAGCTCACAGCAACCTCCAGCTCTTGGGCTTAGGGCCTTAGGCAATTCTCTTGCCTCAGCCTCCCAAGTAGCTGGGACTACAGGCATCCACCACAACGCCCAGCTATTTTTTTTATTGCAGTTTGGCCATGGCCGGATTTGAACCCGCCATCCTTGGCATATGGGGCCAGCACCCTACTCACTGAGCCACAGGCGCCGCCCCATACGAGCATATTTTCAAACTTCTGAATTTTGCCATTCTGATGCATTTGTTTTTAAAAAATAAATCTATCTTGGCATAGCTTTAATTTGAATTTTTCCTATTATAAGCAAGGCTATAGCTTTAAAAACATTCCTGTCTTACAGGTGTTTCTGTTCATTGCTTTGCCCTTTGTGACCATTTAACCATGCAATTTCTGGGCACACAGTGGTCTGTTGACCAATAAGCATAAATGGAGTGGAATCCGCAAGTAAGCAGTTGCTGGTTTCCCTACATCTCATTCCTGAGGAAGAAACCAGCTATACTTCTGCTCGGTGGCAATGATTTTGATGGTTATGCATGGCTTTATTTCTAAGATATTTTAAGTCAGAAAATTGGAATGAAGAAAAAAATTAAACAGTGACTGTAAGTCTACTGCCAGGGATGGGGGCAATAGACTAAATATCCTTGACCATGGCTACAGGCAAGTCATATATTTTGGTCAGTCAAGGAGAGAAACGGGGTTCAAGACAGAATCCATGTCAACAGTGCCCTGGTGGAACCTGGCTTTTCTGAGGCTGCGACGGACCAGCCATAGCTCTGAGGTGAGACATTCCTGCCTCCTGTGCCCCTCAGTGTTCTGGACGCAGTGCCACGTGTTACTGGAGCAGACGAGGAAGTAACAGGACAGGCAGAGAGGTGGTCAAGCTAATGGGAAAAGAAGACAGAGGAAGAACTTAGTAGCAAGAAATAAGGAGAAGGCTGGGAATAGTGTGGCTCACGTCTGTAATCCCAGCACTCCGCGAGACCGAGGCAGGTGGATTGCCTGAGCCCAGGAGTTTGAGACCAGCCTGAGCAGAAGTGACACCCCATCTCTAAAACTAGCTGGTTGTTGTGGTGGGTACCTATAGTCCCAGCTACTCAGGAGGCTGAGGCAAGAGGATCGCTTGAGCCCAAGAGTTTGAGGTTGCTGTGAGCTATGACACTACAGCACACTACCGAGGGCTACTAAGTGAGACTCTGTCAAACAAACAAACAAAGAAACAGAACTAAGGAGAGAGGTGGGGAGAAAACAGCTCAGAAGGTGCAGTGGGCAAAGAGCAGTTACCTCTAAATACAACCCAAAGATGGATGGATTATTCAAGGCACAGAACAGGAAAGCATTTAGCACCATTTATCAAATTGCAGGAGTTGTTGCAATCTAGCATCACCCTAGTTCTGCAAAATTTCTTACATTACTGTGTAGCCTGCTTGCTGCCCTGACTCAGTCAGATTCCTTTTTGTCATCTTAGCTGCCTTTTCCAGTAAAGTCAACTTGGGCGTTGAGCTCTGTAGAAGGAGGGATTGCTTTAAGGTTGGATGTTGACAGCAGCACACTGGAAATAAACATTCCAGTTCCTAGCAGAAGGGAGTGTCGTTCTAAGAATGTGTAGGGAAAGCTGGAGACTGTCTTCACATCTGTATCAAATGACAGCATTTTGCTTCCAGTGTACTTCATACATAAAATTGTCACTTTAAATCTAGATTGCAAAGTTAGGCATAATATGCTTGTAGCTCTGGTGGGAGAATATTTGCTTTAAAAGGAAGTATAAAAAGCAAAATGTTCTAAAGCTTGGTGGTGAAAGTTTATTTAAAAACCCAATGTTGTTACCTTGTCTTTACACACACACACAGACATACACACACTCAAGGCCGTTTCTCAGTATCCAAATAAACTTGTTTTGCTTCCTTTGGAGCAGATAAAACCGTCCTCTCTCCAGAAAAACGAAATAAACCCTTTTATGTTCAACACGATGTTTTGTCTTTCCAGGCATCCTACAAGCCATTACTGAAGCAGATTGTGGAGGAAATATTTAATCCCGAGAAGCCAGACCCTGTTGATATTGAGCACATGTCTTCAGGCCTCACTGATCTCCTTAAAACTGGATTCAGCATGTTCATGAAGGTAAAGTAGCCATGAAAAGTTAATCCTGAGTGTAGAAATGTTCTCTTTGCTGGGCATGAAAATGCTAGCACCCTGTTAACCCTGGTCAACCCCGTGCGGATGACATTCTGTGTTTTAGCTCTTCTAAAATCAAGGCGATTTTTATTTACCTTTTGGTGACCAGCAGTCTGACCCTTACACAGCTGCTTCTGACCTGACACTCTGACCTCTCCTGACAGGTGGAGGACACAACCCTTCCAGGGCAGCAGGTGGGAACTTTTCCCCATGGCTCATGTTTCCACTTAACATTTGTCTGTATAATACTGACTGGTCTTAGTGATAGTCCTTTGCTCTTAATTCTGGAACTTACTATGTAAGATGATGAGGACTGTGCTGAGTCCTATGGCTAGAATCACCCTAAACCCTTGGAAATGACTTTCGCTAACTCCTAGGTTACAAGGGCTAGAATTTCTCTGGCTGAAATCTGGGGTGGGTCAAAATGACTGGACAGTCCCTTGAAGTAGGGATGAAAGGAGGGAAAAATACACAAATGTGAACTATTTTTAACACACTGTAGAGTTGCTAAATTTAAAAGGATCTAAACAAGATTATAGGCTGACCTCTCAGTCCATGATTTCAGTATAATAACTCTTGTAAATAACAGAATGTTTTGCCAGCTTCAAAGAATCTTTGAAATCATGAATTAATCTGCATAGGAGATCTGGCCTTTCAGAGTTCAATAAATGCATATTCCAGGAAAATTAGCCCACTCCAAAACTGGAGGACAATGCCAAATGGTTAGACTCTAAACCACGCAGTAAATGGCTGGAGGGGACAGAAGGGCCCCTCAATTATCACCAGCTTCTGTGCACGGCCTGGCTGGGCATCTTCCTTCTATTTTCTGTAATAAAGCAACATAGATCAGCTTCTTTAAAGTGCTTGAGGGCTCCTGTGTTGCGTGTGAGTCCAGAGTTGCCAGTGACTCCCTGTCCTGAGTAGTCCTTCATGGTGGCTAGTTTGTACAGAAACTTCCAGACTCTACATGGTTTTCAAGCTTTTCCACGTGTGCATCCTCAAGGAAGCTTCATTCACAAGTGTCAGTAAAGTCCAAGGATGGCCCAATTACCCACGTGTCCTTGTCCTGACAGGCTGCCGCATTTGTGGTACAGTCAGGCCCTGCACGAAGGGGTCTGGCCCAGGGTGCAAATGAAAGATCCACCCCTCTGCAATACACAAGGCGCAGTGTGGAGAGAGGAGGCCCTGTCTCTCTTCTCTACTCCAAGGTGTTCCATAGAAATAGCTGTTATCTTAGCGGAAGGGTTCTGTGATCAAATGTTTTAGAATGTAATTGTTCCTTTGTATTCCAACATCACAGTGTCTCTAACATGCTGATGACTTTGCAGCTCTTCCAACCAAGAACATAGAGGGTATTATGGAATACAGGCTTGTCACGTGAGACTGTCCACTTGCATTTTCTATCACTGTTCAATGAAACAGGAAAGGTCACATTTTTATATTTTTAGACACTGCTGCTGAGTGCTTCCCTGACTCTACCTGCCCCACTGCCCCGGCCCAGCCCTGGGCTGCTGAGTTTCTCTCCACATACACCCAAGTTAGGGGCCATGAAGAAGTGCTCCAGCAGCTTGAGGCTGGGCTCACAGGGAGGTTTCCATGTAATGGATTTAAGAAACAGGAATCTGTGTTCTCCCTGCAGCTGTCAGGATCCATCCCTGCAGCTGCACGGTGGGGCCCTGGCTCTCAGTTACTGGAATATCTCATCTGTCCACAGGGTGTGGGGTGAGTCCCCATGGGCTGGCAACAAAACCCTGTCCACCCCAGCATCCAAGGGGGAGTCCTTTTGTTTCTCAATGGGTAGTAGCTGGCTTTGCCTACCATTCCACAGAGCTCAGCAGAGACAGTTACCTCTGTGTGCAGAGTTGAACAAAATTGGTATAAACTTAAAGAGGAACAGGCAGCAGGCTTTGAGAACTGACTGTAATTTCCTGAAGAGTCACTTCTTTGAGAGGGAGGTGAAGCTGTCAAGAGAAGGTGTCTGCCATTCTGCTCTGAGGCCTCCGGGGGAGGACAGAGCCGGTCAGATGGACAGTGTCCAGCCTCCAAGTTCAGACAGCCAGTGTCCAGCCTCCAAGTTCAGACAGTTAATCTGCAGCCTCCAGGTTCAGACAGCCAATGTCCAGCCTCAAGTTTCAGACGGCCAGTCTCCAGCCTCCAAGTTCAGATAGCCAGTCTCCAGCCTCCAGGGCTTCCCTGACTCTGCCTGCCCCATTGTCCCAGGCCACCCCGGGCTGGGTTCAGGTGGGCCAGTTTCATGCCTCCATGTTCAGATGGCCAGTGTCCAGCCTCCATGTTCAGACAGCCAATGTCCAGCCTCCAAGTTCAGACAGTTAGTCTCCAGCCTCCAGGATCAGACAGCCAATGTCCAGCCTCCAAGTTCAGATGGCCAGTCTCCAGCCTCCAAGTTCAGACGGCCAGTCTCCAGCCTCCATGTTCAGACGGCCAGCCTCCAGACTCCAAGTTCAGATGGCCAGCGTCCAGCCTCCCTGTTCAGACCGCCAGTCTCCAGCCTCCAAGTTCAGACGGCCAGTCTCCAGCCTCCATGTTCAGATGGCCAGCCTCCAGACTCCAAGTTCAGACGGCCAGCGTCCAGCCTCCCTGTTCAGACCGCCAGTCTCCAGCCTCCAAGTTCAGACAGCCAGTCTCCAGCCTCCATGTTCAGATGGCCAGTCTCCAGCCTCCAAGTTCAGACGGCCAATGTCCAGCCTCCATGTTCAGATGGCCAGTTTCCAGCCTCCAAGTTCAGACGGCCAGCATCCAGCCTCCCTGCCGCATTTCCCTTGCCAGTCTCCACCCCCCGTCACACAGATAACCTGTGATCAGCGTGTGCTGCTGGTCAGCGAGGTGTTTGCATCCATTCTCATGTTAATCCTCATGGCAACCTTACAGGGTAGATCCTGTCGTTATCTCTATTTTACCAAAAAGGAAACTGAGGCCCAGGAAGGTTGCAGTAGATGTGAACTTCCAGAAGGTCAGGGTGGCTTTTACTCTCCACTCCTCTCCTCTTTTCTAAAGAGCACATAGGAAATAACACCGAGATTCATCCCTGATCATTCTCATTCCAAACCCATGCTTTTAACCACAACAGTTCTTGGCTCCAGGCATTTGCTAGGAAGTTAAATATTCATATATTCATATGTTATTAATTACAGTTTTCTTTGTGATTACTCATTAGCTCAAATGCTTTCCCATTCTGGTATCTGTGCAGCTTGGGTCTTGAAGACAGCCCGTGTGTGTGATTTCTTGGGGGTCATCTGCTGGTACCCTGCCCGCTTTTCTGGGACTGGGCCCAGAGCTCATTACTGATGCTCCCCAGAACAAATCTGAGCTCCAGCGTGCAGCCATGGCTGCGCAGCCCATCTCAGTTCCGCAGTCTCCAAGCTGAGATGCTCAGCGCAGTGATGCCCGCCTCCTTGCCCCTTGCCGCCTGCTCTGTGCCTCTGGAACACGCCCCCTCCTACTCGCCCCACTCAAGACCCACCAGTGCTGAAGAAAGAAACCAAGAGGCAGAGGCTGAGGAATCCAGTCGTCCATGTGGAAGCCTCCCGTGCTCAGGACTGTCCCAGCGGGAGAATGCAGAGCTGGAAGGAAGCTGAGTGGCAGGCTGACCCTGCTCTGCTCTCACAGAGGGGCCCGCCATGACATGGACTCAGGGTTGCCCGAGACAGCATCTCTGGACTGTTGAGAAGCCACAGACTGGGAAGCCAGGGGAAATGTGCGGAAGTGGAGCCAGCAGCTACATGCACAGGACGCACTGTGTGTGCCCTCCAGGGCTCTGTATTTTTTGTGCACACTTCTGTGGCTGCACTCGTACATTATTTTGTAATTAGTACACATCGAGTATCTTTCTTCAGACGATTGGTTTTCTTCAGGTATTTTTCTTTTTTTTAATTTCAGATTAATATGAGGGAGGGTGTAAATGATAAGGTTACAATGCTTGCATTTGTTAGGTAAAGTCCCTGTTGTAGGTATGTCACATACCAAAAGGTGTGCCATATACTCCGACACTGTGCCCATGAAACGGGAGCCCAGCAAGCCCTTCCTTGCTCCCCTCCGCCCTCCCTGCCTCCCCCCAGCTTGAATTGAATTGAGTTTTTCTCTTATGTGGGTTTGTATTAGTTCATCTATTGGCTTCATATTAGGATTGAGTACATTGGATTCTTGCTTTTCCATTCTTGTGATACTTTGCTAAGAAGAATGTGTTTCAACTCCATCCAGCTTAATTTTTCTGGGTCTTTTTCTAATGATACAACTTGATCTGCTGCACATTAGTAGATCAAGAGATCACTTCAGTGGTCTGTGAGAAAAAAGAATAGAACAGACTAGATCAGAATCTGTGGATCCAGCAAAGTAAAACAACATAACCCAGTCACACATGCATAGGCACAGATGATTTAAATGTTTTTCCTACTATTGGTCACCACTGAAAGAATGGGAAGCCATGTCTATAAGGACCAGAAGGCTGAATGGGGCCTGATTCTTTTTTGCATCATCAGCACTGGCACTTGTGGGGGCCTTACACGCAGCAGGCGCTCACCAAAGGATGGCAAGGTGGTCGGAGCAGACCTGGTGCAGTCCTCATTCAGAAAGCAGCACAGCTAGAAATCCCTGCTTCCTCCTTCCAGCTACTGCCTGTGAGCCAGAAGCTGCCTTTCAGCAATTTCACAGGGGATGAAAGTTCCCTGGGGCCCCCAACAGAGGCCCTAACCCTTCTTTCCAGCAACTACTAAGCAAAGCTGAGCCGGGCACTGTTCCATCCTTGCATGGGCCCCCAAAGCAGCACCTACCCACTCCCACCTTCCACTGTGCACAGGGAGACGGCAGCCTGCCTCCACCTCTGTCAGAGAAAGCCAATGCTCTCCTCTTTCCACGCCAATGGTGCGGAAATCTGTTTCTCCCAACTTCTTTGTCTCTGTAGAACAAAACAGAAGCAAAGGAGCTATTTTGTAGAGTGAGAAATTAAGAGTCAGAAGGAGAAAGGGCCTAATAGAGTGTCAGACAGGAAGATAAGCAATACAGGAGAGGTTTGGGGATCTCTTTCTCTCCTTTCTTCAATGTCTTAATTTTTTAGTTCGAGTTTGTGAATAGTAGCCAGCTGTCTCTTCTACATGTTCCTTCCTCGTGCCATCTGCTCTGTCGGTACTAGCAGCACTCACGTCATTCCACAGTTTGAGTTTGTTTGTAAAAGGCATTGGAGAATAGGGCTAACACTCTGATGTCACCCCAGCTGGGTTAGAACTCAGTTCCTCCCATTGCTGACTGTGTGCCTAAGTTTCCTCATCTGTAAAATGGGATGACACTAGTGCCTACTTCATGGGGCTGTTATGAGAATTAAGTGAGTGAATGCATAAAAAGCACTCAGAACAGTGTCTGGCCTCTGGCAAGTGCTGTGTAAGTATTTGCTGTTATTATTTATGTAAGTTCATAATCCTTGCCAGGCTGTGACTTGTGATAAAGAGCTGCCTCACATATTTGTATTAATGTCCCTGTGCAGAGCCAGTGCTCAAGCATTTGGTGACCACAGCCTAATGGTGGGTGAACAAGGGAATTAAATTGAAGAGAGCAGACACACACTGTCCCTTAAGAGGTCATGAACGTTTGACTTCAGTGTCAAGTCGCTCTTGCTACAAAGGCATTGGCCTGGGGAGCCACATGCTGCGAGGTGTTTCTCTAGACCCCTTTTCTTTCTCTACTATGAATCTAAATTGTTCAGCTCCTCAGTCTTGGGGGACATAGACTATCCTTCTTGGAGAAAACTGTAGAGATCCAGTGAAATTCTCTCCATGGGCCATGAGTAGATGGTCCAAGGGAACAGAGGCCAGCCGGAGGTGACCCGAGCTACCCAGAACAGAGGCAGAAGCCCAACACAGCTCAGGCCCCTGGCTGCACTGGGAGCTTGTCAGCAGTGTAGGACGCAGACACCGGGAGAGCAGGAGTTCTGCTGTGCAGTGGGCTCCTGTTGGCCTTGGAAGGCTCAGCACTACCGGAAACGGGGGCCGCCATTGCAGGCACTTACAAGTGGGTCATAGAGCTCAGCCTTACTTATGTACATTTCTGCAGGCAGCAAAAATTAAGGAAAATCTAAGAATCTGAGATTCTCTGCATCAGACAAAGCCTCTGTGAGCAGGAAGTCAAGACAGCTGGATTTCGCCCTTACTAGAACCCGAATTCTGTCTGCATTGTGCGGTAACCTGTAACTTGCTCGTCTTCCTCTCTGGGTGATGCCCCTCATGCTTTCCTGTTGAAATCAGATTGTCCCCAACATCTTTACCCTCACCTGTTCTTGTTATCTATGGCTACATAAGAAGTCATCCCAAATTCATGGCTGAAAATAATATCGATCATTCATTTGCTCGTGAATCTGCACTGTGGGCAGAGCTCAGCAGGGAAGTGTCCTCCTCCAAGATGGCCTGTTCACACAGCAGCAAGTTGATGCCCAGCAAACACCAAATGGCAGCTCCAATGGACTTGTGGGTCTTGGCCCCGGTTCTTCCCCGGTTCTTTGGCCTTTTCATGTGGCCGAAGCTTTCTCCCAGCACAGCAGCTGTGTTCCAAGGGCAGGCATCCTGAAAGAGACCGCCAGGTGGAAAGTGTAATGAATTTCCTGGCTCTCCTCAGATGTCACACAGCATCACTTCCCCAGCACTCTACATCTGCCCAGGCAGTCACAAACACCCACCCAGTTCAAGGGGGAAAGACAACACTGTCCTCTTGAAAAGGGACCAGGAGCGTGAGGAGCAGAAAATATCATCGTAGCCCCTATTGAAAGATTGATACACTCTTTACCTAAATACATATTTGGCTGTCCTTCCAGGCAAGGGTAGTATTTGGCTGATCCTAGCAGTTTTCCCTCCAATCTAGAGAATGAAAAATCATTCATGCTTCTGATGTGGTTTCAAAATAAGTGAGCCCAGAAAGGATTTTTGATGAATGCCCCACTTGCTGTTTGTCTATAATTTTTTTAATAATATGATAAGAAAAAAAAATTCCTGATGAGAAACTAAGGTGTGGAACTTTCCTCTCCCAAGTTGTTCCATCAGGGTCTATAAGGTAAAGCAGGTCATTCTTCTTGTAGTTCCAAGAAAACGTTTCAAGTCAACTTGATCCGTTCTCAACCAGAGGCTGGATTTGTGGTTTGTCAGCACAGCTGCCGGTGGCAGAGGGCCGGGTGTGGTGCCCACCGGGGCCATTCTATGGGACGGGGGAAACAGCATTGGCAGAACCTGCCAAGGGCTGGGTGTGGTGCCCACCTGGGCCGTCCTATGGGAAGGAGGGAGACAGCATTGGCAGAACCTGTGGGGGGCCAGTTGTGGTGCCCACTGGGGAAGCAGGGAGACAGCATTGGCAGAACCTGTGGGGGGCCGGTTGTGGTGCCCACTGGGGAAGCAGGGAGACAGCATTGGCAGAACCTGGCATTCTCCAAACAGCCAAGTCTTCTCTCTGAAATCCTTGCGCATGGAGCACCTTGAGCTCTGTAGAGAAAAGCTTGATAGTGATCTAATAAATAAATGAAAACATACCTTACCCCTCTCACTAGAATGTTAATTTAATTTAAAACTAGCATGTCTAATAGGCAGCACTTTGAAAGTGCATTTCTGGAATTTGTGGTTTGGATTTCAGCCTCCTGAAAATAATATATTTTATATCTACTCCATGTGTTTGGACCTCAACTTGTTTTGACTAAAGGACATGATTTGTCAAGATGTTTCCTCTGCTAGAGTTGGCGTAAGGAGAGTGGGTTTTATCTAATAAAACTGCAGGAGGCCCCTTTTACCTCCTTTTAATGTGTGTGTTTTTAAGAAGTTCTTTTTTGTTCCATTTCTTATGTGGTCATGCTTAATTGCAAAAAGTAAGAAATTTATGATGAAGACTCAAAGAGGATGCAAAGCTCACCTCTGGGACCCTTATCTGAGTTGACAGGAGGGTTGCATTGCCTTGGGTGGCAAAAAAAGAAGCCCACAAGGAGAGCTGGAAAAACTGCCCAAGCAGGCTCTGAAAAGCTGGTGGGGGTGAGGGGAACAGCTGCGACTCTTTCATTTGGAATTAAAATGCCAACGAATTGCCATAACTGAAAGGATAATCTATTATGAGGACCAAGGGGTGGTTTGGGGAACCCAAGAGCAGGAAGGATTAGGACTAAGAACTGGAAAGCCATCAAGAAACCAGTTTCCTGAGACGCACTCTGCCCTGCAGGTGCTGGGACAGGGCCTGGCACATTGTAGATGCTCAAGAAACGTTAGTGAAGTGAATGGCTGAGTAGCTACAGCACAGCTTTGGGGTGAGTTAGCCTCATCTATCCTGAGCCAAGCCCAGGTTCTCAGGGCAGGTTTCTAGTTGGTCCCTGCAGGGTCAGGGGTCCATTCCAGGACCAATCTACAGTGACAGAAGTGCAGGATCATACTGTAACTCTGTGGGTGCTAGGAGCCCGTCCCCGACCACATGGACAGGAGCCGCTATTGGCTTGCCGGTTGGACAGACACCTATAGAGGCATCTACAGCAGGGGTACAGGATGTGATGGGAAGAAGACAGATTTAGGGGAAGTTCGGTGTCAGATGTCGGACAGTGAGAGTTAGGTTTGCCTGGGAGGGCATCTAGCTCCTCATTATTCACATAAGAAAAGCAGGAGGGCTGACTGATAGTTCAGCTCTATCATTGGCTTAGATCCATTTCAGTTAACAGCATTTCTGACAAGAGGAAAACATCTCCACATTCCAGCTTGTTGATTAAATGAGCACAAATCCTGGAATTCCTCTTTGCAACACTATTTATAACCATTGTTTATATTTTTTTCTTCTCATTCATAGTTCATGTTATGAGGTAGGGTTTGATTTTTCTCTAACATTAGCTAAACATGATAGTTCTTGGTAAACTTGATTTTGGCAGTCTGTATGTTGCATGTGACAATGGGCAATTATTGAGATGCTGCAGGTAAGGAAGATACAGAGACAAACTGGAAACACACCCTGCCCGCCATGGCCTGCTCCGTGTAGCTGTCGGCTTGTCAGCTAGGTGGATAAGCAAACTGAGGACTGCAGTGAGCAGAGCGAGGTGTTGTGCTGGGCGGGATGTGGAACACAGAGAGAGGTAGTGTCCCAGAGGAGCTGGATTTGTCAGACCAGTAGGAGCCAGGAGTGCAGTGAGGAAATGCCCCATCAGGGGGATTACAGAGAGTTCCAAATGGCTGGAGTTCAGGGTGACACGAAGGGCATGGAAGAATGTGAAACAGAAACTAGATCACAAAGGGCTAGAGGTTTGAAATTTGAAAAAAAAAAACTGACATTGACTATTTTGCAAAAATATATAACCAGTTTATATTTTATGAAGACTGCCCTGGCAACAGTGAGAAAGGTGGAAAAGAGGGCCAGACTGGCTTAGGGAGGGAGGTGAAAAGATGAGAGTCTGAGGTCAAGGTGGCCTGGGGGGGGAGGCAAAGATGAAGTTCAGGTGGGGTGGGGGAGGAGCTGGCTGCAGCCCCCACTTCCCAGAGTCTGGGGGTTGCGTGAAGCAGAGTGTGCCTCCTCGCCTCTTGATTTTCTCTGCAGTGCTTACCACCCTCCTCACCCACCAGCTTGCTCACTTATTCACTGGCTCTCCTTCTCCCCTAACTACAGCACCCCCTCCATGGCAGCAGGCTTCTTCTGTTTGGCTGCTGCTGAACCCTCATCCCCAGAGCAGCATCCAGCCTCGTTGCAGTTGCTCAGTGAACGTTTGTTGGCTGGGTGAACAAATGAATGGAAAGCACCACATTAGACGTGAAGCGCTCAGGGCGGTGGCAGAGCAGGTTCTAATCCCCATGAAAGAGAAGCCACTAGTAAGGGCCATCTCCAAAGGTAGCACAGGCGTTTCCCGGGCTCAGGACCCCGTAATCCAAAGGGACCTTGTCCTGAAGGGCTATTGCACTTCCTCCCTTCTACAAGTCCCTTCCCGTTTCTGGAGAATGGGATCTGACCCTTTCCTGTTCAGGGACAGTGAGTCTTAGATGAGGAGAAACAGTAAGGAGGAACAGAAGCTTCCCAGAACTCCTAAGAGCTCCAAGAAGCAAAAATAGCAACACCATTCTCTTGGCAAGCCAAGCAATAGAAGCCAATCAGGACAGACAGAGCTGTCCTGGGGCCCACGCCTGCCGAGGGGTCTCCACATCCTCTGCCGCAAAGGCTGGAATGGAATGGCGGGCAGAAACGGGCTTCTCTGACCAGAGCTGATGTCTTAAAGTGACAACCAGCAAAAGTTTAGAAAACGAATGAAAGAGCCATGACTCGGACTTGCTTTATTAATCTGCACACTTGAATGGCAGTAATTACGCTTCAATCTTTCATCTTCAAAGTGTGTAATACCGTGAACTAACAGACAAACACAACCCAGTCATGTATGGCTGATTATAAGGAATGTGTTATTCTGATGGAAGAAACTCTGCTTCCCATAGCCAGCTGTCTTGACATGCTCCAAAAGGAAGGCCTGGTATATCAAAACATAAATCTAAACAGAAACAAAAATAGTAAACAGCAACATGCATTAATTGGACCCGTGTATTTGTACCCAAACCAACATGGCCTCCACTCCTCAGCCTCAGGGTGCGGCTCTTTGTTGTTGCTGTTTCCCCCACCCCCATCCCCCCAACCTTTCATCTTCCAGTACATCCCTCTAAGACTTTCACAATGTACTTCGGATTCCAGACTCCCTTATGGAAAGCATGTGTCTTTGGGAACATACTATACCATGCTGGAGTTCTGCAGCTAGTTTATTTGTGTTGCAGGGTTAAGTAGAAACAATTGTTTGGCTGGCTGGAAGGAACCTCGGAATTAGTTACTCACCCAGAACGGAGGGTAAAGCAAAGGGAGAGTTTCTAAA
Organism: Nycticebus coucang; assembly: GCF_027406575.1. Classification (NCBI taxonomy): domain Eukaryota; kingdom Metazoa; phylum Chordata; class Mammalia; order Primates; family Lorisidae; genus Nycticebus; species Nycticebus coucang. Next base: position 3,631,864 of record NC_069802.1, read on the forward strand.
CGATTTCTAAGGAAAGAAGAGCATCTCCTGTTACTGTGTGGATTATTCATGTACCTATTTTATTCTTGCAACACTCACTGAAACTTTACCCTGTGCTAAGCACTATGCTTGGCGCCCCAACACCAGATGGTATCTTGTTCCCTTCCCCCGCCAGGAGCTTATAATCTAGGAGAGGAGATGGGCAGTTAGATTAGGGCAGCTGTCCTGCTGGACAAGGCCAGGAGAGAAGAGGCTGCCAGATGGCAATCGGGGTGCAGGAGTGGAGAGATGGGGAGAACTTGTCAGAGGGGGTTGGGGAGTCAAGGGAGGTGGAGGAGACAAGGGCAGGCTACACAGAGGAAACTATAAATGCCACATAAAAGAATATGGTGCAGATAATGTCCATGCTGCTTAATAACCAGAGTGTCCTGGGCACAGGAATGGGGAAGACCCACTGGCACAGTCCCCACCAGTGTCTATGGGCTGCAGTTCTTTCCTAATGATAATGGAAAATCTCCCAGGCTCATGATTGAGTGGGGAAAAAATCAAAGTATAACATAGAATGTTAGAAGTCAAAATGATAATTACCCCTGAGGAGGTGGGGACAGGAGCGGAGCATGAGGACATCTCCAGGGCGCTGGTCACACAGGTTTGTCTGGTGATATGCATATGCTCCGTAAAGTGCTGCATGCTTAGCAGATGTCCAGAAAAGCAAACAGCATGCATTCAGGCATGGCACAGAGCAACGTGAATGGCTCCAGAGAATCATGTGCATGGAAGAGGTGAAATAGAGAGATCATCAGAGCCACGTTCTAAGAGCCTTATACACTGAGTTAAGGGTCTGAACTTTATCCTCAAGCTCTGAGACTCTGCACAGAGAACCTGAGCATGCAGTGGACCTGAGGGCTGTGTAAGAGTGTGGCCTCTGGAGTTTGGGCCTGGCCCTGTGATTAGTTACTGCTTATAAACTTCAAACTCTTCAACTGTTAAATAGACTAATAATTGTGTTTTCTTTCTAAGGAGGTTTTGAGAGTTCAATAAAATAATGCACAAAAATAGTTAGTGTGGTACTCAGTATGTTCAATAATAGATACTGTATCCTAGAAAGCTTACTACAGGGAATGAGGAGAACAGATGGGAGTGGCCAGACTAGGAGGGGAAATGGATTAGAAGGCCACAGCAGTAAGCTAGAGAGGAAGTAAGGTGCAGTGGGTGTCAAGGAGGGAGCAATGACTTTGAGGGGATAGAATTCACAGGACTGCATCTGGGAGATGACAGAGACAGCAGAGTCTGAGACGGCTCTCCTGTGTCTGGATCAGCTTGCTATGAAGGTAGCGGTGCTATTAGAAATTCAAGAGAAGGAACGGCTTAAGGGGAACATCATGAATCACATTTGGGGAGTTTTGGTATATAAAAGGTTGTTGAAGGCATATGGAAAAATGAGGTCCTTCGGGGATGTCACATTGAGTGAGAAGGACAAGGGGCCAAGGTTGGAGCCCTGAGTAATATCAGTATTTAAATAGGGGTAAGAAGGGGAAGGGGAGGAAGAAATCTGGGAAGAAACCATTAGAAAGGTGAAGGAACGACACAGAGAGAATGCTTCTGTGGTAGCCAGGGAGGGTGTCACCAACTGTGAAATGCCTTGCAAATGTCCATAGACGAAGACAGACAAGTGTCTCTTGACTCCTGCAATATCATGGCCATTGGTGATGCAGTGAGAGCAACCCCAGGGTATCGTGGGGCAAAAGCAGGAAACAAGCACAGTCAAGGCAAGAGAGATACAGGTGAGGAGTCAACAGTCTATTTCTTTGGACTAGATTGTTTATTGCGGCTCAATTTACAATTGCCAAGATGTGGAAATAACCCAGGGCCCATCAACCCATGAATGGATTAATAAACTGTGCTATACGTATTTCATGGAGTGCTATTCAGCCATAAAGAGACTTTTGTATTAACCTGGAGGGAGTTGGAACACATTTTTCTTAGTAAAGTATCACAAGAATGGAGAAGCAAGAATCCAATGTACTCAATACTAATATGAAGCCAATTGACAAGGTAATACACACCCACACAAGAGGAACACTCAGTTCAATTCAAATTGGGGGAGGGGAGAGGGAGGGAGCTGAGGGAGGGGCTGGGTGAACACGATGGAAGGGTACGAGGCTCACCTCCTGAGTCAGGAGCGCAGCTACAGCAGAGACCTTACCTAACAGTGCAAACTTTGCAAGCTAATCATTTATACCCTCATATTAACCTGATATTTTAAAAAAAGAGTCTATTTCTAAATCTGAAAAGGTTCTGGAACTTTTTCCAGCATCCACCACCACTCTCTGAAGACCCTTGGGTCTCACCCCACCTCTCTCTTCTCTCTCCTTCCCTCCTTTTCTCCTTCCCCTCTTGCTGTCTACCTGCCTTACCACTGAGAGATCCTCCTCAGAAGCCAGGGAATAACGTAACTAATTTGGAATGCTTAATGTGTTATCCTTTCCATTGTGTTTCACATCTGATGTTGAGAAGTGGGTTTGTTCAGCAACAGTGCCAGGAAAACCCTGTTGAGAAAGGATCTAGGGCCAGGACACAAAACGGACTTCCTCCTGGCCTGCTGCCCCAGCCCCTGCTTCTCAGGCCTGTGGGTGGCCACAGATGGCTTGTGCCCATGAGTGTAAGGGGGCACACTCGCCACCTCTGTCCCCCTCTCATTGCTGGGCGTGGCTTCCTCTCTACAGTGACCGCGTCACACTGTGTCCTGGATGGGCTCTCCACTCAGCTGATGGCTGCTTGTCTCCTGAACTTGCCTCACACCATTTTCCCTGCCCCCTCCTCATCAGACCAACTCTGGCTTCCAGATATGGCTCTTCAGGAACCTCCTCTTATGCCCCTAAGTCCCCCTCACTAAGTTTAGTTACTGGTCATTTTGCATTTCCATGACATTAATTACTGTGAGTCATTCTTTATTTAATGTATGATAACACTTTGCCTCACTGGTGAAATCCTAAGGAATTGGGAGGAATTCTCCACCACTCCTAGTGCAGAGTCCACACTGTGAAAGGTCTTCTGTTCAGGCTGATCTGAAGAAGTTAAGGACTCTAAACCTGTAGACCGTAAGCGACTTCAGGCGGGCTCTGCCCTCTTTCATCTTTGTACACCTCTCTGCCATCACCTCCCAAGAGCTCCAACTGGTCAGTAACGGCACAGACATTTATTGAGTACCTCTAATACACCAGAAATTGCACTAGGTAAGTAAGCTGGGAATTCGGCAGTGAACTGGGCAGGCCTCAAGCAAACAGGCAGACAGACAGATGTGACAACCACAGGCCATGAATGCAAAGAAGGAAATAAACTGAGTTGTGCAGCAACGAAGGGGGAATGTTTATGCCTGAGGAATAATAAGAAAAGAGTAAGTTGTCCCTCAGCCTTCTCTTCTTTTTAAGTAGTTCCCTCTCCTTTAGCTTTTCTTTCAATAAAATCTGTATTAAAGGGCTAAAATGACATGTTGTGCATTTTCCTGGTTGATGTGTTCAGAAACCATTAGCACATCTGATAGCTACACCTCATAATCTCTCTCAGGGTTATCTCGCCTGCCTCTGCGGGGCTCAGTGAGGACAGCACCCAGCCGCACTGAGCCGGCATCTCACACTGCTGCTGTTCTGTGTTGCAGGTGAGCCGGCCCCATCCCAGCGACCATCCCTTCCTGATCCTCTTCGTGGTGGGCGGAGTCACCGTCTCTGAAGCCAAAATGGTCAAAGACCTCGTGGCATCCCTGAAGCCAGGAACCCAGGTACTGTTCCATGTCAGGGAACCCAGGTACTTCCCGTGTCCGGGAACCTGGGTACTGCCCCACATCTGGGAACCCAGGTACTGCCCGTATCCAGGGAACCCAGGTACTGCCCTGTGTCAGGGAACCTGGATACTTCCCGTGTCCAGGAACCTGGGTACTGCCCCATGTCAGGGAACCCGGGTACTGCCCCATGTCAGGGAACCCGGGTACTGCCCGTCAGGGAACCCAGGTACTGCCCTGTATCCAGGAACCCGGGTACTGCCCTGTGTCAGGGAACCTGGATACTTCCCGTGTCCAGGAACCTGGGTACTGCCTCATGTCAGGGAACCCGGGTACTGCCCCATGTCAGGGAACCCGGGTACTGCCCCATGTCAGGGAACCCGGGTACTGCCCTATGTCAGGGACCCCAGTACTGCCCGTCAGGGAACCCAGGTACTGCCCTGTATCCAGGAACCCGGGTACTGCCCCGTGTCAGGGACCCCGGCTACTGCCCGTGGTGACCTGAGTCACCAGAGTGACTCTGAGTGACTCTGAGTCAGTCCAGACCAGAGGCATCAGTGGGAAGGCAGGTGGTGGCCCTGGTGTGGGGGTCACACGCCCCTCCTCTGGCCTGCCTTGCTCCATCCTGGCTGCCTCCTGTCCTCTGCTGCTCCTGACATCCTGCTGTCCTTCCACTTGCCCCAGTGGGGAAGGACTGCGTCATTTTGGTAAAGTCCATCATGACAGGCTGTGTTCTCTGACACCAAGGAAAGAAGCCCTAAGTGGAAACTCTGATCTTTCCAAAATCAACGTCTTTTCAAGTTGGGAGTTTGGTCGGAGGCTGTCCTTTTACTGTCCTTCCCTACCTCTGGCCCCAAGGTTAATTACTCAGGAGTTTTCACTGCTTTCCAGACATCAAATAATTAAGGGATGACCCCAAGGACCACCTCCCAACTGTGGCTTTAGCAGACAAGGGGGTTTAGGAAGAGACACTGTCCAAATAACATCTAGGGTGGCATCTTTTGCCTTTATACCTGCTGCCCAGTCCCTACCTGGAAAGCTGGCCTTCAGCCCAGGGGCTGGGAACACAGACAGTTGGGTTTTACAGGCCTGGAGTTCTTCCTTCCCTCAGCCAGGTGATCTGGGTGAGAAAAGCCCTCAGAGTTCTCCTTTATGGAATGGGCCAGTGTGGCCATGAATCTTAAGTCAGGTGGGGTTTAGGAAACGCTTCTTAGCACCCCATGCCTGGCTCTTCATTCCCTGTCAGTGATGGCTGCCGGCATCACCAGCTGTTTGGAGCAGTCACTGCTGCTCTGCAAGAAGGCTTGAGGCTGGAGGAGCCCAAGGAGAGAGCCTTCAGGGAAAGGGGAGCCCCTGCCTCTGGAAGCAGAGCAGATTTAAAGTCCTTGCTTTAGTGAGTTCCCCCGAACAGACCCTGAGCCAAGGGATAAGAGGGCAAGTGGTTTACTTGGGAGATGATCCCAGGAAATGCAAATGACAGAGTCAGAAAAGAAAGACAGGGCGGCGCCTGTGGCTCAGTCGGTAAGGTGCCGGCCCCATATGCCGAGGGTGGCGGGTTCAAACCCAGCCCTGGCCAAACTGCAACCAAAAAATAGCCGGGCATTGTGGCGGGCACCTGTAGTCCCAGCTGCTTGGGAGGCTGAGGCAAGAGAATCACATAAGCCCAAGAGTTAGAGGTTGCTGTGAGCCGTGTGAGTCCACGGCACTCTACCCGAGGGCTGTACCGTGAGACTCTGTCTCTACAAAAAAAAAAAAAAAGAAAGACAGTGAAGGGAGAAAAGCCAGGAACGGTCCCCTGTCAGCTGGGCATGGCTCTCAGTAACTCAAGGCGTGTCCTCTTAGAGCCCTGAGGAGCTGGCCTTACATGCTTCAGAATTGTCATGCAGAAGGGCAGAGAGCCTGGGATATCTTCCCCTCCACTGTCATAGCCACTGACTGAGACGTCCCTCAGGGGGCATTATCCTCCCAGTACTTGGGGGTTATAACTTTGTGCCAGCGCAAAATGTTTGCAGAAAGCCAAACAGAAAGATGCAGTTCAGGTGGGACGCTGTTCATGCAGGGGACCGCCCACCTCTACCAAACAAACAGGTAGGCAGAGGGTGGCGGGATTCCAGCCCCACCCTGGCCGCTGGGCCATACTGTGGCCTTTGTCTCCCACCTCCACCCACTGCGACACATGTCCATACAGCGAGCCACAGGTGAGCCACAGGAGCCCAGCCCTTCCCTTCTGAGATGCCCCCCCTGCTACTTCATCCCCTTCCTGTATCTCCACCGTACCTGCTGGGTAACGCAGCCCCAGCTGCTCCCCACCTGCTTGCATTTGCTGGCCGAGTCTTCTCAACAAATAGGATTTCTTGAGGACAAAGGCGTGGGCCTCTCAGGCCTGAGCGTGTGGCAGGGACTCAGTGAACCTTGTGGTCTGATGGGCTGATTGGCCCCCAGAGAACCAGCTTGGCAGGAGAAATCTCCATTGCTGGGGTGTCTGGACTATCCAATTCAATAGAGAAGGCCTGGTTCTGTTGGTCTCCAGACACCCAAGTGAGGAATGGGACCTGGGGATCCAGGGAGCTACAGTGGGTTCTTAAGCGGGGGAGTGACCCGTCTGAAGCTATGACTATTTCTGCTGTTACTATCACCTGTTATGGTCACAGCTAGTGAACCATCTGATAAATCAGTCTATTCTGCCTTGTTTAACACCTCTCTGTCAGCAGTGTTAAGGTTCTGTTTAATGAATGATTACTTTTATGAGCAGGACTTTTTTTTTTTTTTTTTTATCAGAGAGCACTTCTCAGTGCCCTTAACATGGGGAACCAAATTCTTAGCTCTTCAGAACAGTGATGCATTGTAACAGCCTGACATGTTAATCCCCACTCAAAAAGGATAAAATGCAGATGTTTTCAAAGCCATATGACCCAAGTTTGACAACAGAGACCAGAATCTACAGTGGCTTTGCTGCAGTCTGACTCTGTGCTCAGTCAACTGTAGAGAAAGCATCTCAAAGAACTGGGGGCTTAGGATCAGCCTTGAATGTTCCTAGTCCTTTGGCAGAAAGCTCCCCTGAAGCGTTAACAGGCCCTAGGAAGATTCCAAACACTGCTGGGAAAAATGGAGGGCGCGTTATTTATCAGCAAGGCCTTCATCTCCAGTGACTGACAGCAGTGGATACCTGGGTGTTTACTGGAGTGACACCTGCCCAGGTGGATCTCCCTTTCTTAGACCCTGACAGACACGCAGCTGCCCCGGCCCCACAGCTAACACTGCAGATCTGAGGCAAGGCCAGCTTCCTGCTTTTAGAGTATGGTGGAAATCACGCCTTCCCCCACAGCCATACAGAAATGGCGGTCGCACTGGTTCCTTTATCTGCTCAGACTTCGTTGGGGAGCACAGGTGACCTAAGTGAAGGGAATAGTCCCCACAGAATCTATGCCCAGTAGGCCATCTAAGACACGTCTGCCAACCAAGGGAGTAGCTCTCAGTTGATCATTGGCAAAAAGGTAGCTAAGGCCGGGCTCTGTAGCTCACACCTGTAATCCCAGCACTCTGGGAGGCTGGGGCAGGTAGACTGCCTGAGCTCACAAGTTCGAGACCAGCCTGAGCAGTCTAAAAATAGAAAAACTAGCTGGGCGCAGTGGAGCAGACCTACAGTCCCAGGTCCTCAGGAGTCTGAGGCAAGGGGATTACTCATGCCCAAGAGTTTGAGGTGGCTGTGAGCTATGATGCCACAGCACTGTACCCAGAGCAACAGAGTGAGACTCTGTCTCAAAAAAAAAAAAAATACATGTAGCTAATGTTTCTATTCTGTCTTTATCTCCCGCCTATCCTTGACCCCAGGAGGAGGTCTCCCCTCCCCCTGACTACAGCCTTCGTGATCTTGGGGGGGCTTCGCTCTTAGCTCTCTTGTTTCTCTGGGTAAAGCCCAGATCTGTCTCCTGGGGACTGTTCCTTATCAGTTCAAGCTCTGGGACCACACGGAATTTTAAAGCAAAACAGGTCCATCCGTCTTCCATGTAACAGTTCTGCAGACATATGAAGAAAGTGCCCACCTCCTGTCCCCCTTCTCCAAACTGAATATCCTCAGTTTAGAGCTGCCCCACTCGCACCGCGTGACGTGGACCTGAGTCCCCTGATGACAGTGGCGGCCCTCCTTAGCCCCTGTGTGTCTCCCTCTCTTGTTCTCCATTGGAACTGAAAGGCGAAGCTTTGTGGGGACTGCTCACTGCAGAGAAATCGGGGTCACCTGCTCCTCATCCCTGCCACGGCCAACCAGGCCGCACCCAATCTCGCCCCCACCGCCTTTGGGGCTTCTCTTCTCTTCACTCTTCCCTCTGTTTACACCTTCCAGCCTCAGGACCTCGCCCCATTTGACGAGTGTATCCCAGCACCGCAGTCAGGTGGGTGGGTGTTCGTGGATGCTCACTGAATGTCTAATACTGGACACTGGGAACTTTACTTGAATTACTGTAGCATAAGCAAGAAGTAGATTTTCTGGAAAAGACCACCCAAACCACACCACCCTATAGATGGGCACTGAGAGTATAAACCACCTTGTCTGTCTCCATTACTCCCATCTCCCTACACTAGTTCTGTGTAGGTGCTTTTCAAACCCAAGGACAGGACCTTACAATCATGCCTATTACATCGGATTAACTGATTATTCAACAAGCATTTGCTGAGTATCTCCTCTATGCCAAGCACTGCTCCTTGTGCTAAGGACAGAGCAGCAACTAAGCCAGACACATTCTGGTTTCGTGGCTCTTACATTCTACCAGGGAGTGACTAACAGTAAATGGGGATGCCACAGCTTGTGATGAGTGTCCAGCAAACAGGGACGACGCTGTGTGGAAAGACAGGGTGGCGGGGGTTGCTCCCCGTGGCACAGATGCCTCATGGAGAACTTTGGATCTGAGATTTGAAAAGCATTCAGGAATCAGCTGATCAGAGGAAAGGGATAGAATCCATTTAAGACATTTGCAGAATGAACTCTCTTTTACAAAAAGTGACAAGGTTAGCATGAAGTAGGAAACCAGAACCACACTCCCACCTGCTAGTCTTGGGGCTAGACGTTTTCTCCACTCTCCTGGCCTGTGGTTGTTGGGGCGTGTGCTGCTGAGAGATTGTAGGAGAAGGTCCTCTTTCCTGACTTCAGAAATGGGACTGAGACCCCTGCCCCCACCCCAACAGCCACAAACCTCCAGTGGGAAACTTTTCAGCCTCTCCTCACCCTGCACATATGTGCCCCACACCAGCCTCTGTCCTCATTCTCTGCCTGCTGTGGGGATCCGTGGCCAGACAGCCCTGGCCAGCTGGCCCATGTAGCTGGATGGTGGCCCAGGGACCAGTAGCAGCCTGTGATTATGAGAAGAAAATAACAGGGAGGGGACCTTCTGGAAAACACAGGGGACAGAGGCTCAGGGAAAGCAGAAGGCCAAGTGGGCACGTTGACCTCTTCTGCTGCTTTTCACAGATGGGCACCTGCTTGGTGTGTACCCACATGTTGTGTGCTTTTACAGTTCTGCAATCGGGTATTTAGTGAGGATGTGATTTTTAAAAAGTAGACACACGTATATGCTCTTACTCACAGAGTTTCGCACACAACTTTAGAGATTCAAGGATCCTGGCTCTAAAACCTGCCCCCAGGTTATTCTAAAATTGACGGGAGAGGGGTCAAGTGATTTTAACAAGAGAAATCCCCAGAAAGGACAAAAGTGAAAAGATGATCTGAAATCTCACGCTTCCGTTCTCCTGGAGCACCTTGTAACCCCGCACGCTGCCTCTGAGGTGACGGGGACCAGGTCAGGGGCTTCATGGGTTTCAGGAAGGCAAACCCACTGTCCGACTAGGCAGATCTCTCAGCTCAGCATGCGTGTGTATGTGTGTGCATGTGCTCAGGAGGGGCGAGATGTGTCCTAGCGTGACATGTGCCAGAAGCAGCTCATCAAGTGGACGAGTGTGCACAGGGGGCTGGTGACACCTACAGCACAGCATGTGTTCCTTACTGTTTGTAAGACTCTGCCAAACTTAAAAGAAAGGGGGAGAAAAAAAATGAACCCCTTACTCTGATTTTCTGTGTCAGAAATCAGTGGGTTATGGAATCTTAATCCTGGACTTCCCTCCTTCTCCATGTCCAGCAGAAATAGAACAGGAAGATGCTGGCACCTACCAATTACACCGATGGCCTGGGGCTGTGGAAACTCCCAGAGGGCTGGGTCACTCCCAAGGGCCAGCCAGTTCTTGGAGTTCAAGGCAGGCCTGAGAACAAAGATGGAACAGTCCCTGTTCCAGCTGGAGCAGAGGGGCCAGCGCAGGGCCTTGAAGGCTGCTTTAGAGATTCAAGGATCCTGACTCTAAAACCTGCCCCCAGGTTAGGGGGATGGGGTTCTGTGGCCCTGGCTAGCTAGCCCTGTGTCCTACCCCTGCCCCGCAATCAGCCAGCATATTAGTTTAATGTCAGGTTTCCACTTTGACCCAGAGGCCCACAGCTGATGAATGAGCTGCATCTTCACATTCTCCCTGATGGGACCGCCTGTAGTTAGTGAGGCTTCATGACGCCCACAGCACAGTTGCCCTGCAGCTACTGTGTCATTCAGGCTCTTCGGAAAAAAACTGTGTCTTCATGAAATATACCATTTCTCATATTTGAGGGCAAATTGTGCCTACAGTCAGCAAAGAATCCCCCTCCCTGGTTGTTCTTGGGAAAGGTGTTCTGGTTGGGGGATGGGTACAGGACAGGTGTGTGGGGGGGTCGGGGACTGAGCTCTGGCTTCAGGAAGAGCCTGGTACTGCCCAAGGCCATACTCGGCTGTGGACAAGTGAAGGGGGGTGGTGAGGGGCTGAGGGGCCACGATCAAAGTCAGCTGACTCCAAAACCCTGAAGGAAAAAAGCAAACCCCCCCAAAATAAAACAGGAGCAGAAAGACGGGGTGTGTGTGAAAGAAGACACTAGAAAGGTGACAGGGATAGCTAAAGCAGAGAAAAGGAGCCGCGGTGGGCAGAACTGAGCACCACCCTGGGCATTGCGTCAGTGCCCTCCGTGGCCAGGAGGAGGGCAGCTCTCTGAGAGGAGCTCTCTAACACGGAATTTGCCTCCTAGCACCTGTTTCATGACTATGTTTACAAAGTATGAATTTCAGATCTGATAGGGCAATTTCAGACTCTTGTCAAGCATTTTTTTCATCTTTGTCCTTTTTTTCCCATTTGGGGTCCACACTGTATTATTAAGGACTATTTTAGCCAAATAATGCAGGAATGTCCTCAACTGAATGGGCAAAAAAATTCTGAAAATGCTTTAAAGCACTCTGAAGATGCCTGAGATGTAAAAATACATAAAGACTGCCAACAATTACGGCGTGTGTGAACTGTCAGCAGTGCGACCCTGCTTGTTCTTCAGTATAGGAGTTTTAGACACATAGGTTTTTTGTAAAAACAGATTTGCCCAGAGCTATCTGACCATTTCTCCTAGAGCTGCCTTGAATGAAAACTCTCCCCTGACCATCAGCAAACTCCCTGCCTGCTCCATGTCTTACTGCATTTGTTCACTCAGTCATTTACTAATTCACTAAACTGAAGACCTGCTATGTGCCAGGCCCTGTGCCGAGAAGCAAGGGGAAGACTCAGCTAAGGACGCAGGGAGTGGGGGGAGGCACAGACAGACTGGGGGGACATGGTCGGGGAAGGCTTTCTATAGGTGGGCATGTCTGACCCAGTTGGTAGAGGACAACAGGGAGTCTGTAGGCAAAGTGAGGAAACATGTATTCCAGAGGAGGCGGCATCCCGGAAGTGCCAGGTGGGAAACAGCCTGTTGTTAAGGGCGGCTGGTCTGTGGGACCGTCACGGGATGAGAAGGGTCTGGCCACCTGTCACGGTCAGCCAATGTGCACAAAACTTTGTCAGAAGGCCCAGTGATTCTGGTGAACGGTGAGAGTAGCCTCCCCAAAACTGTTCTGTTCTTCCATTTCCAAAATCAGTCTTATCCATAGAGTTACAAAGCAAAGACCACATTAACTCTTATTTTAAATAATAATCAGCATAACTCAGTGACCTATTACAACATTCTGATTCAAAAGTCAGTTTCTCAAATCAATCTTCCTAAACCATGCAAGATGGGCATCTTTAAGGTTAGAGCTAAATTTACCAAACACTAGGAATGGGAGACAGGAGGTGAAGGTCAGGCAGGACCTGAACCAGCCAGACCAGCTGTGTTCTGGCGGCCCTGGCCTGCCCGACTCCATCTGATTCTCACTACAAGTGCTTTCACTTGGACCGATGAGAGTGGGGCAAGGGGCAGGGGGCGTGGAGTGCTAAGGAGCAACCAGATTGTCAAGTCCCATCTGAGGGGGCTGGGCTCACCACACCCAGCACTGGATGCTAAGCCCAGGAGTAACACAGTCAGATTTATCCCTGGGGGGACGGCTCCCAGCACCTGCTCTGAATTGTGTGGAGAGAGTGCAGAAGTTGTAAGTAATGAAGGTGGGGACAACAAAGGAGACAGCCCTTTTGGAGCTGTAACTGTTTTAAGTATTTTACAAAGATGTTCCCATTTGCTCTTTATCATAATCACAGGACGTAGGTATCGTTATTCCCACTTTACAGACGAGGAAACTGAGGCTCAGAGGGCTTACGCAACTTCTCCAGAGTCATCCATCTGGCAAGTGGCCCAGCTGGGGTCCAACTCAGACTGGATGCTCCTAAGCCCGTGCTCGTAGCCACTGTCCTCTCCAGAAGAACCCTTGGCCATGGCGCTGCTTTCATCCCTCTCCCCTACTCCCTCCGCGAAGGTCCCAACCCACTTCGGGAGCTGCTGCTGTGCTCCGTCTGTTTCTTTTTCCCTCTCCACAGAGCAGATCTTGAACAGCCTCGGCACTTGTGAAGCTGCAGGGTGAGCTGGTACACTGTTAAATGCCCATTGTTTGTGTGTGAGGAGCCTGGGCTGAGTGGTGGCTGCACCTGCAGTCTCTGTGTGCCGTGACTGGAAGCCCGCACAGCACCTGGAGTCTTTGCTTGGAAGTGTTGACTTCACCCAAATCTGTGGCCTTTTCTCGCCAAGCTCCTCAAACCTACCAGGGTGACTTAGAACTCTGCAGACTCACTCTAGCCCTTACACCCACCCTTGCCTCACTCAGCCAGGGAGGAATCCACCATCTCTGCACTGGAACCAAGGCCAGCAGGGCTGGCAGTGTGGGGGCACCTGTAGGTCACAGAGAAGAGAGAGCCTTGCATCTGCTAGCTCTGAAGAGTGACCTTCCATAGAGTGTGCAAAGCATGTTTGTCTGTATGTGTGCCTTTTAAACATTATCTGAATAAGGGTCTCTGAGTCCTGCGAGTTCATGAACCCAGCCGGGTGACTTTCTGGCTGGCATCTAGCCAGGCAGCACTGGAGCTGGGTTCTCCTCGTGTTCTGCCAACCACACAGCCTGACACCCACCATTCTCGCTCACCTCCTGCATTTGGTGCAGACGATAGGGGAACACTAACACTCCCTCACAGCCCACCTTATACAGCTTTCAAGGAAAAACATGAAATGCAGATTTCACTGTATTTTTTTCTGCCAAAAATATGACTTGGCTGACATTAACCATGTATTTTTTAAAATAATTCTCTTTCAAGAACAAGTAAAATAGATGCTACCCAAGACTAATTTCTTTAACAGAACGCTTTTTCAAAGTCATTGAAAAGCTGTTTCTTTAACAACAAAATCATAAAATGCTCCTTCTTGCCGCGCTTCCCTGTAGACACCACATAGACGACTTGTTTTTTGCCAGTGAGCTATTAGAGTGGGAGGGAGTTGGTTAATTCACTAATTTGATGACTCCTGGTGCAACTTTGAGGGTTGCAGGGGAGGATGGGAAAGCGTGCTGGCCTCCTCGTGCCACACAGCGGTCACACTGCTACGGACCTTGAGACCCCTTTCCCAGGCATTGTGGGCTGTGGCGTTCTGGCCTCAGTCCTGCCTTGCCCGTTTCCCACAGTCACCTCCTCATCTGGAGGGGTGTCCAGCACCTGCTGGTACAGAACCTCACGGGCCTTACACAGCACATCACACCCAGCCTGGGCCCAGGGCTGGAGAGAAATGTGCCCCAGACTGAGCAGGAAGAGCCACCCAAGGGCCCCCCGAGGAGGAAACCCAAGGGCCCCCCCACATGGACCAGGGGAGTAAAGCAGCCGAGCCTGGTGCCCCTGATGATAGAGGAGTGAGGCAGTGGGACCCCGGGGCCATCCTGGCTGCTGGGAAATGCTGACGCAGCCCTGACTCCTAGGACAAGTTATGTAACTTTTCTGTACATTATTTTTTCATCTTCAAAACAAGAATCATAAATGTACCTATTTTCTAAGGTTATGAGGATGACATGGGTGTTCAACGAGATAGTCCTCAGAGCCTGGCACAGCATAACAACTAATAACAACTACCAGCTGCTGTCATCGCCGTCTCACCGTTACAGGCGGAATTGTGCCCCCTCAGAAGTCCTAACCATCCCCAGCCCATCCCGGTTCATCTGGAAATAGGGTCTTTGCAGATGGAGTTGTCAGTGTGGACTGTAGTCTAGTGTAACTGTGCCCATATGTCTGAGAAGGGGAAATTTGGCACAGGGCAACAGACGCTGGTAGAGGGAAGACACAGGGAAGCTAAGAGAGGGGCCTGGAGCAGAGACTCCTCACAGCCCTCCAAGGGAAAAACCCCTGCCAACACCTTGATCTTGGACTGCTGCCCCAGAACTGTGAGACGATAGCTTTCTGTTCAAGCCATCCAGTTTGTGGTACTAGGGCACAAATATAGTCATCATCATCACCAACAATGTCCACCTCTTGGGTGCACCTTCTCAGGCTCCCTGGAGGAACAAAGGGTTCCCAAAAAGGGGGAGAAACCCCGATATTGAGGTTATGTTACTGCAGTGCAACGCAGTAGTGATTGTTCAATTCAGCCCAAAGCAGCGGCTGGGTTCAGCCTCTCAAATGCACAGTCAGCCATTCTTAGCGCCCTGGTGGGTAAAGGTTCAGTAGACACAGGCCAGCTATCCTCAGACCATCCTCCCAGCCTGGGCACCCTCCTTCCACTCGGGACACTCCCATCAGGTGACTTTCAACTGCCCGTCTTTCTTTTCATTGTGCTCCATTCTACGCCGCCGCCCCCCCCCACACACACACCAAGATGCCTTTTATTTGTCATCATCCAATAACCTGGGATTGGCTTCCCTAATTGCCTGTGCTGTGTTTGCCCCCCCCCCCCGTCCCCCGTTGTTAGGTAATTGTGCTGTCCACACGACTCCTGAGGCCACTTAACATTCTTGAGCTGTTGTTTGCAACTGACCGACTGCATCCAGACCTGGGCATCTGAGCACCTGCTAAGAAGATAAGAACTCCCCGCTGAAATACCTATACTCTCGTCTGTCACCATTCCAGATACGCCTCCCAAACCAGCATCCCTGTCACTAATTGCTGGTACGAGTTCTGCCCAAAGGGTCCCGATCACCACACAGGGAGGTACTTCACTTGCATTGCTGCGGTTCTTTAAAAAAACAACTGTTTTTTCATTTTCCTAAAGGTGTCAAGCTGGCCCCTAGTGATAATTTCCATTTATCCTTAACCCCTCTATGTGTGATCTTCCTGATTCCATCTAAAGTTCATTAATTCTAAATAAAAGCCTGTTGGCAGGTGTTGGTAGAAGTCTTCTGATTTGAAGTTCTCCAGTAGTTAGACATGCTTTGGAATTATGTGAGTGAAAAAAGTTGATGTTCCTAAAGATTATATAACTGAGGAGGGAGCATTGCAAATAGGGACTGAGGCTTTGTTTCTCTCTTCTGAAACATTTCTGAAAAGGCGGGGCAGGGAGGAGAAGTGGCCAGAGTCACCAGTGTCTGTGTTGCAAATCTTGACAGGTGACATGGAGCTGCGTTCTCCTGGCAGGCCTGCCAGGCGGCTCATAATGGTGGTAAGACGGAGGTTGATCGGAGGGCTATCTTTGCCTATGAAAGCTCCTTCCCTCTTAAGAAAGGCCCCAATACAAGATATCTGGTCCCAGGAGTTTAAATTGAGATGGCAACCCCTGTGGACACCGTGACTTTGAGTTTCTATTGAAATATAAAGCTTTCTTCTCTGCAAGTTCAAATTTTCCTCCTGACCATAGCAGAAAAAAATTATATAAGAACTGGAAGAAAAAAATGAACTGCTTAGAACTCGAACATTTATACGTGTAGGGTTACTGGAAATTTCTGGCATCTCTAAAAGATGTTTAAAATAAAGGATAAAACTGAAAAGCAGTTTCTATTGTGGTGTACACAGGGGGAAGAAATACAATGTGAACCACGACACTCACATGTCTCTGCATTTTAGTTCTCAGCAAAACCACATTTTATTGAACGACTCTGAAGGTGGACATTATTCTGAGATATAATCAAAGCAGGGTTTTTGTAGACAGAGGTGTTCTTTTTCTTGCCCAGGTATGTTTTTCACAGCATATGGGTTCTTTCATGGTGTTGAAATATAGACCTCAGATACTTTTTTCATTTTACTAATCTTAAAGTCTTAAATTTCAATAAGAAAGAAGATGGCAATCGTCCAAAAGAAATTATAAATAAAGCAGAGGTTACTATTTTCTAAAATAAAAAAATTTAAATAATCTTCTATATGTCTCATATCTGTATTCGTTCATTCATTCATTCCCAAATGTACAGTGAGCATCTGCCCTATTTCAGGCACTGTGCTGGGTTCTGAGCCACTGCAGGGAATGAGCCAGACCCGGTCTTGACTCTGTGGCCACAGAAGGACCAGCAGGTGCCACTCCACGTGCTCAGGCCTTGTGCAAGTATCCACTGAAGGTCAAGTTGTAAACCATGTCTATACCCAAAGGGAACTTCCAATACATGTAAAAACCAAACCACTAACAATTGGCTACCTCTGGGAAGGACTGTCAAAGGGAAGGCTAAGGAAAGAGGGAGTTTCGTTCCCAATATCCTTCTGTCTGGTTTTCATTCTTTTATAGCAAACATGTATTTGTGTACTACTTTTGTGACTTCAATGGTATATTTACAATTAATTTTTTTATTTTATACAGAATATTCAAAACTTCTAATCTGAAATGGAAAAAAGAGGCAGTGACTGATTGTTATCATTCAACACTTATTACATCTTCAAAAGGCTCTCAGTGCTGCATTAAATATGGCCAAAGGCAGCCTCTGAATAGCAAGGGAGATGTCACAAGGTTGGTTTGTGGGCATCTCCTTCCATCCCTGTGGTGGCATCTCCTTCCATCCCTGTGGTGGCATCTCCTTCCATCCCCGTGGTGGCATCTCCTTCCATCCCCGTGGTGGCATCTCCTTCCATCCCCGTGGTGGCATCTCCTTCCATCCCCGTGGTGGCATCTCCTTCCATCCCCGTGGTGGCATCTCCTTCCATCCCCGTGGTGGCATCTCCTTCCATCCCCGTGGTGGCATCTCCTTCCATCCCCGTGGTGGCATCTCCTTCAATCCCCGTGGTGGCATCTCCTTCCGTCTCTGTGGTGACATCCCCTTCCGTCCCTGTGGTGGCATCTCCTTCCGTCTCTGTGGTGGCATCTCCTTCCATCTCTGTGGTGACATCCCCTTCCATCTCTGTGGTGGCATCTCCTTCCATCTCTGTGGTGGCATCTCCTTCCATCCCTGTGGTGGAATCTCCTTCCATCACTGTGGTGAAATCCCCTTCTATCCCTGTGGTGGCATCTCCTTCCATCCCCATGGTGGCATCCGCTTCCATCTCTGTGGTGGCATCTCCTTCCATCTCTGTGGTGGCATCTCCTTCCATCCCCGTGGTGGCATCTCCTTCCATCCCTGTGGTGGCATCTCCTTCCATCCCCGTGGTGGCATCTCCTTCCATCCCCATGGTGCCATCTCCTTTCCTTCCATCTCTGTGGTGGCATCTCCTTCCATCCCTGTGGTGGCATCTCCTTCAATTCCCGTGGTGGCATCTCCTTCCATCACTGTGGTGAAATCCCCTTCTATCCCTGTGGTGGCATCTCCTTCCATCCCCATGGTGGCATCCCCTTCCATCCCCATGGTGGCATCCGCTTCCATCTCTGTGGTGGCATCTCCTTCCATCTCTGTGGTGGCATCTCCTTCCATCCCCGTGGTGGCATCTCCTTCCATCCCCGTGGTGGCATCTCCTTCCATCCCCATGGTGCCATCTCCTTTCCTTCCAGCTCTGTGGTGGCATCTCCTTCCATCCCTGTGGTGGCATCTCCTTCAATTCCCGTGGTGGCATCTCCTTCCATCCCCGTGCTGACCTCTCCTTCCATCCCCGTGGTGGCATCTCCTTCCATCCCCACGGTGGCATCTCCTTTCCTTCCATCTCCGTGGTGGCATCTCCTTCCATCCCTGTGGTGGCATCTCCTTCCATCCCTGTGGTGGCTTCTCCTTTCCTTCCATCTCTGTGGTGGCATCTCCTTCCATCCCTGTGGTGGCATCTCCTTCCATCTCTGTGGTGGCATCTCCTTCTATCCCATGGTGGCATCTCTTCCATCCCTGTGGTGGCATCTCCTTCCATCTCTGTGGTGGCATCTCCTTCTATCCCGTGGTGGCATCTCCTTCCATCTCTGTGGTGGCATCTCCTTCTATCCCATGGTGGCATCTCTTCCATCCCTGTGGTGGCATCTCCTTCCATCTCTGTGGTGGCATCTCCTTCTATCCCGTGGTGGCATCTCCTTCCATCTCTGTGGTGGCATCTCTTTCCATCCCGTGGTGGAATCTCCTTCCATCTCTGTGGTGGCATCTCCTTCCATCTCTGTGGTGGCATCTCCTTCTATCCCGTGGTGGCATCTCCTTCCATCCCGTGGTGGCATCTCCTTCCATCTCTGTGGTGGCATCTCCTTCCATCTCCGTGGTGGCATCTCTTTCCATCTCTGTGGTGGCTGGTTGGAGGTACTAACCAGGCAGGCAATCAGGCAGTAGAGGCTTTGGAGAAGAGACGAGCTGGAAGAAGTTTGTGGTAACTAGAGTTTGGTTTGAATAAGAAGCAGGAGGCACAGGGCAGTGCTGCTCCTTTATTAAAAAGCAGGAACATTCTAGAAATTTGGTATAAATCCAGCAACGAGCCTTCAACAAATGAGGGGAAAGAGGGAGGCTCAGGAAATGGAGCACTGTCCCCCAGGTACAGCCTTCTGGAACCTCCTGTCACTGCCGGAGCGGCTGGAGGAGATGCCAGTCACACTCTCCACCTGCTGTGAAGGAGGTGTGGGCTTGTGTCCTAGGCCTGCCACTCCGAGTGCTGTGGGTCTCTCCCAGCCTCAGTGTCTACATCTGGAGAGACACAGCACATGGTGCTTCTGCCTCCCTCCTGGGAGGGCTGGTATAGGGCCATCCCTAATACACTGGCCAGCTTCTAACTCCCAAGAGCTACGGGTTTTTAATGTTGAAGACATTGAAGAAGTTACTTCATAAAATGATAACCAGTCGACAGGAGAATAATATTGGATGAAGAGAAATTTTGGAGGTATTCCTGGGGTCTACCAGGAAATAAGAAAATGCCAGAGGAATGTTGCCCACCGACTCAGTTGCACTGCCCAATGACTGAAATGGTTTAATTTAGCAGAGTGCTAAGTTGGGAGACAGGAAGAAGTTCTCAAATCCACCTCACTGAGAACTTTGGAGATGGGTATTTCAAAGATGGATTGGCAGGCAAAGGATTAGGCAACTGGGTTTGCTAATTGGTTATATTCAGGGCAAATTATAGGGGGTTAGAAATCATCTTCTTGTATTGAGTCAGGTCCCACAGGTTGGGGTCACAATTCCAGTTGAGTCAGTTTCTTGGTGTGGACTGCTGGTCTAGGCTGATCAGCCAGTTCACACAGGCCGGGAAGATATCTCAGAAACTACTTTTCATTTCCAAAAGCTGATGTTATCTACAGAGAAAGTTAAGTATTGTTATAATCACCAGGTATGTGACTCCAGAGTAGCAATTATAAAGAAGCAAAGAGGAGGAACAGTGGCTGATTATTATCAAGCAAATGAGGGGACAGTGGCTGATTACTATCATTATTTGTAGCTAGGTCTATGCCTTCACAGAGTTCCAGGCCCTTACTACTGTTCTCACCTTGCACCCCTTTATTAGTTTGTAAAGGGTGGTTTCAGGAATAATACTTTGCTCCAACATACTTCCAGGACAAAATAGCCCAGAGGTCAGGGGTAGTATCTGGAACTTGGCCCAGTGGCCAGATCCCAATCCCACCTTTTCCATATAGTAGGTCTACTTCTGCTAATCTTACTTGACCATGAAATAGGACCTGTCCCACGGGGTTAGGTGAAAATTAAGAGTTAACCCATGTAAAGCACTTAGAAAATGGCACACGGTAAGCTTGTTCAGAGCATATCACAGTCACTATTGTTGGTAATCAAGTCTGGTGATTGCTCACACAGGGCCACATGTCTCCAGGAGAACTTTCTACCACTAATGTTAGCCAGCAAGTAGTTGTGGGGAATCTGAGATTAACACACTGATTTGCCATTTGACCTCACTTAAATGTATCCATTCTTACAAGCATTTCTCTACACACACACACACACACACACACACACACACACACACACACACCGGATGTCAGTCACCTGAAGGTGACCTAAAAGGCTAAGCTGAGTGGTCATGCTGGTGTCCCATCTCAGGCCTGGGTATGAGCAGTTACCATTTAAACTCTGGGCAGAGCCAAAACAACCACATACAAAACCGCAACCCTCTACCGAGGACCTCACAGACCACACTCTTTATAAACATAGTTGATGGAGGTGTAAATGCTTTGTAGCAATTGACATCTGCCTTTGTAAACTCTCTTCTGGAGTCGACTTCCCACGAACATAGTGGGCACAGCAGGCACTCTGGAAGCGCTCCAGGCCAAGAGTGTCCCCGGGGCTCAGGGCCTGTGCAAATGGCTCTGTTCAGCCCCTCCCCCACATGACTATGGGATCCCAGTAACAAAGAATTCCATCAAGCTCCCCGCAAGGCCGCTATTATTTATTTTACCCTGGTTACCAGACACAGAATCTCAACAACAAATGATCCAGTATTACAAATGTCTGCTATCCAGCTCCTCAAACATCAAGAGACTCCACCTCTGTTTTAAAAGGAATTTTAAAAGACAAAACCAGATGACAGAGAGTCTGCAGTCTATCTGAGAAGGAAGCATGGGGGGTGGTAACTGGGATCTTGCCACAGTCAGTAATAACTCTAATCCTGTTCTCGTCTCCAGTGAGGACAGTAAGAACTTTCTGGAACTGCCTCTCCTTAGACTTTAAAGCCAACGCAGACAACACCAGCTTTTCTGGGTTATTTATTATAACCAGACAGCTCTCTAATTCCTTTTGGGACTTCCCTGAGGCCCCTGGGCAGTCCAGCCTCCCCGCTGTGCAGAGAGGCAGGATCATGGAGTCTCCCCCTTGTGCAGTGTTTGCCCACAAGCTTGTTCATTTACCCAAAAAATGCATGTGCTTTCTCCCCTTGGGGTGTAAGATGAAGGGCGAAATCCCATTGTTCACCAAAACCCAGATCACTAGAATACACCCCTAGCTCCTAAGCCTTGGGTAAAGGGCTGGCTGGGCAGAGACCCTCCCACCCCTCCTCCAGTGGCGGCTCCTAAATGGGGGCCCTGGACACTGCACAGCACCAAGCAGGCTGCAGAGGCTGCAAGTGTTTTCGATTGAGGCAGGGAGAAAACTGGAAAGCCAGACGTCCCGGCCAGCCCGAGGGGGTCCGCTTCCCAGACAGGAGGACTGCACTGCCCACCCTCCCTGCCCAGCTGTCCTGGGCTCTGGAGCAGGGCTGGAGGCCAGGAGTGGTTGGCTGATGGGAGCAGCAGATGTGGCATGGTGGCAAGGGGCCTGGCCACGAGGGGACAGCAGGAAAGGGGCTGCATCCAGGGCAGGCAGAGTTTCCAGGTGGGATCAGCGGAGTGGAGCCGGGAAGCCGTACCCGTAGCCCAGGGTTTAGACGGTGGCATCCTACAGAACTGGATGGCGTCCTGGACCTGCCACCCACGAGCTGGGCCAAGTACTAATGCTTCTCAGCCTCCCTTTTCCTTTTCTGCAGATGCAGCTGAAGAGGGATAGTGGAGGCATTATGCCAAAGGTCGGTTATTTCAAACACTTTCTACAGGGCTGACACACAGATTTTCAATAAATAGAAACAACTGTTACTACCTGTGTGGCCCTAAGCAGGTAATTTAATCTATCTGAACCTCAGTTTCTTCATCTTTAAAATGGAAGTGGTATTATCTCCTCCCCCCAGGATTCTTTAAAAGGTTGGCGGAGATGATGTGTAGTCTGGCACACTGCAAACGTTCAGTAAATCCTGGTGCCTTCCCCTTCCTGCTCTCTGTACCCCAGATGTGCACGTCCCTGCCCCTCGGCCGGAGGAGCCAACCTCTGCCTAGGTGGGAGCGGGCTGCTCCTCAGGGCCAGAAGGTTGGTTGTATATAGGCTGGAAGTTCTAAAAAAGCAACACAGAACAAAAGACAGGATTAAAAAAAAGAGAGATGCTAAGAATAAAAGAGATGAGCAAAAGTAACAAAACCTATAAGAACACACAGTGAATTCCAGAACTGTAAACAGTCAAGTCAGCCTGGGATGGTTGACAGAACTGAGACTTGGGTGATTTCCAGCTAGGACTGTCTCTGTGTATGTCTCTGTCTCCGCATCTCTCTCTCTCTTTCTTTCCTCTCCCTCTCTCCCAAGAGTGGCCTTGAACAAGCTACTTTATCTTCCCGAGGGGACTAGAGCTCTGGGCCTCCTCCCAGCCTGATAAGTTTGGGATGTGGTAGGAGAGACTGAGTCCAGGGCAGGGGTGAAGGAGAGAGGAGCCAGGAGGTGAGCAGGCACCAGGCGCAGCTGGGCCAAGGAACAGGCCAAGCCTGCAAGAGGTCTGCAGCCTGGGAGCAGATGGGAAGGAAAGGAGAATCAGAGTGGCCGTAGGAACACGGGCATGGTGCTGCTAGCATCTTTGCAGCACAAAGCCACCGCAGGAAAACACCTGTCTCCTTTAGTCCCAGAAGGCGGAGGGAAAGACCATTGGCAAGTAGATAAAGATTAACTTCTCACTGGTTGGACATTGTTAACACAACCACATAGGTTGAATAGAAATAAAAGCGAGTAGAATCCAGGTGGACATACTTGTCACTGCTCTTGAACTAAGATGATTTTAGTGCCTGCTTCTGGCATGTACACTCTTCTCGGAGGTGAGGTCAGGCTGAAGGTACAGAAAATGACCCTACAGGCAAGAAAGGTTTGGGGCATCACTGGAAGGCCTACCGAGCAGGGGGGATACTTACCCTGTAGGAAAAATGATTGGAAGCCCAGCACCATGTTATTGTAGGCCCCCAAATGCTATTCACCTTGGCAACTTCCCACAGCCATGCTGCCCTAAAATGCAGCTGTATCTTCCTTAGGCAATGTTATAAAGGAGTAAGAATGTTGAATGTGGTCAGAAGACAACCATTCAGGTCCCTCCTGTGAGACATCACTCAAGACTCAGAGACTGTCTCCCTCATCTGTAAAAGGGCGTCAGTACCGTCCCCACCCTCCTCATAGGCTTAAATGAGATCAGGTATGTGAAAGCAAGACTCACAAATGCAGGGCGTGACTATCTCCCAGAAAGATGGTGGCGTACAGGAAAGATCTTCCAGCTCTGTGTGGAACAAATGAGAGGCCTGGCAGCTTTAGCTTCTACGCATGTGACAAAAGTTCCATGGGGCAAGCTCCAAACAGCTCCAGATTAATGGCTACAAGTTTCTACAGTGAGAGTAAAGTGCATCTTTTGAAAACAGCATATCCAAAGAAGAGATTTGCCGAACAAAGCATGTGTAAAGAAGCAGTAAGCTCGTGCAGAAGCAAAGCTTTGCTGAAAGATGTGTGTAGCCAGACCTTTGTCTTAGGTTTACCTGGAAGATCAGTAGGAAAATGAATGGGGGCTGTGCTACGCTTGAATATAAGCCAGCAGGGATTTAACTTGTTCCTTGAGCCTCTTTCTTCATCTGTAAAATGGGGATAACAGTAGACTCACCTCACTGGATTACTGAGACTTTGAGATATAACCCTTGGAAGGCACAATGCCTGCCTCAACTATAAGCATAATAAATGTAAGATGCTAGGTAACACACTGAAGGGCAGGTCATTCCACCAAAATCAACTGACACGTTTTTTTCTGTACCTGATGCAATAAAGACCAAATCAGACATCTACTCTTTTAAAATGAGATTTATTGTACATAAAATAAATTAATTACAGTTTAAGCCAAAGCATGGGTGGCTTTATAAAGTGCATCTGTGTAGGGGATTTGGCAGGCAACCCCTGCATCTATCTGCTCACTCGCTGTAAGATAGTGTTTTTGTA
Source organism: Nycticebus coucang (assembly GCF_027406575.1). Taxonomy (NCBI): domain Eukaryota; kingdom Metazoa; phylum Chordata; class Mammalia; order Primates; family Lorisidae; genus Nycticebus; species Nycticebus coucang. Next base: position 3,655,954 of record NC_069802.1, read on the forward strand.
CTTCAGCCACCCATAGGCAAAACTCAGCCAGGCCTAGGACACAACTCAACATCATAGCCATGAGCCATTTACACAAATCACACCAAAAACAACTGACACACTGGTTTCTGTACCTGATGCAATAGGTTAAAAGCAAACAAACAAACTATACAGTCTCACAATTAGTTAGAGCCTGGGGTTGAAGAGTTTGAGTTCAAACCACCCAACACACCAACTAAGCATACCCATCCTGTCAGGGAGGAACACTGCCTTCCTGTGAGCTACTCAGTGTCTGAGTTCAGAATACTGTGGCCCATAAACTTGACCTTTTGGGGGGAGGGGCACTTTCCTTCTTCTTCTTACAGAAAGAAATCTGTGTATCCTTCAGGTTAGAAAGGTATTCTGTTAAGAATGGTGTTCCAGCAATCCAAATCATACTGAGAAAAGCAACTCTTCCTTTTGGATAAGGCGGTGGGGGCGAGGGGAGAAAAAGAAAAAAGAGAGAAGGCAGAGAAAAGAAAATCTGTGAATGCTTCATCTCTTCCTTCACCCCCACCATACACAGCACAACTGACCAGCATTTACAAGGTAGTTGAAAAGAAAAACCAAAGCAATTACACCCCTTCCCCACTCCAAAGGAAAATACAGAGTACTTTTCACATATTCAGAGAGTGGCTTGGTGGGCTGGTTCAAGCCTGTCAGTTCTGTCCCCTGCTTGGAACAACACTTCCTTTTCTGGGGCAGTTCCATGAGCCTGCTTGGCCTGTCTGCTCCAGCCCTTTCTGGAGTAATGACTTACTGCCAGCATTCAATGTTCCTGCACTAGAAGAATCTCATGCCCTCTTCTTGGAAAGACCAAACCCCCTCAAGTGCCCATTTCAGACGGAGGTGACAGTCCTCACTTTGGCAGAGAGTGCCTGCTTGAACCTTCTCTTCAGATCCTGCATGTTGGGGGACTTGGGCCTGGGAATGAGGGAGCTTCTCCGTTTCTCAGGCGTGCTGCTAGGCTGATGCTTGTGGCTTACTTCTTTGCACAGGACGTGGAAGGCACTGTAGACATCATTATAATTTTCACTGACAGACACTTCATAGAATAAGCAGCCCAGCATGCCGGCTAGCTGCAGTCCAAGCTGAGGGTCAACCTGTTTGATATGCAACAGGTCAGCTTTGTTGGCCACAACCACCACGGGCAGCCGCGTGCCCGGGTGTAGTTGCTGCACGTGCTGGTGAAGCTGGCCAATGAGTTCATAGCTCTTGTAGTCAGTGATGGAAAAGACGATCACCACAGCGTCTGCCCAGCGGATACACCTATTCAGCTGCTCACTGCAGCTCAAGCTGTTCTCGTGGACCTGAAACAGACAAGTAACAGCAAACTCAGCACTGGCCAGTACCACAAAGAGCTCTGGCTTGGGTGGATTCAAATTCTAAAGAGCCCTTTACAGTCAGACTGGGTTGCAGGCCATAAACAAGTTATATCCCCACACACTCTGGATTTCTTGACAATATGTTGATCCAGCTGCAGAGAGTTGGAATAAATAACAGTGCAGCTTGCCACACTTGAGTGGAAAATTGACCTACAGAGAACTCCATGCAGAGAGACTTTGTAGTTGCACAAAATGGGAAATTAACTGGCTAGACAGTAAGTCTGGGGAAGTAAAGATAGGAGCTGGAAGCATTTAAACCTGGATAACTGCCCAGTTCAGGAGGAAAAAAAACCACTAACATGGCTCTTTTGTCTATAGGGTAACTTTCCACAGTATAAAAGCGATTCCAAGTATTTGGAGACCGTACCTGACGTTTGGTTTTTCATGCCAAAGACACATATGTAAAAACTGACCTTTCTAACTAGAGCAAGGAAACTGCCAGTTCCAAGTGTGTTGGGTTTGGTCTGTCCTGCCATGTAGAAGGGAAGATTTCTTTGCCTTAGCCAAGTCTCCCAAATTGAGCTACAATAAGACTGATCAACAGCCAGATACAATTGAGGTGTCAAACAACATGTAAAAGTCTAGACTTGACTCCCCAAATTTCTCTCCACTCCTGCAGCATGAGGGACTCTGGGAGCAAGGGAACAATTCAACATCCATGGAGGCTCCCCCTTTCCCCAGTATCTCAGAGCATCTCACCTGAATACCTGGAGTGTCTTGAACCTGAATAGCCAGGGTTTCACCTTCTATCTGAACTTGTCTGGTATAGAGATTACCTATGAAAGCAAAGAAGAAAATTATGTTTTTCTTTATTGTACAATTCAAACACTGTGGATTTTTTTTAAGTTAGAGAGGAAAATGTAGTCTACACCAATGCACAAAAAGAAGCTATAGTTTATTTCGATCTAATGGGCTTACTTCAGAATTGTTTTTAAACCAACTGCAATTTTAACCCCTTGTTAGTAGATTTATTAAAACTAGGGCAAAGTTTCCAAGTTTTGGAAACTTATTTGTCTATTTTTAAACAGAGTTTCCATTTTTAGAACACTCCCTTGATGCAAATTTTCTTAACTCGGCACGTATGAGGTTTCTGTTTTATTTTAGTATTTCATCACTCTTTGGCCATAACTTTAGATTTTGGCCATTACATACAGGGTGGCCATAAAGTTCGGGTGCTAAACTTTATAGCCACCCTGTGTAATGGCTTGGTAGACAAATATTGTCAGTAAACACACAGCCAATATCATCAGTTGTAATAAAAATGTGGCATACTGATCACCTACGCTACATCAAAGCAGAAGACTAGCAGTCTTATCTTGGGATGTCTTACACAGCTCATTTCAAATAATCCCCTGTAGGAATTTCATATGGTCTACAGATTTAAGCAATTTGCTAACAGCACAAAGGTAGAAAGCTCTCAGCCTCCCTAGTGGCTATTCTTATTCATCATAAGAGATTGAAATATTTTTCTTCTCATTTATTCAGGAATTCTCCTCCTAAAATTCTGCTATCTAGTTATTTTCCTTTGTTAAGAAAAGAGAACTTTAGGTTTACAACTGCTGTCATTTGGCCTCTGCTTTAAAAGGTCACCTCTGAAAGGCAGCCAGCAGAGAGGGAGAGGGCTGGGGGAGGAGCTGGTCATCCTTTTTTTTTTTTTTTTTTATGACTTTTGCAGGAGTGTTTTGAAGGGAAAGGCTCTTGAGTACAAAGGGTGCTTCCAACTGGGGTCCCTATAGTTAAAACATACCAAGGGGAATACTTTCAAGCACTTGATAAAATGATGAATGGCCTTGGAATGGAATGAGGCCAGATGGCACTTCTGGGTTTGGGGGGAGGGGGTGGTTTGGAGGGGCATGCAGAGTTGGAGGCGGCCAGACCCTGATGCTCAGACTGTCACTCTGGAGAAACTTGCCTAGAAGGCCCTGGGAAAAAAAAAAAAAGAAAAAAACCGGGAATAAGAGTACTCCTACCACATGACAGTATCTTCCTCAAATGCATTTCCTCACCTGCATTTCTTTCATAGTCACCGATGAATCGTTTGGTGAGAAACCGGACCACCAGCGCTGCGGGTCAGAAAAAAAAAGGTTAGACTGGTTTCCACCCCACCCCCAGCCTGGAAAACAACTCTCCAAAGAAAGGCTTAGACGGCCACCAAGTGAAATTCCTACCCTGTAGCTCCTTGACCCTTCTTCCAGACACAAGGAGAGGATTGGAGGCATTGTGAATTATGGCACCGTCCAGCTGGAAGGGTCATTTGGCTCACCCCTTCCCTGAGCCCGGCTGACCCACACTTAAGCCTTCTAGTGGACAAACGTTTTCCTAACCTTACAGATCTCTGGGGGGGTGACGTTCACCATCTCCCCATTATGTGCCAGAGGCTCAAACCCCCCAAAGTTCTAATGTCCATTGTGCCGGTGCTGCCCATACGGTCACCTGGCCATTCTCGATTTAAGCATCCCTCATCTGTTCAGGCAGGGGAGTGGAGGCCGGGCTGGCTAAGGTCCCTCTCAGAGGGGCCGCGGATCTCTAGGAAGGGGTGCGCGGTCCAGCTGCAACTCGCACTTCTCCCCACGCCTAGCGTATCCGCCACTCCCAGTGGGGGTCGTCCACGTCCGGCCCTGGTGCCCAGGACTCACCCGTCTTGCCCACGCCGCTGGCCCCCACCACGGCGATCTTGACCAGGCGGCGGCCGGCAGCCCCCAGGCAGCAGTCGGCGGCGGCCGCGGCGGCGCTGCCCGGGGCAGGGTACTCGGCGATGGTGCACATGTTCTGAATGAGGCGCATCGCCGCTCCGGCTGGGCTGCACCGCGCGAGAGCGAGCGTGCGGGGTTGGAGGAGGCACGAGCTGAGCCGGAGCGTTCGGGAGGACCGGGCTGGGGAGCTCCCCAGCAAAAAATAACAATAACAAAAGGTAAGTTCTGCGCGGCTCGGAAAGGGTAGGGCTCCGGGCTGAGACTGCACCCGCGCGGCGCGCGAGCTATTTTCTCTGGGGCCGGACACGCCCCCCGCCGCCTGCGGCCAATCCCGCGGCTCCCTGCGCGAGGCCCCGCCCCCGGCGTCACTTGGTGCTTGCAGTGTCCGGCCTCCGGCGCCCGGAGCCCGCGCCAGGCAGACTGAGGCAGGGTGCGGGGCGGCGGGCCGGCGGCTGGGTCTCGCTGCGCCGGGCCATGCTGGGGTTGGAGGTGTCTTGGGTCCCAGGGGAAGGGATCGGCCGACCGGCAGCGAGGGGCGTGCGGCCTTGGGTTCCGAGAGCCTTTCTAGGACACATACCCCGGCCTGGGCGGGTACCCACTGGCGGCTCTCCGCAGCCCCCATACTCCACCCCCACCACCAGGGAACCTGCTCCGGGGCAGGCCGGGGTCTCCTGCCCAACTTAGCGCCCGTTTCCTTCTTTGGGGGCGAGTTGCACTGATTTGGATGCATTCAGAGTGGTGTCCAGGTCATAGATTTGGCTACAATTGCAATCAACAACAAAATCATCAACCAACACCGCCCCCTTAAAATGTGGCGTTTGACTTTGGGGTATTTTGCTGGAGACCCACGTGTCTGGCTCGTGTCTACAGAGCAAGCTGGCGTGAACCCACACGTGGTCGGGCACATGTACAGCACACCCAGAGGCAATCAAGAAGTAATTACAGAATAAGCGTTCCGGAGCCTCAGACAGTCACACCTCCTCCAAGAGCTGTGAAATGGAAAGAAAATAGTTTGCCAGCTGCGACCTCTGAAAGGGTCTGCACTTAGTCTCTGGCCATCAAGAGTCCGTTAAGCAGCTTGATGCCAAAGAAGCCAGGGGCTCTGCGCTCGTAAAATGCCACCTTCCGGCCCCTTACTTTCTCAGCAGGGAGAGCATCTTCAATGGCGGCCAAATTCCTCCTCCCAGCAATATTTTGTACCTGAAAATGAAAGCAGAATATGTCACCAGAGACTCAAGCTCACCACCTCATACCCCAACTTTTCCCCCTCCTCATCAACCCTGTGGGCCCCCCAAAGTCCCAGAGGCTTTTATGATGGGACATGTCAACAAAGGGCTGTGTGTCCACACCCACATTTAAGGTTAAAATGTGAAACAAACCCTTTCCTTCACCAACTTGTTAGGCTTCCGTATGACGACTTCCCCTTTCACCCTGGACTTCGGTGGACAGATATGGGACAGAATTTATGATCCAGTCCTAGTTCAGACTCTGAAATGAGCCTTCTTGTCAATTAAGGTTTAGGGGTTTGAGATTACTTTTCTATTTCCCCTTGAATTCCTGCAAACTGCTTTAAAACAAGTCTGTTAGGACGAGCAACATAATTAGCAACACACACAACCTTACAATAAAATAATAGGTTCACTTCTAGGGAGATCACTGGAATGAAGTAAGTTCAAGTATTTGAGAAAAAAAAGAAAAGAGCATTATTAATATGCATGTCCTTCTTTGTGGTTGAAGTCAGACTCGAATGTTGGTTCTGTAAAATCAAACTTAAGACTGTAATTATAGGTAACCATGTGCTTTGTAAACCCTTACCTCCTCCCCCCAAAAAGCCTGCAATGCTATCATCCTTCCATGATAAAAATAACTATGTAAAGTATTTGTTTCAACTGCTTCTTACACACACACACACACACACAGTTGTCAAGGGAATTTTGCTGTGGATCGGATCATTTTATATTTTAGGGCTTGATTTCCATTGCCATAAGCCCATAGAAAACCTGTGATTTTTCTGTCTGCAACACAAAGGCTGGATTTGGTATTCTTATTTTAGGTCTGGCTATGCTTTAAAGAACACAGAAAAGAAAGAAACAAGAGAAAGACGGAGAAAAGAAAAGAGAGCTATTCAAAATCCAAATATCTAGTATAAAACCCATCTCTACCCTACCTCAGATAATGACACTGAAAGTTACAGTCTTAGAAATTCACAGAATTAAAAAAAAGGAAGGAGCTGGGGCAGGAGTGATGATATATAATGAGTGCTTGTTTAATTCCAGGCTGTATAAAGGGATTTTGCATTTAAAAATCTCATTTGACCTTCACGACCTGAGGGAGGTATTGTCATTACTTCTGGGTGCAGTTACCTACTTCTGCTTACAGTCCTGTGTGCTGAGTAGGCCTAGATGGGTGGTTCTTACTTAGGATCTTTCATGTTGTTGCAGTCAGGTGGCAGCTGGGGCTGGAGTCATCTGAAGGCTCAACTGGGCTGGACATTCAAGATCTGGCTTCTTCACTTGCATGTCTGCATGTCATCTGGAATGGCCAGAGCAGATGGGACTAGCTTGGGTGCCCTCGTGGCAGACTTCCCATTGAGTGAACATTCTAAGACCGCAGGAGAAGCCGCCTGTCTCTTAAGGCCTGGGCATGAAAACTGGCTCAGCATCACTTCTGCTATATTCTATTGGTCAGGCAGTCACAGAGCTTACTCACATTAAAGGGTGAAGGGCAGGAACACTGATACCACCTTTAGATGGAAAAAATGTCAGGCCAGGCATAGTGGCTTATGCTTAGACTCCTAGCACTCTGGGAAGCCACGGCAGGTGGATTGCCTGAGCTCAGGAGTTAGAGACAAGCCTGAACAAGAGCAAGACCCTGTCTCTAAAAAAATAGAAAACCTAGCCAGGCATTGTGGCAGCAGCTTGTAGTCCCGGCTACTCAGGAGGCAGGAGCAAGAGAATTGCTTGAGCCCAAGAGTTTGAAGTTGCTGTAAGCTACAATGCCATAGAATGCTACCAAGGGCAACAGAGTAAGATTCTGTCGAGAACAATAATAATGTTCAGGTTCAAAAACTCCTCCCAGGTTACATGTCCTATAGGGTACAGAGCCAAAGCACTTCTATCTCTCTTGCGCACGTCTAGTTAAAAGAGATTAGGATGAGGATTGAAATACAAGGGGATTGGTGGAGGAAAGAAAAATATTTTGCCACGTTTCAATATTGCCTCAGCTTCTGGAGTTTCCACCACCCCCTTTGATCTTCACAACCTTAGCCCAGAGAACCCAGCCTCTGGAGGCCCTTAGGGTACCAGAATATAAGTTCAATAAATACTTGCTGGTATCTGGGCTACAGCTATACCAGGCACTGTGCCGGGCCTTGGGTCTACAGTGGCAAACAAGGGAGCTCTCTGTCCTCACTCGAGTTCCATTTAGCATGAGAGACAGAGAGTGAGTGAGCAATTTCAATACAGTGTGAGAAAATGCCTTGATGGGGAAGTGCAAGAATTGCAGGAGCAGCTGGTAGGACTAAACACTGGATTATGGAAGTCATGTATAAAAGTTAGAGTGGAGGAGTGTTGAGAATTGTGTGTGCTGCGTACAAGCATGCGTGAATGTCTGTGCATGAGTGTGGGAGTACAAAGCTGGAAGCGAGGTGGCAGGGAGGGTGCACAGAGGTGGGTTAGTGTGCAAGGGAATAGCATTTTCCAGGAGACACTATGTGCACAGTAAGCATTTATGGATTGGCAATGAAAGAATGAGTGAATAAAGCCAAGGCGTCAATTGAGAAAATGGATTCCTGATGTGTGGACAGAGAGAAGGACGCTCGTGATTTCTGAGAAGGAGCATGTATACTGATGAAATAAGTCCCAGAAGTTGCTGTAGTACTCTCTCCATTGGAACATGCCCCACGGAAGCCAGATGAGCTGCTTCTCTGCCCACGTCACCAGGAGTTGCTTACAAATCAGCCCCCTCTGAACAGCCACACCTTGGGCAAGAACCAAACCCTTTTTTTGAGACTTGTATCATCTCTACCTCTTTGGATCCAGTGAAAAGACACCTCTTTATGCATTTTAGACAGAAAACTATTTAATACAGGTATTACCTCCTTTCGATCTTGTTGGAAGGGCTAGAGTAACAGGCTTGAGGGGGGGGCCTGCAGAAATGCCTCCGGGAGCAGCACAGCAGAACTGCCCACACCAGGAGCTACTGTCTCTTCCATAATCAGGGGAATCCAGAGGCTTCCTCTGGTGCTGTCTCTCAAAACCCTCAAAGTTAGAGACTGGATATTGAAAAATTGCTACAGGAACGTTCCATATCCCTACAATCGTGCCTAGCAGTAGAAAGCCACTAAGCAGGACAAAGAACCCTCCTCCTTGCCTCCTTCCTTCTTACAAATCTTCTCTGAGCCCATCTTATTAATTAATACATATCATTAGACATTTGTCCAAACCTGGGGACACCAAGAGTGAACTCGAAGGTAAACCACAGACTTCAGGTGTTTATGATGAGCCAATGCAGGTTCATCAATTGTAAGAAATGTACTGCTCTCATGCAGGGAGTTCGCTGCGGGGGATAGAAGCTGGGGACATAGAAGAAATCTGTGTACCTTTTCCTAAATTTTGCTGTGAACTTCAAATTGCTCTAAAGAATAAAGTCTATTTTTTCTGTGAAACAGCATGTCACTCTATTGCCCAGGGGAGAGTGTAGGCATTATCATAGCTCACAGCAACCTCAAACTTCTGGGCTCAAGTGATGCTCCTGCCTTAGCCTCCTAATTACCTGGGATTACAGGCAGGCTCCATCATGCTTGACTAATTTTTCTGTTTTTTGTGGATATGGGTTCTCGCTATGTTGCTCAGGCTGGTCTCAACCTTCTGGCATGATCTACCTGCCTCAGCCTCCTAAGAAGCTGGGACTGCAGGCAGGTGCCACCAAGCCCAGCTAATTTTTCTAGAAATGAGTCTCACTCTTACTCAGGCTGGTCTCGAATATCTGGCCTCAAGAGATCCTCCTGCATCAGCCTCCAAAAGTGCTAAGAAGACAGGCATGAGCTACCGTGCCTGCCCTAAAGTCGATCAGAAAAATAAAAAGATATCACAGAGCCTCTAGTCTGATTCCTCCTCTGAGTTGCGTAATTCCTCTTACAATATCCCTGCTAAGGGACTGTCCAATCCAAGCTAGAATACTTCCTTCCTCAGACTTCCACCACAGTTTGGAAAGGACTGTTAAGGAGAAATGTAGCCAGCACATGGGATTGTCTAAGAACAGCAGACTTGGGCAGTGTGTCTGCTGCACCTGTATTGAGAACAACTTGTAATAAGAGTTATTAACATTCGATTTAATTTAATTTTGGGGGGCCAGAGTTTTACTCTGTCACTCTCAGTAGAGTGCTATGACATCATAGGTCACAGCAACCTCTAACTCTTGGGCTCAAGTAATTCTCTTGCCTCAACTTTCCAAATACCTGGGACTATAGGCGCCGGCCACGATGCCCAGCTATTTTTAGAAACAGGGTCTTACTCTAGCTCAGGTTGGTCTCAAACTTGTGAGCTCAGGCGAATTGCTCACTTCGGCCTCCCAGAGTGCTGGGACTACAGGTGTGATAACATTTGATTTTAAAAATTAAAGAGAACTGTGGCCGAGAAACAGCCTCTGGATTAAAGAGGGAAGAAGATTCATCTCTGGTTGCATGCATATTTTCTAAGACATCTCTGAGGATGGAATTTCGGACAGACAGATGTAACTAAGCATAACAGAGGGCTTTCACGCAGCGACTCTATGTGACATGTGTCAGACGGTATGCGGTCCTGTGTGTTCCCATGACAGAGAGCTGTGCTGGTATATAGATGCCCCTTGATGATCTTTTTGTTTTTAACTATCTACTGTCCTTTTAGTGGAGGCTGGGCTGAAAGATAGCCAGAAACACTAGATCCTCAAGGCAAAGTAGGAGGGAAGACACATTGAACTCAAATAAAACACACACACACATACACCCCTCTTGCCATTGGAAAGATCACCTCTTGACTACCATACTTTCGCTTTGAGAAAAGGAAGATCTTTAAGTTCCAGGAGGGGAGGATGGGGCTCCCCTCCCCTCCCACATACCTTGGTTGGTTTCTATGGCAGCAAAATAGCCCACATTTCCCCCTTCCACACAGGGGGTGGGATGGGGGGTTGTAACTGTTTTACAATTAAAGCCTCCTGCTACTCACTCAGATCTTATCTTTCTTATTCTGGAAGTTTTTCTCCAACCACTTTCTCTATTTCAATGTATTATAGGTAAAAGATAAAGGTGAAAATAATTCTCTTTTCATTTTAGAGCAAAATCCAAGATTTTCTTCACTCAATGATTTGAGTCTTAATAACCCCAGTCATTTTTCTGGGAACATATAACCCCTATTTGGTACACCAGCTCATGACAATAGCTCAGAAGAAATTCAAGTTTTAAACTTTACTTGGAACAACTGGTAAATTTCCACTGTGTGGAAGTAGAAAAAATACCACAGTGCCTATATCCCCAAAGGTTTTGGAACACTGAATGACTTTAGAAACTGACATTACTGCTTTATTAATAAAGCCGTTGTTAAAAAAATTCCCTTAAATGAAAAGTCTAATAACATTGCAAACAGGCAGTGGCAATGTTCTTTTGGATCAGTTTCTTCTTTTTTCTCCAGTGGGAAGAATTCTGTAAGTGGGTCCATTTGTCCCTTCTCCCTTTAACCTCTTATTTGTCCAGAAGATAAAGGTGCAGAAAGAAATGAACCCATAGGAATGAGTACTCTTGGGGTACTTGACAAGATTTTGTGATCAGAAGACACGCACAGCAGAAAAGTTTCAGAAAGATTCAGATAAATGAGCCAATTGTTTAACAGACCTCCTTGGTTTCAAATTCCTAAGTAGATTAGACACACCTAATATTTGCCCTCTAACTGCCCTGAAAGTGCAGAAAAGTCCTCCCAAGGACATTTTGGGCATCCTTATTTGTCTTTGGATAAAAGGTGATGTCTTCTCTGCAGAGCCTCAGCTCCTTAGCATAAAGCTTTCCACAAATATTCACTCATAATATGGGGAAAGAGTATTTCCCCCATGCCTCAAGTCACCTGGAAAGTGAGGAATTAAGTCTAGTTTGGGACCAAAGTCACTGATTCCCATTCTGGCTCTCAGAATTAAAGTAACTACACAGTACCTTCTAAGCTGTAATTAGTGCTGTGTCTCAAGCCATTCAGTAGTGTCTGAAATACACAGGTCATGTACAAATGAACCCCAAGTTAGCAGAGGTGTTGAAGTGATTTGGTTGGTGAAGATGCAGATGGAGATGTGATCATTTCTTAAACAAGTATGAAATTCACCTGCAAGAAACATTTTTATGTAACAGGAGTCTATGGACCTTTAGGATTTTCACAAGATATCTGCATTGTTAATGTTTTTTCCTTCTGCATTAAAAAAGAAATTGGATAGCAGATGAGGAAAATTTGATGTGATAGTTTTTAGGAAATGCACAAATGACTCATGAACTCACTCGATTTGACAAGGGTACTGGTTTCTATATAAAGAAACAACATAGTCCCAAGGTAGAAGCTGTGCATAGCAGATTGTAGCTCATAGAGGAATTGCGCATTCCAAGCATTGGAAGTGTGAAAGCTGGTATGCACCACACGTCTCTGCTGGGAAAGCTATGTGAGGCCTATTATTAATTACTATTAATTCATCTGGAATGTCAAGCTATCTACTCCAGGACCTTAAGTGTTGCAAGAGGGGAAAACTCACTGTCATTTAAGATGACTCTTAACTCTAAAAGCAGAAAACGACAAAAACAAAAGTTAAATTTTTTGCAAAGAATATGTGCTCCCATGCTAACTGAAAAATATATTTAGCTTAATGATAAATACATTGTAATGGATTTTGTGCTGAAAAATATGTTGACTATCCAGTGAAATTCATCCTGAGAAATAATCTGGAAAATTATAAACTGTTGTTTCTTCACAATGAGAGTGAAACAAAAAGTAATTTTTCCAGCCTGGATTGTCCTTTAATCAATCATCGGGAGGCAGTGTATTCATAACCTTGTCAAATCCTCTCCTAAATTCCTCCTTACCTGGGCCTAGATGAAGAGATCAGTGGGGAAGAGCACAAGAGAAGGGCTTCCTGTATTCATTTGCCAAAACACACAGTAGTGCCAAGAGCTCCCTACCTCCAGGTATGAGATGGAATGATTTCTTTTGGACCAGCCAGTTCATTGCATTATCAACCAACCCACTGTGATTTAGGGCAGAATGTGGCAGGCTCCAGGCTCCAGGCTCCAGCACACACCAGGCCCGACCACCCTGTGGAAAACAATATCCAGACTGTGGGTTATAGAAAGATCTAGAAGTTTCTCAACAAATGGGCCAAACAGTAGGACCCTCTGCAGCTTCTCTGTCACCATTACAAAATGGACTGATCCAGAAGGAGACCCCTTTCAAACATACCTAGAAGAAATAGTAGGGGCAGCGCTTGTAGCTCAGTGAGTAGGGCCCTGGCCCCTATACCAATGGTGGCCGGTTCAAACCTGGCCCCAAACAAACTGTAACAACAATAAAAAAAACAGCTGGGCAGAAATGTAAATTTAGATCTCCTTGTTTAAAAAATAAATAAATAATAAAATATTTAAAAGTATAACTATCACTTAGTTTTCACAATGATCAATATTTGGTCTTAAAAAATAAGCTTGGGCGGCACCTGTGGTTCAGTGAGTAGGGTGCCCACCCCATATACTGAGGGTGGCGGGTTCAAACGCGACCCCGGCCAAACTGCAACAAAAAATAGCCAGGTGTTGTAGCAGGCGCCTGTGGTCCCAGCTACTCTGGAGGCTGAGGCAAGAGAATCGCCTAAGCCCAAGAGCTGGAGGTTGCTGTGAGCTGTGATGCCACAGACTCTACTGAGGGTGACCAAGTGAGACTGTCTCTAAAAAAAAAGCTTAAAAAAATTAAACAACAACTTAAAAAAGGAGACCCTTTCAAAGTCCAACCTGCCTCTGTTTCCTTCCCCTGCTCATCCCCCCAGTTCACACACAGGCTGAGCGCATTCCGACTTGCGTGGTTCGAGCTCGCTGTGCTGGCCGCCATGTGACATGCGGCATTATTTGGTGTTTTGTTGTCCGGTTCTCCACACTAGAGTGCAGGCGCCACGGCAGTAGAAGTTTGGTTTTGTTCGCTGCTCTGTGCCTGGATCCCAGCAGAGTACGCAGCACGCATTAACCCCTGTAAGGTCTCTGTGAATGAATGAATGAATCTGTGCATTCTGTGTCACTGAGAAGGGAGGCAGCGGGAAGAGCCCCAGGAAGCTAGAACTGTGGAAGTGGATGATTTGGGGAGCCAGGCTAGGGGGGGCAGAGGAGAGCGGGGACGAGAACACGGGAAGACCCAGGCTTTGGAGGCGAGGCGGGCTCTCAGACTCTGCTCACTCTTCCTGCGGACCCGCCTAGAAAGGCGAAGGGGAGGAGCTTGACGTCCAACCGGGTTGTGAGCATGGGGGGCGGGGAAAGGGAGGGGAGATGGCTATGCTAAAGGCTGCCCTGGGAGCTGGCAGGCAATGGCAGGGAAATTCTGGAGGGGACCGGAGCTGTGTCCACTGAAAAGACTTCAGCGAGGACCCAAGGACCGCCTGGAGTGACAGATCCAGAGGTTCAGGGGGCAAGAGGGAAGCAGCCACAGGAAGGGGGCTGGGCATCTCCTAGAGCCCAAGGGGCAGGGGGGAGTATCCAGGATTTGGGTGGGTGTCTGATGACAGAATCGAAGCGTCAAGTGAATCAAGGACGTCCGCGAGGAGCTTCTGAGGGGCAATGATGGGACTAATTCCGGAAGGCTTCCTGTGGGCCTGGCTCTGAGCTGTACACCAGGTGCACAGCCGGGGTGTCTTGCAGGAAGGTCCCACATCCTAGAATGTCAGCTCCCGAGGGCAAGGGCGGCGGAAAGTTTTCCCTTTCCGCGGTCTCTGCACCCGAGCATGCGCCTTGCGTGTATTAGGCCCTCAATAAATAGTGGCTAAGTGAAATTTACAAACAAAGTGGGTCTATGGCAGAACTGGCACGCGGTTTTCTGCTGTCCCTGTCTTGTGTAGGTCTTGTCCTGTCCTTAAGGGTGTACACACCGTCCCCTACAACGGCAGCTGCTACTGACAGCACAGACCGTGTCCCAGGGACTGTTGTAAGTGGTACGTATTGAAGCATTTAATTGTCATGCTGCACTGATAAAACCACTACTGTTGGCGCCCCTCTTTACAGGTGTAGAATCCAGGCCCAGAAAAGCTATGCAGTTTGCTCACGATGACACAGCTTACAAAGTGGGAAAGGCAACATTTGAACCCAGACAGGCTGGCTCCAGAGTCCCACAACCCTTAATCTGCTGCCCACTTCCCAATAGGCTCTGCTGTCTAGCTACCCAGGGCAAAGTCTTCTTTATCCTCAGCCTTTATCTCCCCTTTTTATCTTTTCTGTAACTCACAGGTGGAGGAGGTTTGTGCTTGGAATGGAATGTGTGAAATGCAAGGATGAAGAGAGAGCTGTTTGAGAAGAAGGCTTGTGTCCCAAGCTTGTGTGTGTGTGTGTGTGTGGCAGAAGCTGCACTTGTTAAAAATAACTCCCATATAGTTCTCCTAGAGCTGTGTGGAACAGGACAGTGATTTGACCATGATGTTTTTCTCTGCCAATTTAGAAAAGGACAGTGAAAAAGATGGAGACTTTACATCTTTTACATTTACCTGGATGGAGTTGAAATACATTCTTCTTAGCAAAGTATCTCAAGAATGGAAAAATAAATATCCAATGTATTCAATACTAATATGAAACCAATATATAAAAAATTACACATATGAATGATAGAACACAAATATAGTGTAATATGGCAGCGGGGGAGGAGGGAGAGAAAGGGGGAAGGGCAGCAGGAAGGGGGGGCATGAGGCGGGATCTCGCCTCATGTGTACATTACAAGGGTATAGCACAACCCCAGGTGAGGGGCGCTTTTACAAGTAGAACTTTACCCTGGAAGTGAGAACAATGTAATCTAAAAATTTGTATCTTCATATTAATTTGAGGTAAAATAAAATAACAAGAAATAAAAAACAGTGTGGAAACTTTAGGACCAATTACCCAGAAAAGCAACACCCAAACCAAGACTTTCAGCCTATTCCCGTTGGAGGATGGGGACAGAGGGTCACCGTTTGAATTTAACCTAATCATTTGGTTCAACCATCTCTTTGTTTTACCCAGAAGTCCGAAGGCCTGAAGAGGAAACCACTCAGAATTGAGTCTGTGAAGTAGAATTCAGTTTAACTCCAGTCATAGCAAGATGCTCTGCAAGGGGCTTACAAAAGGAAAAGCAGCATCTGCCTATTTCTTGGTGTTTTGCTGTTTCTGCCTTCCATCCTTCTATTACATAATGCCAGCCCCATTCAGAAGAGGAATAATGCTTCACAATAGGGCTGTTGACAAATGCCACAGCTCCACTTGAGCCTTTAATCATCAACAGAACCTTCATATGTCCTGCCCATGTGACAATTATGTACAGGTAAGGGCTCCAGCAGGGGGTTGGAAGAAAGGATTCTATTTCTGTCTTGGACAGAAAGTTCATTCTACTTCCTCAGCAAACACACTTACCTTCAATTGTTCTCATCAACGTGACACTGAAAAGTTTAAAAAGTTGATGCTTTTTAAAATGTTAAAAAGAGGAAATTTCCCAGGAATCATACCCCAGAAATACAAAGCACTTAACTCAGATGCCGATCAGTCAGGTTTATTTGTTTAAATCACCACGTGCAGGTGAGTCAATGTGAAGGTCACTGAAATGGTTTGGCATTTTCCCTGCCTCAGGAATTTATAGTCTACTGAGGAAGACCAGATCTACAAAGGAAAGGAGGGATGATATGTTACAATTCATAAAAATCATGTCAACTTATGTTTAAGGAGAAAGAATAAGATCAATAAGTGCTGGATTGGCCACAGGAAGCTTCTTTAAGGAGCTAGAAATTGAGCAGAACCTTAAGGATGGATGACATTTGGATGCGAGGGTGCATTTGAAGGAGGAAAGGAGGTGACATTACGGAGGGGATGGAAGCAGCAGCCCAGGCAGAAGGAATATTGTTAGGAGGAAGTGGGAAGTAAGATGTTGGAAGGCGTTGGAAGGACGTGGAAGCTGGGGCCTTTAGACTTGAGTCTTGATATCTGCAAACACCCCAACTCAGTGGGGAAACCCAAGGTTGCCACGTGCACAAGAGTCTGGCACAACAGTCGGCTGCCCTCTCTGCACACCACTGGCAAGAGAGGTGCACTCCAAAGGGACGGAAGGGCCAGAGGAATTAAGAGAAGAAACATTGTGTCTACAGCTAATGCCAGAAGTGGGCCACAATTGAAGTCAACCATTGAATGATGATGGTTCACTTCACAGAAAAACAAAGAAGCTATGACCACTGATCCTAGTGCCTTGACGTTCCAGAGGCAGAAGTTCACATATGGGATGAGCTGGTAGTAAAGGAGAGATGGTGTGGGTGGTGAGGGCCAACCCTGGGTGGCCACAAATCTAGAGAAGGAGGATGGTGAGGCCCAGCAAACCTGAAAAATTGGCTTCTTGAGCAGAACTTGTCCAGAAACTAGAATAAGCAGTCAGATCACCTAAGTGAAAAGCAGATAGACCTGGGAACAGAATTGATCTAGAGGCTGACACCATCTAGTCAGTACTTAAAGAGTGCCTACTGAATGTCAGGTATGTGTCAGGAGAAGACAAGCTAGAGCAGACAACTGAGTGGTGAGGAGAACCTTGTGTGTCCAAGGAGAGGAGCCAAAGCACATCTAACCATGATTTCATTCATTCATACCTCATCAGCAATATATATTGAGTGCAGTCACTGAGTTGCTTGATTCTGGGGGCCCCATTTACATTGTTTTCTACATAAAGGGCACCTTTAGAACACCATGTGGAATGAATGTGAGTAGAGCTTTCAAAGCTGTGCATCGGGACAGCCCCAGCTGCGTGCTCAGTAAGTGCCTCCCCAGGTACCGCTGTAGGTGCAGATGAATGTGGGCTCAGGGGTGAAGCCAAGAGTAGGGACTAGCCGAGCCGCCAAGGCTAGATGTTGGAAGAGCATAGAAAGAAAAAGAACAGGATATACAAGCCCACGGCCCAAACCGATCCTGCCAGTCACCAGAGACTGGGCCGGCTCCTCGCACCCACCCACTGCCGTCCTCTCCTTTACAACGTATGTGAGGAAGGGAGAGGTGAAAATTCAAGTACTTTTATAGACAGATGTTAGGTTTCTAAAGTATCCTCTACAGCCGGGGTGGCGCCTGTGGCTCAAGGAGTAGGGCGCCGGTCCCATATGCCAGAGGTGGCGGGTTCAAACCCAGCCCTGGCCAAAAAAAAAAAAAACAACAACAACAAAAAAATAAAGTATCCTCTACAAAGCCCCCAGCTGAGCCCCTTCCTTCTGTGATGGGAGGTCACCCCTTCTGGAAATAGACCAGACATCTGAACTGCCAGGAAATAGGATTCTCACACCTGTGCTTTGGAATAGGTAAATAACGGCTTTCCTCCCCCTGCGAATAATTCCAGAGAATAATTCCAAACCTGCGATGACACCTTTCTCCTACCTCATTAAACACTTACTTATGTGAAAAAAGTAAAGTCAGTAAAAATTTATGGACCGTCTTGCCCTAATTTCTGCAAGACTTCGAGTTTCCCTTCTTGGCTGCATGATTTACTGAACATGAGCTAACAGTCACAAGCCTGCACCCGGTCAGCACAGGATGCTTTGGGAAAGTTGATGGCTTACCTGGTATCAAGCTGGCCATAATGTCACAGAAGATGTTTAATTGCTTAAAAATATGAAAATGAATTTCCACAGAAAGAAGAGGTCAGCAATGACCTCCGCTCATAGCTGTCTTCCTCTGAAACTTAAATCCCTCAATCCCTGGTTCATTATTCAAGCTTGTGCCAGCCCAGGTGTCACTCTTTGATGCTAAAGACTAATTCATGCTGTCTGTCAGACTAATTCAGAGAAAGCCCTGTCTCAGCTAAGGAGCACAGGAGGAACAAGACAAGACTGGCTGGGCTGATTTTCGCTTTGCCAGGTCTATAAGTAGGATTTCTAGGAAGGATAGGAAAAGAACCTTTCTTTTCAAATTAGTCAGCATACTTCCTGGAAAAAAAATAAATGACAAACTCAATTCAATTCAGCTGGCTTAAGGATCCAAATAAATGTATGGGTTCAAATCCTAACTCTACTTTTTTCCAGCTGGGTGATTGGTAAGTTCCTTACTTTCTCTAAGACTTACTTCATTAACTCTACAAGGCAAGTGATTTCAACAATTATAATAAAAACTATTGTGATGATATGTGATAATTTTAAAAATGAAATAATGTATGGGCTTGTTTAATGGGAAATTTAAAGGTGGATCTCATAGGTTCTCCATATGTCTCAAGCCTGCTTCTCACTTCTTTCCTGTCTTCATTCTCAGCCAGCTGTGGCCAGGTAGTTGTCCTTGGAAGTCTAGGCTCATATCATCAGCCTCACAGCTAGCAACACACAGCCCATTGCAGAAAAATACTGGTAACTGCAGAAATGGTGGCTTAGTTTCAAAACAAGATGAGGGCTAAGTATTATAATCAGAAGTGGTTGCCAGATTGGGGTGGGGAGCCAGGCTCCCATGCTCCGGGGCTGAGAGCCCCTCCCTCAGCTTGGGGAAAGCCGCAGTTGTAGGTGGAAATGAAAAGGGTAAAGTCAGAGGGCAAAGGGCTGAGAGCCAAACAGGACACTGTATTGATAGAGCTGGGATTTCACAAGCTGGACAGGACTTCACAAGGTTAAATGCAGCATCACTTAAGCCAAGTCTCGGGGTGCAGGTGACAGGTGGTGGTGGCAGACAGTTGCTCGTCTGCACAATGCGATCAGGGCTCTGGCTTTATTTCCTCACCCACCGCCCCACCTGTGGCTCACCTGTGGTTAATGATGGTATTTGGGGCAAGTGCTGAATCTTTCTGAGGCTCTGTTTCCTCATCTGAAGAACAGGAGTAATTGCAATATCTACTTCACAAGGCTAATGAGCCAACCAATTAAGATGACGTGACAAGTACTGGGCAAGAGTAACAACACAATATACCAGGGATTTTCAGCAGGTGTGCTGTGAAAAGGTTTTAAAGATCATTAATTAAATTATTTTTGAAAGAAGTTTGAAACACAGTGAGTATATATTTTTTACTCTTTTTTATTGATCAACATATTTTAAGTGTGCCACAGAAGTTTAACTATAGATTCAAGGGTGCCGTGAGATAAAAAAAGGTTGAAAAACACTGCTAAACCTTAGCTGTTTTGTTTGGGCCTAGAGCAATGCCAGGCATACAGTTGGAGGTCAATTAATATTTCTTGACTTAATTGTTAATCGTTATCATCATCATTGTTATCACAAAGTACCCACAAACTACATCTGGAGCTCACCCCATTTACTCAGCACCCAGGAGGGGCCTGCTTTACCTTACCCACCTTAACTTCAGGACAATGCAGTTGCCCAAATGGGAGGTGAGCTAGGGCATAGTTGTCAAAAGGTAGCTGATGGAGGGCTCAGCCCACCTCAGCTCAGCAGACAGACCCAAATACTGCAGCCTGGGCCAGCTCAGACGTTCGTTGCTAATGGCTTTTGTTTGCCTGCCAAGCTCTCCCACCATCCTCCTCTGGGAAGAAAGAACAGACTGTGCTCAGGCCTTCGTAGGCCAGAACATGCCAGCAGCTGGGAGGCTGGGAAGGTAGCTCCATTGGTGCCTGGGAGGGGCGGGACAGTTCTGGGAAGTTCTGCACAGGCCCCGGAGGCCTCTCTTAGGTCTCTGTACCCCATCCGTCTCTGCACATGCAACTTTGCCTCAGGTTGCTGCACTTCCTTTCTTCCAGAGCAAATGTGGTGAGAAAGCTCACAGGAGTCAAAACAAGCCTGGTGATATGAAAACCATATGAAAACTTGGCATGACCCCGTTTCAGCCTCCCAGACATCACCAAGCCCACAGACACTGGCTCTTTGTGAGATCAGCTCCCTCACTACCATCCCACTAAGACAAAACTGAAAAGCAGAGAGAAGCATGAAAGGAAGCCAGCTCTTTCCCATTGTCCCGGCTTGGGAGAGCACAGGGACAGAGTGACATCAGGCGCTCTACGTGCTCGCTGCCTGGCCAGGCCCACCGCAGGGCTCTTACTTCTCTCCCTTGGTTCTCACAGGACACTTTACCCCCATTTCAGGGATGAGGTCACTGAGGTTTATGGAGGTCAAGTAGCCAGATTACAGCACCTAGTGCTGGAGCAGTCATTTGGAGTTCAAGTGTGGGCTGGAAACTTGACCTTTGATTATTACATAGTAGCCTCCCAGATGACCTTTTGATATTTCCAACAATTTACCAACATTCAAAATTTTGCCTCAGGGCTTAGCTTTCAGGAAAAAAAAAAAAAAAGCTGCTGTTTTCCATCCTAGAAAGGAATTGAAACATGACCATTTCTTCATATCCTGTTATTGACCTTTTGGACAATATTCTACATGCCTGTTGTCATTTACACTGAAATTCCTGTATTTCAGAGACTGTTGAGCCATTATTATTCACTATTATCACCTCATTATTATGGTGCTAAAATTAAATGTTCTTTTAGAGCAACTTAAAAAAAACCCAAGAACTAAATCAGAAGGTAAGATAAATGCCTTGCTCTTTGGGTTCCCAAAACCAGAAAAACAAGCTGCGTGTGCAAATGTATCTTCAGTGCATAATGTCTGTAATCCATAATTACATACATATTCAATTTGTATCTTCTTGGGACAGTTCCTCAAAAAACAGCCTGAAGATAATTTAAATCTATTTTAAAATTTGGTAACCTTTTTTAAGTCCAACAGGACCCAGGTGTTCTGAATTCTTCGATCATGGCTGTTTGGGGTGGCAGTCTGAAGATGGAGCCCAGGGCACGTCTGGAGCTAACTAGAGCTCTGATCATTTTAGGAGATGCAAGCATCTGCATCCATTTCCCCTTGAAGAGACTCAGGAAGGGTGCATCCACTTAGCCAGGATGAAAGAAAAAGAAAAAGCCACAGAGTAGGGACAAGAGTGACCAAAGAAAAGATGGTGAGACACTATTTATCAGCCACCAAGAGCCTGGTTAAATGAATCACCCCACGTGCAACCCAGACGAAGGGGCTGCCATACAGCTGGTAAAGAGAATAAGCTGGATCTATAGGGACTGACAAGGAAAAATCTTGTCATTGTAAATACATTTTTATTTATAGCAAATCTTTTCAATGTACATTTTTTGTTAAAGTACAGACCAGGGCATAGTATCTACTATTGCTGTTCTTGTTGCTTTAAATTGGGAATTATCTATCTATAGCTTTCTCTCTCCTTTTGTATTTCTACCCAGAGATCTACATCTATACATGAAGCTACTGGGAGCATCGGGTGGCGCCTGTGGCTGAAAGGAGTAGGGTGCTGGCCCCATATACCAGAGGTGGCGGGTTCAAACCTGCCCCCGGCCAAAAACTGCAAAAAAGAAAAAAAGATACTGGGAGTATCTTTAGAGCGATTCCTAATAAACTGGTAGCTGGTTGTTTCTGGGGAGGAAAACTAGGAGCCTGCAGATAAGAAATAAAAAGAGCATTTATTTACTGTTCACCTTATACCCATTTATAATGTTGGAATTCTAAAACTTTTATAAGGTTATTTGTACTACAGCCAACATTGATTTAGCACATTTTACACAGCAGGTACTGCTCTGAGCACATCACATATACAAACTCATTTCATCCTCACTACACCTGAGAGGTAGGAACTATTACGACCATTCTACAGATGAGAAAACGGAGAAGTTACACCTCCAGCATCTGAACCCAAGTAGAGAGGCTCCAAAATCCAATTCTATATGCTCGTGCTGCTTTTAAAGAATGCAGACACTATTTGTTCAATGTGGAGGGGAGCTGTTGCAGCCATCTTTGACTGTGAGGATGTTACCATCCCCAGATCGGTAAAGGCTAAAGCAAGGAGAGGTTCGGATGGGGTTGGGAGGAGTTGGGGGCGGTGAGGCCTATGTACCCAGTGCTCAGGTTCCCATGCTCCTCAAGTGAGATGGAAATTTCATTTTTTGACAGCTCTCAATCCTCATTATTCCATTGCTAATTTTAAAATACTGCACTGTATAAAAATTCAATCTTGCTTTAAGCCTTCCTTATGTGATTTTGCAATTCTTGCTAGCTATAGTTAACATACCAAGGAGGAGAAATGACAGCTTCTTCTGGTCTCTAATGGATGGATGGAAATTGAAACCTCTCTCACCACTGTTTTCCCCACCAAGTTAAAGCAGCACATTGTGTTGTCTAAATGGGTTAGAGCTACAGTGAGAATCACTTTCTCTCCACAGTCACCATAACCCTGAATAGAGTCTAGCTCATGGGCCATCTGGCCGCAAACCCCACAGTACTCTACTTATATTCAAAGCGATACTAATTGCCTTGTTAACAGAGCTCCCCTCAAGAGAATGAAATTTAAGCAGAGGAATATCAAAGCATGATTTCAAGAGAATTGTGTTGATCTAGGAACTGATAGCATTTCCAGCAACCAGGTCTCAGAAGGCCCACAGAGCAAATAAGGAACATTTTAATGGTATTGTCGGGAGGATATGACTTGTCAAAGCAGATTTGCAAACAGGAAAGGGGGCAGAGACCGTTCTTGTCTAGACATCTGATTAGTGGGAAATTGTAGGATTATGAGGAGTGTGGATTTTTCTGGCTGCCATCTCTGAGGAGGTCAGGCTTTCTGCGCGAAGGGCTAGATGAGAGAAACATTTGTATCCGGTAGAAAATGCTGACTTGTCCTAATCCTCCCTTGGGCTCCAGCAGCAATTCCAGACCAAGAAAATATATGACCAGATTGAAGCCTGCTGCTGCTACGCGGCACTGTGGACAGGGAGGGCCTGGGGCTCAGAAGTGGAAGGTCACGGCTGGAGGTGACAACTCTGAGGACCTCACCCTTTCCTGCCCTTTGACCTCCTGTCCCAGTTGCTTCCTGATCCTGCTGCCAGGTGATCCCCTGGACTTGAGACCTCTGTTCTGTCCCCTCACTCCATGTAAGACACTACAAAAACCTGCACACTTCAGAGGTCAGAGTTATGGTTCATGGAGTGGGCAAATAATTGCTTGCATGGTTGTGAAGCGGGGTAAACTTGGGAGTAGGCGTGGAGTGATTCCGAGGACTTAGGACTTACCTACTTCCGGAGGTAACAAGTAGGTTCCAAACGGGCTCAAAATCAGGAAACTTGAGGTTTTAGGTTAAGTTCCTTATCTAGAAGGTGAAGAAATGAATACAGTTATGGCTGTCCCAGTCCCACCTGGGTTGTTTCTGCTGGGCGTCATCAGCCATTACTTCTGCAGCCCTGGGCTGCGCTCCTTTGCCATGACCAAGACAGGCTTGTCTGTGAGGAAGTCACAACCTGGCTCCACGGCAGGAACACGCACTTCAACAAACGTCGTAGGCAGAATGAAAGAAACACAAAGCATAATTCTATTGTCCCAGTCCAGCTAGGAAAATGGAAGCCATTCTGCAGTTAACCCAGGGAATTCGCCCTGGGGATTTAGTTACAGGGGTGATGGGAGAGCTGAGGAGCAAGAGGGGACGGTGACACAACCGCAAATCTGTGACAGCAGGAAAATGCTGCTGCCCTAAGGCTGCAGAGGCCCCGCAAGGAGACGGGAGGACCACAGCCGAGGCAGGAGGGACCAGAGCCAAAGTAGGCGTGACTGGTGGGAGCTGGGGCCACAGAGGGATGACAGAGAAGAAAGACACCAGCCGAGGCCGGCAGAGGAAGAGCAGAGTTGTGCACTTGCTGAGTCCCCAGTCTCCTGTCAGCGCCTCTCATGGGCTGAACCAGGGAGGAATCGCGCAGGCCTGGGAGCTGGGGAAGGCCTGCAAGCGTCAGCCCCTCCTCCTGGGCCCGCCCAGGGCAAGGCCAAGTTGGGGAGCGTAGGGCCGGGGCAATTGGTCAGAAAATTTGTAGAACTTTATCCTAGCACCCAGTGTTTTTCCCTCTGCAGCAAGTAGAGTTACATCACAGAATGAAATATTTGTGTAATAATTGGTTTAATATCTCTTTCACCTAGCCCCCCGCCCCCCTTCACGGTTACCCACCAGCCATCCTTCCAGCCCTGCAAACTTGGGGCTCCATGAGAATAGAGAAGGTGTTAGCTTTACTCATGGCTGTATTCTCAGCACCTACCACAGGAAGTGGTCCCTAGTAGATTCTTCTAAAATGTTTGTTAAAAATAACGTAATGAATGAATTTGTGTGTACTGCCCATATTGTGAGCAATTGATTCTTGGAATAGGGCAAGCAGGATTTTAGATATGGGAGAATAACATTTATAATGACCACAAAGACTAAACGATTACCTAGCGCCTTGGGGTGTACTCTTGAGAGTTCAAATTCATGCAGCTTCAGAAGGATTTTAGAATTTAAATAGATTTAAGTCTACTACCAGAGTTGCCACGTGATAAATATGACATTATTTTTTAAACTGTAAAATGATGCATTAATGTTAGAGATTATAGTAATGATTTTTATGTTTTTCATGGGCATGCCCACCTTCTGCATCTATGTAAGTGGCAGAAAAGAAATTTAGAGTTCCTTCTTTTTAACACTTTTTTTTTTTTTTTTATGAGACGGAGTCTTACTATGTCACCCTCAGTAGAGTGCATCACAGCTCACAGCAGCCTCAAACTCTTCAGCTTAAGTGATTCTCTTGCCTCAGCCTCCCAAGTAACTGGGACTACAGGTGCCTGCTACAACGCCCGGCTATTATTTTGTTGTAGTTGTTTAGCTGGCCCAGGCCAGGTTGGGGTTGTGCTACTGGCACTGGAGCCCTTTTTAAGGCTTGGTAACATCTAAATTCTGACAACACAGAATTTCAAAGAAATAATGAAGGATAAGAAATTGTGTAAAGATAAGACTTTAAAGAAAGAAAAGTCAGCAAGGAGCAGTTCACACATTCTCAGGAAACAAGGAGCAAAGTGGGACAATGTGGTGGGGAAGTGAAACGGTGAGAACCAGAGACCTTGGTTGCAGTTGGTGCTGAGAACTATGGGATCAAAAGTCAATGAGAAGTGAATAATGCAAATGCCAGTTAGGACCAAAGCATCACTGAAACTTGACTGGGCGAATTTAATTAAAGCAAAAGGTGACTAGCAAGTTGATAACCATAACAAACAATGACCACAACAATAACTGACATCTACTTATTGATTTCAATGTGCCAAGTGTCCAACTAAGCACGAATTCCCTGTACAACCGTGTGAATACATGCTACTATTTTCCCATTTTACTTGTAGGAAACTAGCATATATCTGGTGTGTTTGTGTGTGTCCACACGTTGGTTTGGTTTTTGTTTTGGCTTTGCAGCATCTATTCCCCCTTCCTAACGATTCTCAATTATTATTTTGAGGAATGTGACAAGATGGCCCCAATAACCCCCATCTTCTAGCATTCACATTCTTGATAGTCCCCACCCACACTGAATAGGGCTGAGCCATGTAACCAAAAAGAAATTGTAGCAATAGTGTATATCATAAAAGACAGAGCTGCATCTGCCTTGCTTTCTGGAAACCAGCTGCCCTGTTGTGAGGAACTCAAGAAACCCCTTGGAGAGAATCAAGCAGGGAAGAGCTGAGGCCTTCCACCAATAGCCAGTACCAACTTTCCAGCCACAGAAGAGAGAATTCTCTGAAGCAGATTTTCCAGCCCCAGTCTAGCCCTCAGATGACTACAGCCCTCTCTTGTCAGTTTGACTGCAACCTCATGAGAGACCCAAATCCAGAATTACCCAGCTGAGCTGCTCCCAAATTCCTAATCCACAGACATTGTGTGAGATAACAAATGTTCAGTATTTTCTTTAGCCACTAAATTTGGGGGTTATTTGTTATGTAGCAATAAGTAACAATTTCAAGGAGTTATTTTCTTCATTTGAGCCAAAGGAGAGGCACATGACCTGAGCTAGACCAGTCCACGTTGGGCTTAAGCAGACAAAAGATGGTGGGAGTTTATTCATCCTGATGAGACTTTCTGCTAGACATTTCCTAGTGTTCTTTTCCCAGCTCTCTAGAGTACCTTTGCACCTCCCTATTTGGAGCCCTGTTTTCCTGGATGCCCATTAATTCTGCAATACCCGATATCCTTCAATAAATTTCCTTTTGCTTCAACTAAGTCCAAATTCTGGAGTAAGAAAACTTAGTCAAGTCCCAATTTCAGCACTGATTCATTTTTTGATCTTAGGCGACTTGCTTAAGCTCTGTGTACCTCTGGTTTTGTTTTGGCAGGGGTGGAGGTGCAAAGAGACAGTCTCACTCTGTTGCCTGAGCTAGAGTGCAGTGGTGTGACCATAGCCCAAATTCCTGGGCTCAAGCAGTCCTCCTGCCTCGTATTATCAAGTAGCTGAAACAAGCTACCACCATAATTGGTTAGTTTTTCTATTTTTTATAGAGATGGGAGTCTCACTACCTTGTTCACACTGGTCTCAAACTCCTAGCTTCCTGCGATTTTCCCACCCTGGCCTCCCAAAGTGTTAGGATTATAGGCATGAGCCACCATGCCTGGCCTCTGTGGCACTATTTCCTTCTCTGTAAAAATGTGCAAAATAATAGGACATATGAGTGTCTATATTATAGGGTTACTAGAAGATTAATAAGTTAATATAAAGCAAGTACTCAAAACAGGGCTTGACGCATGAAAAGCAGGGTTAAACATTTGCTATTATTGAAACCAAAGAACATTTGCTGATCAGAAACTGAGCCCAACGAGGTAACTAGGTCACTGACCAGTCAAGGATGCAGAACCTCCAATATTTGAGCCCCACCTGGATTGTCTGATTCCATATCTCTAGACCTTTAATCACTCTTGGGTGATAGCATTGCAGCCTTGATGGAGCAAAGCCCTAAGATAACCTCTTGGAATTATGCCAAAGTTAACTTTTAGCATGAGTCAGACAATGGCTCTCAGCTTGCTTTGGCAGGCTTACAACCCAGGAGGAAAGAGAGCTTTTCCCCTTGCCTGTGGCCATTCTCGTCTCTATCGCACATTCTGATCTCTCTAACGAGGAAGAACAGCCTCACCTGGGTGCCTTCTACCCCTGCAAGCACCCAAGTCATCTACCTAGCTTCTAAATCACATTTAGATGCAGATGAATAGATTTCTCTGGCTTACCTTATGATCTTTCTGAGACTGTGTGGGCAGACGATGGGAGGCAATTAGTACAACAAGAAGCTGATGGGTGCCTTTGGATTAACAACCAAGTGACGTAGCTTACTGGGAAATCACCCAAGAGAGGGCAGGGGAAGCCACTGGGATCAGAAGCCACCTTAATAGGCTGGAGAAAGTAGGTGAGAAAATGGGCAGAGTTTGTGGGCAATAGAATTAGAGTCCAGGACTTGAGCAATGAGATCAGGATTTGTGCTATCTATCCAGACTCACAGGGATAGAAGGACTCATTCATTCTGTTAACACATATTCGCTGAGCCCCTTCTATGTACTAAGTCCTATTCTATTAATAGATACTAAAGCTAGGGCGGCGCCTGTGGCTCAGTCGGTAGGGCGCCGGCCCCATATACCGAGGGTGGCGGGTTCAAACCCGGCCCCGGCCAAACTGCAACCAAAAAATAGCCGGGCGTTGTGGTGGGCGCCTGTAGTCCCAGCTACTCGGGAGGCTGAGGCAGGAGAATCGCTTAAGCCCAGGAGTTGGGAGGTTGCTGTGAGCTGTGCGAGGCCACGGCACTCTACCAAGGACCATAAAGTGAGACTCTGTCTCTACAAAAAAAAAAAAAAAAAATAGATACTAAAGCTGTAACAGTGAACAAAGCAGGGTGACTGCTTTTGTGGAGTGGCATTTTAGTGAGGGAGATGGACAACAATAAAAATATAGTTAGTTAGGTGATCACTTCAAAGATAAAAATAACAAAGAAAAGTCTTAGGTTGAGTACCATAGAAGCAGAGCCTGAGGCAGGGATTCAGTGCAAGTGATTTTGCTTTGTTTTATTTTGTTTGGCTTTGTTGGTGAGGGAGAGATCTCAGATGAAAGGAAGGGAAGGATGCAAGTAGTAAATGGGAAAAGGCAAGCAAGATGTGGTCTTAGAGCTGATTCACAGAGGACTCTGGGATATTCATATAAGACTGCAGAACTATGACCTCCTTGAGGTGAGGGAAGCAGCCTTTTGTGTCCCCATGTCTTTTAGTCATTAGCTGAGGGCTTCCCTACGGTGGGTGGAGAAGAGAATAGACTTCCCAACCAAGGCAGTGCCTGTTAGTGGAAGGCAATTCTCCAGAAAAGCAAGACATTGAGGACTGGCAAGACTGGCAGCTGACACTTCACAGGGTGAGTACACTGTCCAGAAAAGATGTGGACAAAGCAACAACTGTGTCTGCCTCAGGAGGAAGGAATAGGAAATGCCAGTAGAAGGTAGAATTTTCGATGGGATGACCAAAGGACCTCATTGAGAAGGTGGCTTCTGAGAAATACCCAAAGGAAGTAAGAGAGCTCATTGTACGGCCGGGAAGGAAGGGTTTGGGTGGAGTTTAAGAGGTTGGAATGGCAAGTACAGAGGCTCTCGTGTGGCTGCGGTCCTGCCGTGCTAAAGGAAACCCAAGGACGCTGGGGTGGAGCAACAGTGAGGATCAGGTGAAGAAGGTGAAGTCCGCAATGGGTGCAGTGGCAAGGAGGGAGGAAGGTCATATAGCATTTGTAAGCCAGAGCCAGACCTATGGCCTCCTTCTGAGAGTTAGGGAGGCACCAGGAGGGTCTGAGCAGAGGGTCGGCATGCTCTCACTTTCATTTAGCAGGTTTATTCTGGCTGCCATGTTGAAAGCAGACCAAAGAGGCCAAGAATGGAAGTGGGGCCAGGCGTGGTGGCTCAACAACTGTAATCCCTGCACTCTGGGAGACTGAGACAGGTGGGTTGCTTGAGCTCAGGGTAGCTTGAGCTCAGGAATTCAAGACCAGCCTGAGCAAGAGCCAGACCTGTCTCTACTAAAAAAACTAGCCAGGCGTTGTGGCAGGCACCTGTAGTTTCAGTTACTTGAGAGGCTGAAACAAGTGGATGGCTTGAGCCCAAGAGTTTGAGGTTGCTGTGAGCTATGATGCCATGGCACTCTACCCAGGGTGACAGAGTGAGACCCTGTCTCAAAAAAAAAAAAGGAGTGGAAATGGGAGGTCAATTAGTAGGTCTTTGCAACAATCCAAGTGAGAGAAGAGAGTGACCCGACAAGGTAGTGGCAGTAGGAATGGTGGAATGTGGTCAGATTCTGGAAGTATTAGTATTTTAAAAGTCAAGCCAATAGGATTTTTCAGGTATGAGAGAAAAAGAGAAGTCAAGCATAGTTCCAAGCTTTGGGGTCTGAAATCTAGAAAGTTCATTTTTCTTAAATGAGATGAGAAAGTTGGGGGGCAAGATATCTTCAAGGAGATTATAAGAAGTTCAGTTTTGGACATGCTGAGTTCGAGATGTTCAATGGACATCTACGTAGACATGCCAAGTAAGCATGTAAATGTAGGAATCGTAAGTGAAAAGATGTCACTCAAGGATATGCGATTACACAGGGACTGAGTAGAGATTAAAAAATGATATGGGGGGGTTCCAAAAGTGTCCGATGAAGCAGGCTGAACATGGGTCACCCCACCAGCATAGGAGTGTCTCCCTAGTGACTCAAGCCAGATCAACTTTTATGTTCCCAGAGCACTCACCTGTGGTGGTGTCACAGGGAATGTCATAATCCCAAGAAGTTCTCCCCTTAGAGCATCAGATTATATTTCAGAATCGTAAACATAGAGATAGTCTGTTATGTAGGTAAACGATACTTATATTAAAACCTACATTTTCAAGAAAGAGAAAGTAGGGGGTAATAGTTGATAATGGCTTTTGTAAATGAGCTACTGCCAGACAATGTCATAGATAAACTCCACATGTCCCTCTCTGCATTTCAAGCAGGATCCTCTTTGTGAAAATAATGCCAGCTCTTTATCAGTTCACCAGTCCCCAGTCCCCAGGTTTAAATACTCAGTGGTCAGACCATCCCCAGAGAATATCCTTTGCTCAGCTGCCCATCAAGGCCCTCCCCACCTGGGGAGAAGGCAAAGACAGCAGGGAGGAAGAAGAGGAGTTTTCTCCGCCTCTGGGACCCTGTCTCCCAACCCTACACGTGACTCCGGCCTGTCACAGACACCTCAGCACTGTCTCAGGAGGACACTACAGACAAAAGTATCTTTCAAACATGACTCTAATTTGGAAAGTTTTTCTAAAGCACCTGGGTGATGGTAGAAAAACAATGGCCTGAGGGGCCTCCATCTAAGTCCTGCCAGGAGCCAGCAAGTGACTTTGGACGTATGCCTCTGTCCCTTCATCTATAAAATAGGGACAAGAATGCCCCATGGAGTTGTTCTGAGAATTAAAGGAGTTGATGTGTATAAAATACAAAGAAGGATATTCATAACAGAATAAATTGTGATAATACTCAGTTGTTATTATCAATTGTAATTGAATGAATTTTATGCCATTTGGCTTTGTAATCTCAGGCAAGTCAATTTGCCTCTCTAGGCTCTCATACCTCTCGCCCAGTGAGGCCCTCTCATGTCCCACAGCAGTCACTGGACAGCCCTCCATTCCAGGCCCTGGGATGGGGCACAACTCAGCAACGGCACATTCAGGAGGCTACAGCAACTGATGCTGTCTCATGTATGAGAAATATGATGGCAGAAGGCAGAATGTGGCTGTGGGGAAGCTCTGCCATCACACCTCCTGCTCTCTTGTCTCCCTCTTCCTAGTGGAAGAACAACTTCCCTTCCTGTCCCCTCACTTCTGCCTTGCACCCTGGACCCCTGGAAGAGCCGTACAGAGTGCTCTGAGAAGCCTAGACTGCTGTTGTCTGTGTCTGCAATTTCAAGAAAACTGTCATATTTCATCAATTTATTCCAGGAAACAGGTGCTATGATAAACAAAAGGATCCAAACTTCTAAGAGACTCTGTGTTTGCAACATTTGCAGGGACTTGCTTATGTTTGGATTCCCCCTGCTAATCACTGTGTATGTAAGACAGGATGGATCCTGCCAGGATGGAAGGGAATTGCTCATGGGCAGCCCATAGGAAACAGAGGTGCTGGGGTTGTGGCAACACGAGAAAGGGAAGGAGGAAGGAGGGTCCTGGGCGGGGGCCTGGAAGAGACTCTACTGAGGTGTGAAGGACCCCAATACAAGATGATCACTTGGCCCCTGACTCAATTAGGAATTGTGTTTAATTGCTAGCATCAGAGACATGACTGAAACTTTCAATAAGATGTTTGCTCTTCTCTCACATAAAAGAAGTCTAGAGGGTTTCTACCATGGCTCCATGAACCCACTGGAGACCCAGATTTCTTTTAGCTTTCTGGTCCACCATCCTGTTCACTGCTTTCTGCCTTAAAGATTGCCTAATGATCCACCATACCTGCTGTGGGCTCCAGCCATCACATTCACATTCCTCTTAGAAGGTAAATGAAGGAGGAAAAGGAGGAACCAAGGCAGAGCAAAAGAGTACTCACATCTACTACTACTCTTTATTGGGGCGTCCCAGAAGTTATGAACAACAAACTGCTTATATCTCAGTGGTGATAGTTCAGACACACAACTGCACCTAGATGCAAAGGAGGCTGTGCTGTGTGTGAAAATACTGAGAGTGATTTGAGGGGAAAAGAGAGAATGGGGACTATTCATAGCCACACAGCTTCCAGTTTACTTTCCTGAACAATTCTGCTCTGCCCCCAACTTGCACACCTGTCTAGCAAAAAAGAAGTGCTTGATAAAGCACTGAATTTACTGTATACCAACTATATTGTACTATAATCTCCTAGAGATAAGATGTAGTAAATAGAGTTTGCTCCATGTTGGCACATTTTTAAGGATTCTTTAGCTTCACAGAAATGTTTCAACTCTCTTGAAAGACTGATGGTTGGGCACAAAAAGTACAAGTAAATATATTGCATGTTCTTACTCGCATGTGGGAGCTTAAAAAGTTCATCATGAGGAGATAGAAAGTAGAATGATGGTTACCAGAGCCTGGAAAGAGTGGGGTTGGTGAAGAGAGGTTGGTTAATGGATAAAAACATACAGTTAAGCAGAGGAATAAGTTAAGGTGACTATAGTTAACAATAATTTACTACATATTTCAAAAAAGCTAGCAGAGAAGACTTGAAATATTCTCACAAAAAGTGATGATGGTTTGAAGTGATAGAATGTGAACTGACTGATTTGAGCAGTACGCATTGCATACACATATCAAAATATAACATGTACCCCCATAAATATGTAAAATTATTAGATATCAATAAAAAGAGCCAAAGATTTCTCACAGTTTCAGAACTTTAATAGTAGATCTACACAAAGCTAGACTTCATATGAATTCTTCAATTTTCAGATGAGAAGATTCGCAATTTTAGAATATTGTCCAGACATGGTGGCTCATGCCTATAATTTCAGCACTTCGGGAGGGCCAGGCAAGAGCATTGCTTGAGCCCAGAAGTTAAGGACAAACCTGGGCAATACAGTGGGACCTCATCTCTACACAGAATTTAAAAAATTAGCCGGGCATATTGGCAGGTGCCTAAAGCCCCACCTACTTGGAAGCCTGGAGACTCATTTGAGCCCAGCTGTTTATGGCGACACTCCAACATAGGTGATAGAGTGAGACTCTAAAAAACTTAAATTAAATTAATAAATATAGAATTTTAAATATCTAAGGTATCTTAGAAATAACCTTGTCACTCAGTTATCAAAAATAATTTATATCACAAATGGGTATGTGAGGCAACAGTGAAGATTCAGTAAATTTGTATTAAATTGTTTTTGTTAATAATAAAGTAAATACAGACAGTCCTTGGGTTACAAACAAGATAGGTTTTTCAGGTTTGTTCTTAAGTTGAATTTGTATGTAAGCTGGAACTCGTACATTTACATATTACCTATAATAGCCTCCATTCATAAGTGACAATTGTATGTGGGTCAGATGTTTATAACTCAGGTACTTACTATAAATGTGGGGAAAAAAAAAAAACAAAAAGGACTAGTGGTCTGAGAAGTTACCTGGCTGGACCACTCGTAAGTGTGACTCTGACTAGAAGAGCTCGATTCTAGTCCTAGCAGTGATATTGTTTGTCTAGATCCTTTACTTTTTCAACAAGTATTTGTTAAACATTTGTATTGGTCAGCGTTCTCCAGAGAGACAGAAGAGGCTATACAGCTAGAGCTATAGGAGAGGGGATTTAATAAGAGAATTGGCTCATGTGATTTTGGAGGATGAGAAGTCCCATGACAGGCTGTTTGCATCTGCAAGCTGGAGAGCCTGGGATGCTGGTTGCATGGCTTAGCTCAAGTCTGAAGGTCTCAGAGCCAGAAAAGTTGATGGTGTAACTCTCAGTTTGAGGCCAAAACTGGGTTGTGAGAAAACACTGGTGTAAGTTCTAGAGTGTTAAGGCCAAGCATGCTGGAGCAGTGAGTGATGTCTAAGGTTGGGAGAGGAAGGATGTAGCCCAGCTCCAGCACATGGGCAGACAATTTGCCTTTTCTCTGTTTTGCTTTTCCCAGGCCTCCAGTTGATTAGATGGTGCCCACCTACATGGAGGGCAGGTCTTCCCCACCTCATCCACACAGGTTCACATGCTAATCTCCTCTGAAAC
This sequence comes from Nycticebus coucang, assembly GCF_027406575.1. NCBI lineage: Eukaryota > Metazoa > Chordata > Mammalia > Primates > Lorisidae > Nycticebus > Nycticebus coucang. The sequence goes on from NC_069802.1 coordinate 3,689,761, forward strand.
ATCCTCACAGACAGACCCAAATGAGTGCTTTGCCCCATTTCTGGGTATTCCTTAATCCAGCCAGGTTGGCTCCTGTAGGTGAGTATCACAACACCGAGCTGGCCCAAGGCGTTATGCTGGGCACCGTGACCCTGAGAACCAATGCATGTGACGTCACTGCTCTGGTGGTGCTCACAGTGTGCTGGGAGTTGCAGAGTGCAGAGGGGCCAAGTAGAGTCTCCCCAGCAGTCCTGGGTAGGTCCTGAACCTCCAAGTTGAGAGCTGAAGGTCAAGCAGAGGTTCTTCATGTTGTGCATAACAAAGAAGCCACAAGATAAATGGATAAAAGATCATCAGGCCACAGTGCAGGGAATGAATCAGGAAGGGGCAGGTGCAGAGGCAGGGAGACCAGTGACACAGCTGTAGCTTCGCCCAAGAGAGCAGAAAGAGTGGCTGAGGCAGTTAGAAAGGAGAGAAGAGGGGATACAAGAGCTGCCCTGCAGGCAGCACAGAGAGAGCCTGGGCTGGTGAAGGATGCAGACATCTTGCTTCCAATGCTCTGGGTGGTGATATGTCATGAGGCTGGATAACAATGGGGACAGGCTAGCATCTGGGACTCTGGCACCAGTGGAAGCCCGTGGCCCAAAGCCTGCCCCTCCATCACACCACGAGCAACCTAAATTGCCAAACATCCCCCACACCCCACCCACACCAACTGCTGTCCCCTGTCCCCTGCAGTGGACAGGGCCCTCCAGAGGACTGACTGGGGCAGAGGCCTACATGGGCCCTAGAAGAAACCCGGAGCTATTGGGGTGGGCAGTTCTGGAGTCCTGAAACACAAACAACATCTGGGGTTTGGCAGGGGACGTGGTGGGCACAGCCAGCAGATAGCAGGCCTCAGAGCACCCCTGGGCAGCGGTCCCAGCAGCCCAGGCAAGGGCAGTTCCAGGGAGAAAGCAGGATGGGGGAAGACTCTGGGTTTGGTTCTAGCCAGGCTGAGTTTGGAGGGCCTGTGGAGACTACCAGGAGGTGCTTAGAGAGATCATTCTGGGGCTCAAGAAGGTGTGTCTCCTCACATTCGCTACCCCCACATCACCTGTGCAAAACTGATGACACTAGGCTGTGTAACGTGGCCCCTGTGGTTCCTTCCTGCTCCCACACTCCCTGTACCATAAACCAGCTCCCCTGCCATGCTGGGAGCCACGCATGAGGAAGTCTGTTCCAGGGACCTAGCGTGGCCTGACTCACCAGACTCTTGTAATCAGTTTAGTTACACAACAAAGTTCAGATCAGAGTGAGGATTAGCAGAGGTAGTTGGTGAATGGTGCTTTGAACCTTACAGATGAAAGCCCCCTCCCCAACTTGCACAAAGACAGCCCGAGGTATTAAACATGACATAAACACATCGCCATCCCTGGCCCCACAGCCCTCCCTTCCATACTAGGAGACTCGGCAGCCGGCTGGGTGATCACTTGGCATCCCAAATTGCCTTCCTCTGTGGCATTCCACACAGACCCCCCAGAGGGGCAGAATGGATTCTGTCCTCAGCCCTCTGCTCCTGGAATCACAAGTATTCGGGGATTCTGGCCCCCCACCCCGCCATTTCCAGGGCCCCCTTGTGCAGCCCAGTACTGCAGGGGCCCATGGGATGTGCACTGCCCCTCCACTACCATCTCACTCTGCAGAGCCGGGAGGGAGGGCAGCCCTCTGCACGGCTTGTGGTTATTGTTCCCAGATGGGGACTGTCAAATCCTGTCAGCCTCAGATACACACTGAGAGCGCTACATCCGCATTCCTGGAATGTGTGGTGGCCCCAGCTTCACCTTCTGTGGCCCTCGATTCAATAACATGTCAAGTCCCTTCAGTGTCACCAGAGCTAAAATCTTCTCACCCACTTATTGCCTTTGCACACACACACCGGGGCTGTCTAAATATTTAAGCTGGACAAGGGGAGGTATATTTAGTCTGGGCTGATTACACTAGTGGTCCAGGCCAACTGGGTCTCACCTGCTGGTGCCTCTGGAAGCCAAAATCTGTGCACCGTGCTCATTGGACCTTAGAACTGATTACTGTGACTGCTGTCCCAGGGGCTGGCAGCCTCTGGCATCTGGGGATAGGAGTACACCAATTTAGCTGGCTGCTCCTAAGTTTATGGTCTGGCTGCTGTCATCACAAAGTTCTTGGCAGGGTCTGCAAGGGGGTCCCAGTGTCCTTTGTTCTCCACTTGGCAGAACCCCCTTCCCCCTGGCCTGGCATTGCCTCTCAGGGCTGTGATGCTGCTGCCACCCTGGAGAGCCTTTCTACCATGAGTCTTTCTCTTTAACTAATCTGAAAGCAAGGAGGCTCTTGTCCAAATAGTATTGAATCTGCAGGCCATGAGGGTGCCCTGGGAACAGAGGAGGGGACCTGGGGCCCAATGAGGGGACCTGAGTCCCAAGGATGATAAGTGATCTGTTCAGGATCACATAGCAATTGGTGATGTTAACTGTAATTCCAGACCTTTAGTTTTCCAACTGTTGTGGGTCACATTGTGTCCTCCAGAAATGTATGGTACTTACGAATGTGACCTTATTTGGAAATAGCATCTTTGTCAATGTAGCCAAGTTGAGATGAGGTCATTATAATGGGCCCTAACCCAATATGAATGGCGTCCTTATAATAAGAGGGAAATTTAGATACAGACCTACTTAGATACAGACCTACACACAGAGGGCAAACAGCCCACCTGGAGATGGAGCCAGGGAAGGCCTGGATGAAGCCACCATACACTGTTACAGGCAGGGAAGGGTCTTCCCCCAGGACCTCTGGAGGGAGCCTGGCCCTGCCAATACCTTAATCTTAGACTTCTAACCTCCAGAATGGTGAGAGAAGAAATTTCTGTTGTTTTTTGCCTCCCAGGTTATGGCATTTTGTTACGGCAGTCCTAGAAAATGAACACATCATATAAGAACTGGGGAGATTCCAGATGAAAATGCACTCTCTGGAGGCGATGGACTCAAAGAGCAGCTCTCAGGTGGTGTTTAATATGCAAGTTGTCCTTCAAGAAAGACTTGATGTTTTGAGTCTCCTCTTATCCTGAGAAAAGCCATCAGCCAAAGTCCAATGATACGGGCTCCTTCTCAAGGAAACTTTAATTTGCAGATGGATGTAAAATCAGAGTGACTTTTTAATTAAACTGAAAAGCTTCTGCATCTCTAAGGACACAACAGTTAAAGAAAATAGACAACCTTCAGAGTGAGAAGATATTTGCATATTACAAATCTGACAAAGGTTTAATAATTAGAATCTATAGAGAACTCAGGATAATCAACAAAAAGGACCAAACAATCCCATATATCTCTGGACAAGAGACATGAACAGAACTTTCTCTGAGGAAGACAGACAAATGGTTAACAAACATGAAAAAATGCTCACTGTCTCTAATCATCAGAGAAATGCAAATCAAAACCACCCTGAGAGATCACCTAAGCCCAGTGAGAATGGCCCACATCACAAAGTCTCAAAGCTGCAGGTGCTGGAGCATCTGTGGAGAGAGGGGCTCACACTGCTGGTGGGACTGCAAACTAAAACAGCCTCTTTGGAAAGAAGTATGGAGAATCCTCAAAGACCTTCTATTTGATCCCACAATCCCATTACTAGGCATCTACCCAGAAGAAAAAAAAATTCATTTTATCATAAGGACATTTGCACTAGACTGTTTATTACAGCTTAGTTTACAATCACCAAGGTGTGATAACAGCATAAGTGCTCACCAACCCAGGAATGGATTAACAAACTGTGGTATATGTATACCATGGAATACCATTCAGCCATAAAAAAGATAGTGACTTTACATCTTTTGTATTAACCTGAATGGAGTTGAAACATTCTTCTTAGTAAAGTATCACAAGAATGGGAAAGCAAGAATCCAATATACTCAATACTAATATGAAGCCAGCAGATGATCTAATACAGTGGTTCTCAACCTTCCTAATTCTGCAACCCTTTAATACAGGTCCTCGTATAGTGGTGACACCCAACCATAAAATTATTATCATTGCTACTTCATAACTGTAATTTTGCTACTGTTATGAATCATAATGTAAATATCTGATATGCAGGATGTATTTAGGTGACCCTGTGAAAGGGTCATTCAACGCCCCCAAAGGGGTTGCAACCCACGGGTTGAGAACTGCTGATCTAATACATGCCCACATAAGAGAAAAACTCAATTCAATTGAAGTTAGGGGGAGGGGGGACAATGGAGCAGGGAAAGAAGGGGAGTGGTGTGCTCCCACTTAATGGGCACAGTGTAAGGGTATATGGCACACCTCGTGGGTACAGGACACAACTACAACAGAGACTCTACCTAACAAATGCAAACTTTGTAACCTAGTTCTTTGTACCCTCACATTAACCTGAAATTAAAAAAAAAAAATCAGAGTAACTTTTACCCTAAGTCCATCTGATGATTTCCATGTCAGTGACCTTCCCATCTGAGGGATTTGAAGTCAATTCACCCTTAAGAGTGGCCTTTGGGTTGGGAATTACTAGTTCACATCTGTCCTGTGACCTCACCCAGTCACAAGGATTCCATTAAACTGAGTCATTTGGTTTCATGAACTCAGGAAAGATGACAGGGGCTGGTATAGAGAACACTATGGCTCAGGCTGTAGACTAACTGGGCAAATGTGGGTTTGGGGTACATGGATGCTTTGCAATTGACTGCAGTGTTTATCCTAATTCTCAAGACATGGAGATGTTGAGCCCACAATTTTCCAAGAATTCATTAGCCAACTCCTTGAGTATATGATGTTTCACAAGGCCATTAGCTGGTTTTTGCATCCAAGGCTGACTGTGTCCATGCCCTGTCACTGAGCAAGGCCAGTCCAAGAGAGACCTCAAGCCTGTGGTCTTCGGCCAGCCTCACACTTCAGCTGAAGTTGGCTCCCCCAAACGCCACATCTTCTGGTTGCATAACTTTGGGAATAATCATCCTAATAAATATGGTCCATTTTCCTGCCTCCCTGCTCCTCCCTGAAGCTTCTTTTTTTTTTTTTTGTAGAGACAGAGTCTCACTTTATGGCCCTCGGTAGAGTGCCGTGGCCTCACACAGCTCACAGCAACCTCCAACTCCTGGGCTTAAGCCATTCTCTTGCCTCAGCCTCCAGAGTAGCTGGGACTACAGGCGCCCGCCACAACGCCCGGCTGTTTTTTGGTTGCATTTGGCCGGGGCCCGGTTTGAACCCACCACCCTCCGTATATGGGGCCGGCGCCTTACTGACTGAGCCACAGGCGCCACCCCTGAAGCTTCTTATTTACTATGGAAGAGCTAAGAGTATAAACACATCAAGAGACAGTTCTCTCTGCCTCCAAGGCCTGGGTTGAACTAAGTGGAAGCATACCTTCGCTGTCCTCCCAAACCAACAGGTGGAACCCATTTAAAATCTCATGATCACGCAGTGTGTGTGCAGAAACTCCCCTGCATGTTTTTTTTTTTTTTAATTTTTGGGGATTCATTGAAGGTACAAGAAACCAGGTTACACTGATTGCATTTGTTAGGTCAAGTCCCTCTCATAATTGTGTCTTGCTCCCAAAAGGTGTGTCTTGGTGTGTTACACATCTTTTAGGGGCAAGACACAATTATAAGAGGGACTTGACCTAACAAATGCAATCAGTGTAACCTGGTTGCATGTTTTTAATGTTCCTACCAAGAAGGACATAATGTGCTTGCCTGCATTTTATCTAACAAAGACATTCACTGCACCACAAGGGCAATAGGTCTAAACCATCGGCCACTGCTTAAACCAATTACAGGACAGCCACACGATGTATCCCTATGTAGCCACAGAAAGTCATGCTTTGGAAACAAATTTCATAACACGGGAAAAAGTTTACAGTTTGCTATTAAGTGGAAAAACAAAGCTGCTTACAAAACAGAATGTAAAATATGGAAACAATTATGCAAAAATTATGTATATATCCATAGAAAATCTGCAATTTACTCCAAATGTAAACACTAGCAGGACACTCAGGGTCCTGACACGTGATGGCTGTGTTGGCAGGGCATGTGGGCATCTGTTCAAGAGAACAAGCAGTGACTGGCATTTGGGCACAGGGTGTGCCCGCTGGCAAGGTCCACCATACAATGGCACCAGACAGGCTGGCATCAGCCCCCAAGTTGTGGATGATTCTCATTTTTATTCTAATAAAAAGAACATTCATGCTTTTCATGTTTTCCAAAAGTTCTTTGATGAGTATGTATTACTTTTGTATTAACTTTTAAAACTGATTATGTATCAGTTTTAAAAGATAATTGGTGGAAATTTAAACATGACTGAATACAAAAGAACCTCTATAAGTTGACCATCCAAGGGACTATAACAAACTGGTCAACATAAGGAACCAGACCTACTGTCCTGTCCTGACACATGCATGTGGTTCACATCTGGTCTGTGAAAATTAACTTAAAGACGTGGTCAGTGTAGGGAGGTGGTCAGCTGCAGAGGTCCTACTGTATTTGATCATACTGGGCAACCTGCTCGGGACCCCTCCACTATACCTGAGGCTTTGCTTTCCTCTCTCCTTCCTTCTAAATAAATTTCTTGCTTTTGCTTACTTGCAGTCTGTATTTGATTATATGAAAGAAATATTTTGGCTGGGTACAGTGGCTCATGCCTAATCTTAGCACTCTGGGAAGCCAAGGTAAGTGGATTATCTGAGCTCAGGAGTTCCAGACCAGCCTGAGTAAGAGTAAGACCCTGTCTCTAAAAAATATACGGGTGTTGTGGCGGGTGCCTTTAGTCCCAGCTGCTCAGGAGGCTGAGGCAAGAGAATCACTTGAGCCCAAGAATTTGAGGTTGCTGTCAGCTATGACACCACAGCACTCTATAGAGGGTGAGAAAGTGGTGAGACTCTGTCCAAAAAAAAAAAGAATGATTTTATTTTAAAGTGTGGTAATGATATTGTGGCTATATTTTTAAGAGTCATTAGTTTCTATAGATGCATACTAAAATGGAAATAGATGAAATTATATGATGTCTGGGATTGGCTTCAAAATAATGTGGGAGGCAGTTAACTGGGTAGGAGTATAGCGTAAAAAAAGAAAGGGCATGAATTAATCATTGTTGAAGCTGAGTGCTAGTGACATGGGGATTTGTAACACTATTTTGTCTGTTTCTACATAGGTTTCAAATTACCATAATATAAAGTTAAAATAAAAACAAAATTGAATTAGCTCATCATTAGTCAGGATTCTCCAGAGAAACAGAACATACACATACACACACATACACATGTACACATTTTCCAGAAATTAAGATAAGTCTCAGAGCCCCTCAGGAGCCTTATCCTTGTATCTTACTGGTGCTTCACTGGTATTGGGTGGCACGGCCACCCCTAGCTGCAATATATATGAAGAGAGAGAGAGAGGACATTGGTTCACATAATTGGCTCACATGATCACTCAGGCTGACAAGCCCAAAGTCTTCAGGTTAGTCCAGGAGGCTGGGGACTCCAAAGCCAGTGTTGCAGCTCAAGTCTGAAAGCCGTGTGCTGCAGAATACCCTCTACTGCAAAGATTGATAACTAGTAAGTCTTTGTCTCCATAGAGACAAAAGAAGAGGAAAAGGATTAATTCACAGTGGAAGAATTGATTTTTTTCATGAAAAAACTAAGTATGATTAAGAGAATGTTAAATGTTCACATTTAGTTAAGTCATTGTATTAGCTAGGAATGCTTTAAGCTGTGTTAAAAAAAAAAAATCTAACAGTGATTTAAGCCATCAGTACATTCATCAATTACTTACTTCGTAGTCAACAATTAGGATGTCTCAGGGTTGGTTCAGTAGGTAATGATGATACAAAGAAATGAAATGCATCCCAACCTCTGTTCCTTGTATTTATTTTTAGTAAACTGTTTTCTTTTGTTTTTTTTTTTAAACTGTACAATTATTGCCTCATGATTGCAAAATGACTGCAGGAGCTCCAGACATCACAATCTTATGCGTTGAAAACCCAGGTTAGGGCACAGAGAGAGGAGAGCAAGTGAAAAGTTTTCTATGTTGCCCATTTATTTCTTGGTCTTTTTTTTGTTGTTGTTGTTGTTTCATTTATTCTTGCTCTCTTTATTTTCCAGGAATGAAAACTCTTGCTCAGAAGTCCCTTACCAGAGTTGTCCTTGTATTTTATTGGTACATTAGTGGTATTTGATTGCATGGCCACTTTCAGCTGTAAGACTGGGAAAAAAGGCACCGGGGAAGGGAGAAAACAGCTAGGAGTGGCTGCCACGGTTATAGAAAAGAGCTATGGTATATCTTTCCTCATTATTGAAACGATTTTTGCCAATTCTAGGACAATTGAAAAGCACTGGAAATAACCTATATCTATATCACATGAAGAAATCCACTGATAATATTTTGGTGTCAAAATCGTGGAGATGGGTCTCAGGGTCACCACCGTGTTGATTACGATTCAAGTTTATGATTCAAGTGTTGCATCTCTTCCCACTTCTTTGTTCAATGTTCTTTTATTTTATGTGTATGCTTTCCAACTTAAAAAAGTATATTGGGAGTGTATATTTAGAGGAACTTGAATCTGTGCTCTTGCATGGCTATCCTCAAGCTTTGGCCTCAAATGAACTCTATAATTAATAAATAATAATAATAAACCAAGCTACTCCAGAGGCTGAGGTGGGAGAACTGTTTGAGCCTAGCAGCTTGAGGCCAGCTTGGGTAACATAGTGAGACTCTCACTCCTTCTCTAATAAAAATAAATTGAATATTTATTTATTTTAATTATCGAAATGTAAAAAGTAGAAAATAGGAAATGGAACTGTCCCATAATTTTACCCTCAAAGATAATTGTAGTCTCTGCTTGCAAGATGCAAGGCTGTGTGAAGGGGTAGAAAGGTTTTGGGGCAGAGACGCTGATTCTGGGCCAGCTCAACCTCTTTGTAGCTACACGACCACATTAGACAACACAGTTTCCCATTTGTGAAGTTGAAGGAATGGCAGCTTTCTGATGAGGTCCTTGTGAGGAATAGCTGAGATGGTGTAGGTGAAGAGCCCACTACATGCGGCATTAGGTGTGTGACAGGTGCTCAGTGACGGAGCTTTTACCACTAATTCCACACACACACTGACGCATCCTAGGGGCACGGGGAGCAGCCTTGCACGCCCTGGCCTCACCCCACAGCCTCTGTCACTTCTCTGTCCTGTCTCCTCTTGTTTCTCCTCTTTTCCATGGCACTTGCCACGTGCTGACATGCCTGTTATTATTATTTGCTTCTGTATTGTTATAACTGAAGCGAGTGGAATAGAGAAACGCCAGCACACAGAGTCCAAATTAAGCAAGGGCCAAGAGCGGGCTTGGCCTCAAAGTCTCTCCACGCCTAGAAGCAGGGGAGGAAACCTTCTATAAGGGGCTTTTGGTCGGGGAGGGGGAGCTCTTAACACAAGCTGAATTTCACAAGAGCCAACACCCGGTAAGGGGAGTGCTTACAAGGGGGAGCCGGGGTTTTGCAGTTATAACTAAACTCTTGCGGCTTAGCTTTCTGTCTTAATGAAGGAGCGTTGAAAGCCCTTAGCAAGATGGAGTTGGGGCATAACAGTATAAGATTTACCCTTATGCTTCCCTTTCACTAGAACAGAGTAAAGGACGTCAGGACGTGGCGTGCATGTGTGAGAGAGCATATTTAGTGAGTATCTATTATGTGCCAAGCATTGTTCTAGGTCTACGTTCTTTATATTTTATTTTATTTTATTTTACTTATTTTTTATTTATTTATTTATTTTTACTCATCAGTGTACTAACAAGGATTTATTTTATTTTTTTGAGACAAAGTCTCAGTCTGTTGTCTGGGTAGAGTGCCCTGGTGTCTAGCTCACAGCACCCTCAAACTGCTGGACACAAGCAATCCTCCTGCCTCAGCCTCCTGAGCCCCTGGGCCTACAGGCACCTGCCACAGTGCCCCGCTAGCTTTAGAGACAGGGTCTTGCTCTTGCTCAGGCTGGTCTTGAACTCCTGAGCTCAGGGTATCCACCCAGCTCTGCCTCCCAGAGTGCTGGGATTACAAGTATGAGCCACCACACCCAGCCCAGGTCTAAATCCCAGTATTACATCACACCAGTATTGGGATTTCTGTTTTGTGCATTGATGTAATACAAGAATCTAAACCTAGTACAATGCTTAGCTCATAATATATGCTCAGTGAATTCTTTTTTCCCAAAATCTGGAAATAATTTATTTATGGGTGTATTAGAAATATCCCAGATATACACGGAAGGATTAGGCTGCTGATACTTCTTAATCACATGCATCTCAGGTGCTTTTTCATCTGATTGAATTTCCTTTAGAAGAGATTATCTACTGAAAATTACATTATCAAAGCTAAGAGCCATGTTTTAAAGATGAAACTTCCTCTTTTGCCTGCTCCAATAATGATTCTTCGTTTCTCTAGTTGTGTCCTGCTCCCAAAAGGTGTGCCACACACCCCTACATTTTGCCCATTAAGTGGGAGCATACCAATCCTCTTCCCTCCTCCCCTTTTCTCCCTCCCTCATTTCCGCTTCCCCCAGTGTGAATTGAGTTTTTCTCTTATGTGAGCATGTGTTAGAGCATCTGCTGGCTTATGTTAATATCGAGTACATTGGATACTTGCTTTCCCATTCTTGTGATACTTACTAAGAAGACTGTGTTTCAACTCCATCCAGGTTAATATAAAAGATGTAAAGTCACTATCTTTTTTTTTTTTTTTGGCCGGGGCTGGGTTTGAACCCGCCACCTCCAGCGTATGGGACCAGCGCCCTACTCCTTGAGCCACAGGCGCCACCCTAATAAAGTCACTATCTTTTTATGGCTGAATAGTATTCCATGGTGTGTGTATATATATATATATATATATATATATATATATACCATTGTTTGTTAATCCATTCCACGATGATTGGCACTTAGGCTGTTACCACATTTTGGCAACTGTTAAGTTGATCTGCCATAAATAATCTAGTGCAAATGAACTTATGATAAAATGATTTTTCTTTTCTTCTGGGTAGACGCCTAGTAATGGGATTGTGGGATCAAATAAGAGGTCTAATTTTAGTTCTTTGAGGATTCTCCATACTTCTTTCCAAAGAGGCTGTTTTAGTTTGCAGTCCCACCAGCAGTGTGAGCCCCTCTCTCCACAGATGCTGCAGCATCTGCAGCCTTGAGACTTTGTGATGTGGGCCATTCTCACTGGGGTTAGGTGATCTCTCGGGGTGGTTTTGATTTGCATTTCTCTGATGATTAGGGACGGTGAGCATTGTTTCGTGTTTGTTAGGTATTTGTCTGTCTTCCTCAGAGAAGGTTCTGTTCATGTCTCTTGCCCAGAGACAGGTGGGATTGTTTGCTCTTTTTTTTGTTGACTAATTATTCTTACTGGATGAACGAATGCCATGTGCTGGTGAGACCAGTGGCGCAAATAGCTCCTGCCATACAGCAGGAGTCAATAAATGCCAGTTGAATCAAATGAGATTCAGTACGTGTGCCCCTTTACTCAGGAGAACCCTGGGAGATACTAACTGGACAAGTGGAGTTCTTCCCCTCTCAAACTGGTTTTTCCAGTTCTAATTTTTTTTTCTCATCACATTTACAAATCCTGAGAGCAGGAGTCTCTGCTGGTGATTCAGTGTTAAATGGTTCCTGAGCTGGCTCAGCTGAAAATTACTCCCCCAGAGTTAGAAAAGGTTACATTTCCACAGAATATACTATATTGGTCTCTTAATAAGGTATAATTAATCACACCAATGAGTGAAATGACTGCAAAAAGGTTCCCAAGAGCAACTTAATGCTGGATAATTATAAATCAGAGGGTTTGATGAATCCAAGATGCTTCTAGATGGAGCAGTCACACTCCAAGTTAAGGTGTTGGCTCATGCCTGAGACCCAGCTACTCGGGAGGCTGGGGCAGGAGGATCGCTAGAACTCGCGAGTTTAATGAAGAAGCATGCTTTGCACCTGCTCCCGGATGACTGCCATCTCCTCATCACAGCCTGCTCTCATACTCACTCACTTGCCCCATAGAAATTACTTTAGGAATGCATGTTTCTTTATTTCCTGAAATAATAGCTTTTAAGACTGACAAGAAAACTATCTGGTAAGAATGTAATTTTATGATATTTATTTTTTACTTTATTTTTAGTTAATACATAATTTCATGTATTTATGGCATACAAGGTGATGTTATGACATGGATATACAGGGTGCCCATGAAGTTCCCAGACTATTTTAAATTGCACATGAACTTTATGGGCATCCTATATAGGAGAGCCTCCATAGTTGACCACCTCTCTACACTGGTCACCTCCTTAAGTCGACCAAATTTTCATAGTCTGGGCATGTACCACATGTACTCAGTAGAACATGACCTCTATGGATTGACTACCTCTATAAATTATATCTCACACTTGTATTGTGAAACACAGTATTAATTTACAGTCTATAACATGATCAGTTGAGTCCACTCTACACCAAGGGGGAAAGTATGTGGGCTTTGCCCCTTAGTTGTATTATTTTCTCTTTACTATAAGTTCTTTTTTCATAATTTATTATTACCACATATGAGATCAGGCCTAATATCCTATTGTTTATAACCTGCTGCAGAAGATTTTTTTCAACGCGAAGGACTGGTCTGAATTGCAGGTACATCCTACAATTCCTGACAAATTCTACAGTTAATTGAGACATAGTGGCCCAAAGGAAAGAACTCAAAGAGCTTCCATTGAAGGAAAAGGTTGACCTACATTTTCTAGAAAGCAGTGGCCAAAAAAAGACAGTGGAACATTTTGGTGTTAGTGAGACCACAGTTAGCAACTTTCGAAAACATATGTGAGTACTTGAAGAGGTCTGGTGAGGAAAGCAGAGGCCTATGGGGCGGAAAGAGGAAAACCTCCCTTGATGAATGAAGTCAGTGAAGCCACAGTAAGCTGCTTCAAACAAATAAAGGCAGTTAATCCACAAATCTCCAAGAAGCTGCTAAGAAAATTCGCACAAGAATTCCGGGTGGCAGATCTCCAAGGATCGAGTTATTGGCTAGAGAAATTTAAACTGCAACACCAGATTTCCCAGAAAGTCTTGCCTGGTGAATCCAAAGGAGCTCCAGTAGAAGCTGTGGAAGAGGCCATCAACAAGTTTTCAGAGGAAGCAAGTGAAGATGAGCAGGAAATCGCAGAGACTCTGACAGAGGAGGATGTCAGGCATCCGATCATCCAGGTAAAGTCGTTTGCTGTGGAAAAATCCCCAGATGTGCTGAGTGCGGGAGCCAGAGTAGAGAATGCTTTCTCCTTATAAGAATAAGGAACAGACCAAGATGGACTCTTTTCAGAAAGAATGATTAAACCATGAGGAAACAGTAAATGCAATGATTTTTTTGTATGATACCGTATGTGTAATTTTACCGTTTTGATTATGTATGATTTTGTATGATATTCTCTAATGGAAGTGGTACAAGGAAGGAGATTACATGTACCTGTGCACTCACGTCCAGCAGGCGTCCACCACCCACACACGTCCAGCAGGCCACCACCACCCACACATGTCCAGCAGGGCCTCCACCACCCACACAGCCCAGCAGGCCTCCACCACCCACACAGCCCAGCAGGCCTCCATCACCCACACACATCCAGCAGGCCTCCACCACCCACACAAGTCCAGCCGGCCTCCACCACCCACATAATGTCCAGCAGGCCTCCACCACCCATACACGTCCAGCAGGCGTCCACCACCCACATACATCCAGTAGGCGTCCACCACCCACACAGTCCAGGAGGCCTCCACCCACCCACACACATCCAGCAGGCCTCCACCCACCCACACATGTCCAACAGGCCTCCACCACCCACACATGTCCAGCAGGCGTCCACTACCCACACAGTCCAACAGGCCTCCACCACCCACACATGTCCAGCAGGCGTCCACTACCCACACAGTCCAGCAGGCCTCCACCACCCACACACGTCCAGCAGGCGTCCACCACCCACACAGTCCAGCAGGCCTCCACCACCCACACACGTCCAGCAGGCCTCCACCACTCACACAGTCCAGCAGGGCCTCCACCACCCATACATGTCCAGCAGGCGTCCACCACCCACATACATCCAGCAGGCGTCCGCCACCCACACAGTCCAGGAGGCCTCCACCCACCCACCCACATCCAGCAGGCCTCCACCACCCACACAGTCCAGGAGGCCTCCACCCACCCACATACGTCCAACAGGCCTCCACCACCTACACACGTCCAGCAGGCGTCCACTACCCACACAGTCCAACAGGCCTCTACCACTCACACACGTCCAGCAGGCGTCCACTACCCACACAGTCCAGCAGGCCTCCACCACCCACACACGTCCAGCAGGCGTCCACTACCCACATAGTCCAGCAGGCCTCCACCACCCACACACGTCCAGCAGGCGTCCACTACCCACACAGTCCAGCAGGCCTCCACCACCCACACACGTCCAGCAGGCATCCACTACCCACACAGTCCAGCAGGCCTCCACCACCCACACACGTCCAGCAGGCCTCCAGCACCCACACAGTCCATCAGGCCTCCACCACCCATACCGTCCAGCAGGTCTCCACCACCCACACATGTCCAGCAGGCCTCCACGGCCCTGTGTGTTGAACAGTTTGGTACAGCCCCTGGGTGGTTGGCTTCCAGAGGTTCTACTGCACACTGTGGGATGATTAAATCAAGCACCTGCGCGTATTCATCACCTCACAACTTATCATTTTTTTGTAGTGAAAACATTTAAAATCTGTTCTTTTAGCCATTTTGAAATATATGATGCATTATTATTAACCATTGTCACCATGCTACACAGTACATCATTAAACTTACTCTTCCTGGAACTGGAACCTTATAAACTTGGGCCAGTGTCTCCTTTCTCCACCCTCCCGGACCTCCCCAGCCCCTGGTGACAGCCCTTCTGCTGGCTGCTTCCCGCAGTCAGACTGTTTCAGATTGCACAGATCAGGGAGGTCAGGTGTCTGTCTGTCCCTGGCTGATTTCATTCAGCAGAATGTCCTCCAGATTCATACATGTTGTCAAACAACTTCCTTCTTTTTCAAGGCTGAATAGTATTCATTTATATGTATGTGGCACTTTTTTATACATTCATTCATCTGTGAACATAAAGTTGATTCCATATCTTGGCTGTTGTAAATAACACTGCAGGGAACGCAGGGTGCAGAGATCCCTGACATGCTGATTTCATTTTCTTGGAAACCTGTCCCAGCTGTGGGATTTCTGCATCGCATGGTAGTTCATTTCCATTTTTCGAGGAAGAGAATGTAATGTTGGAGCCTGGGTTGCTGTTTGGTTGTTTGGTCTTATTTCGATTTGACATGGATGGTTGCTTTGGCCTTCTGAAAAGTTCATGGCACAACTAAGTTCTTAAATAAGGATTTATTTCTTATTTTTAGCAAAATGCTAACACATATTTGGAGCAGTAAAAACAGAGACCGAATAGACAGCCATTGGCTTCCAGCTCTGACCAACATTTGCTGGTACTCACTGGTGCCCCGGGCTTCTCACACACTAATTACTCTTCTTTACCCCTGTGTTCCAGCCTGGGGATGCTCCGAAAACAAGGACCTTCTCCATCCATTTGTATCCTATATATCATGAGTGGAGTTTGGGCCCGTGTCCAACGCACCTCCATGCTTTTACTTCAATAGCTGCCCCCTTCTCTTGGGCATCATTGACTGTGTTTACCTCACTCCTTTGGACAAGCATTTGGCTCATGTTTAAATTCTTGGAAGTGGGCCCGGGGGGCTGTAGGGGCTGTGTGAACAGTGGGGTGTGTGTATGCACACGCATGTGCGTTGGTGTGTGCATGCTTCCGTGCACATGTGTGTGTGCAGATATGTGTGTGTGTTCCCCTCCAGTGTATCACCTTTCATCAGCTCTTCCACTCACTTTGCAGCCTCTCTCTTAATAAATTCATTCCGAATCCTTTCAAACATTTCACCTTTAAGCCCACAAGAATGTTAAGATTCCATCTGAGCTTCAGGAATTATATGTTTAAAAAGTCACTTCCAATTGCATGACTATTTATCTGGCAACATTAACATTTTTTAATCTTTCTAGTTGTTCCATGAGCAAATTCAAGTTCAAATGTGTCTTTATTTAGTAAGGTGCTAATCATTCTGGCATTGTTCTTATTTCTGATGTTAAGAAAGCCCACAGTACTTACTTGTATCATATAGATTTCTGATAGCTCTCAGAGTGGCTTGTGATTAGAAAAAAAAGGGGGGGGGGATAATGTTTTCCAAGTAAAGAAGATAAATTCTCCAAGTATGGAGTTAAAAGAGAAAATTATACATAAGTATTGCTTAGGAATGTGCTTTAATGCAGTAATTTCTTAATGTGATGACATGTTAAGAAATGTAAATACATTTTATTTGCAATGTTCTTGAAATGACTTATCGAGTCACTCTGTGCTATGGAATGAAACACTTTTCTCCCAGTTAAGAGACCCAAGTGCTCCAAAGAGAACACAAACTTGATGCCTATTTTAAGCATATCTCCATAAGGAAAGAAAAGCTAAGCCTTATTACAACTTGGAAAACTTAGTGTGCTAAAATGAAATGGTTGAGCGCATTTGTCTAGACAAGGATATAACAGCGCAGTGAAGCTATTTTAGCCCTGGACATATGAAATACAGTTGCTGCATTCTAACTTCTCAGAACACACTTGCTATTTCACGGAGATCTAGTCTTTCATTTCAGCTCTTCAGGTATGTTTAATTTTGTCATAAATTTTATTAATATGTTAATATTTTATAAATGGGAAAGCATATTTTAATGTTGAGGCTGAGGCTCCCTTTAAAAATAATTTTTCTCATTATAAAAGTTCCAGAAAAAATGTGTTAAGGAGAAAATAAAAATCCCTCATAATCACAGTATCAGGATAACCATTATTAACATGTTGGTGTCACCGTCCCTTTCATGTCTATGCTATTAAATAATTAGGGGATCAGAATAAGTGGTTGTTACCTTTATGTTTCTACATAAATGAAGCGTTTTCCCTTTTCTATCACTCTGTCGTTATCATCAGCTACATAGTTTTCCATTGTATGAATGTACCATGATTTTTTAAATTATACATCAGTTCCCTCCTATGCATCACTTGGGTTCATCCTAGTTTTTTATTTGTTTGCTTATTATAACAATAGTGCTGATAGATTTTGTGCTGAAGGAGCTCAGGAAATTTCATCCCAAGATATGACTCTTGGTACAAAGAATATTTTGAGTTAAAGGCCCTTCAAGATCAAAAGTACTGGAAGGGGTTTTCCCTCTATCTGCGTAAACGGGACGGACTACCGCTCAAAAGGACAATTGACTGCTTTTCTTCTCCCTGTTATCTCCTCATATTGCAGGAAAGAAGATCAAGGATGCAGCAAGAGTTGGCCCAAATACAACACCTGTCTCTCAGGTTAATTCAATTTGCAAATGGACTCACAAGTCAATCTGTTTCTCCATCCCTTTATCCTCTCTAGCAACCATTTATTGCCCAGACAGAATTACCTATAATCCATATCTCCCATTCTCCTCCAAAAAGACAGGTAGAAAAATATCTGAACTTCACTGGGTAATCATGCTGTGATTCTCCCTTTGTGCATGGTAAATAACCCCCTTTCTCTTATTAATCTTCCTTAATTGTGAGTTGATCTTTCAGGGAATTTAGGGGGGAAAGGGGAAGTTTCACTTCACCCCTACAGTGCACATTCTTGAGTAGTTACTTGTGATAAAAGATATGAATCTATCCATTTGTAAGGCTGTTCAGATTAAGGCCAAGTTATCCTCTAGAAAAGCTGCACCAATGAATGCTTGCTCCAGAAATGTGCAAAAGTGGGAAAGTGGAGCACACAGCTGTGGGTTCAAATCTTGGCTTTGCCACTTTCCAGTCATGTGACTTGAGAAAATTTACAGAAATTTTCTGTGCCTCTGACTCCATCTGAAAAGTGAGTGGGAGGGATTTATGCCACGTGGTTGCTTTGAGAATTAAATGAGATAAAGTTTCTAGGTGTGTAAGTGGCACATTATAGGGGCTTATTAAAAAATAGCTATCATCATTATCATTATCATTGTCAGGAGAATCTTACAACCAGATTCTCCCGCTCTTTGATTTAATTCGCTCAACAAGTATTATGGCGTGACCTCTGCGAGCCAGAGTCTCTGTGCTCGGGGTACGTCAGTGAACAAAGCAGATGGCAGCCAGGACGCTCCTGGTGCTCACACTCCAGTGGGGAGACAGAGGAGACTGAAAACAGGCATCAGTCCCAAGTAACGGTGTAGTAGGGTAAGGGCCAGGGAGCAGAGCCGAGCCAGGGTTCTCAGGAACTCAGGGAGCACAGGATGGAATTATAAGAAGGCAGTCAGAATAGGTGCCAGTGAGGAGGTGCCAGTGAAGCAAAGCGTTGGAGGGGATGAGGGAGTGAGACGTGCAGACAGAGCCAGCCTGGAGCCTCGGAGTCAGGTGGGCAGCATGGCAGGGGTCGGAGGGCACAGGTGGACAGCAGGAACTGGATGCCGCAGGGCAGTGGGGAGCTACTGCAAGGCTCTGAGCAGGGGGGAGACATAATCTGATTCCCATTTTGTATAAGTCACCCTGCCTGCTGGGTGGAGATAGACCGTAGGAGTGAAGCACTTGATGGTGGGACCTCTGTGTGAAGTTATTATGGGAACCCCAGCCAGGGTGAAGTAGTGAGCGTGGCCACATGCGCTAAGACGCTGAATGTATTTTGAAGGTAGCACCAGCAGCATTTCCATGGAGTGTGCATTTGATCTGAGGTGGGGCAGCAAGAGGAGTCAAGGACTCATTCTCTGGCTTTTGATGCAAACACCTGGAGGATGGAGGTCACTTGACCTGAGACGAGAACTTTTCGGTTATACATCCAAGCATGGATGTATAGGTGCTGAGAAGGCAGCTACCCAGATGAACTTTTGGAGTTAAGGAGAGAGACCTGGAGTCTTTGACATCAGTGTGGAATTTTTAAAACTATATGTCTTAGTCTGTTGGGTTGCTATAGCAAAATACCTTACACTGGGTGGCTTATAAGCAGCAGAAATTTATTTTTCAGTTCTGCACTTGATCTTAGCCAAAAGGCTGAGAAGTGATTTTTCTCACAGTTCTGAAGGCTGGGAAGTCCACCTGGAAGGTGCCAGCAAATTCAGCATCTGGTGGGACCCACTTTCTCTATAGACAGACATCTCTCTGTGTCCTCATGTGGCAGAAAGAGGAAATATAGCTCTCTGGGGCTTTTATTTTATTTTGAGACAGAGTTTCACTCTGTCACCCTGGGTACAGTACTGAGGTGTCACAGCTCACAGCAACCTCAAAGTCTTGGTCTTAAGCAATCCTCTTGCCATAGCCTCCTGAGTAGCTGGGACTATAGGCCCCTGCCATGATGCCCAGTTCATTTTTTCTCCTTTAGTAGGCACGGGGTCTCATTCTTGCTCAGGCTGGTCTTGAACTCCCGAGCTCAAGCAATCCACCCAACTCAGCCTGCCAGAGGTTAGGGTTACAGGCATGAGCCACCGCACCCAGCCTGGGGCCTTTTTTTAAATAAGGCACCAGTCCCATTCATGAGGGCTCTGCCTTTATGACCTAATCACCTCCCGAATGCCCCACTTGGCACCTTCACCTGGGTGACTAGGTTTTTCCCACATAAATTTGTGCATGGCATGGGGGGAGGGTACGAATGTTTAGACAATCCCACTGGAGAATTAAATAAAATCCCCAAGAAAAATGTGTCTAGATTGGGCAGAGAAAATGGCTAATGGCTGAACCCTGTGATACTCCAACTTTAAAAGGCTGGAGGGAAAGGAGAAACCAGCAAAGGAAGCTAAGAAGACGCAGTCAGCAAAGTAGATAGGAAACTGGGGGAATCCTAAGCCCTGGAAGCCGAGCAGAAAAGGAAGATCAAGGAGGAAGCCACCCAGGGGGTCAGCTGCCACCAGGAGATCAAGTTAAGAGGACTGAGTGCCCACGGCTGGACGGGGCAGATGAGACGGAGCCCACGGCTGGACAGGGCAGATGAGACAGAGCCCATGGCTGGACGGGGCAGATGAGACGGAGCCCATGGCTGGATGGGGCAGATGAGACAGAGCCCATGGCTGGACGGGGCAGATGAGACGGAGCCCACGGCTGGACGGGGCAGATGAAACGGAGCCCACAGCTGGACGGGGCAGATGAGATGGAGCCCACGGCTGGACAGGGCAGATGAGACGGAGCCCATGGCTGGATGGGGCAGATGAAACGGAGCCCACGGCTGGACGGGGCAGATGAGACGGAGCCCACGGCTGGAAAGGGCAGATGAGACAGAGCCCATGGCTGGATAGGGCAGATGAAACGGAGCCCACGGCTGGACGGGGCAGATGAGATGGAGCCCACGGCTGGACCGGGCAGATGAGATGGAGCCCACGGCTGGACTGGGCAGATGAGACAGAGCCTATGGCTGGATGGGGCAGATGAGACGGAGCCTACAGCTGGACCAGGCAGATGAGCTGGAGCCCACGGCTGGACGGCACAGATGAGCCGGAGCAGGCAGAAGGAAAGCTTGCTTGGAGCAGGTATAAGACATGGTGAGGGGACAAAGCTTGGAGGCAGTGGAACAGACAAGTACGGGATAGACAGGGTGGCCATGAAATTCGTGTGCAATTTAAACCTGCACATTAACTTTATGGTCACCCTGTATTTTGCTCAGAAATAAATGTGGCAGTAGCTAGGTGAGAAAGTATAATCAAAGGAAGGTATGGGGGGATGTGTGTGTGTGTGCACACACATGTGTAAATAATGGGAGAAAAATGGCATGTATGCATGCTTCATGGACAGAGATATAAAAACAAAGGAGAAAATTTTCCAGTGTAGAAGACAAAAGAACTATTAGAACTAAGAACTATTAGGCTGTAGAGGAAAGGGCTCTGCAGAGTGGAAGGATTGGTTTTAGACAGGAGTACAGGAAATTCGCCTGTATGAAGATGAGTGGGCAGATGTGATACATTCTCTTCTGGTGGCCAGATTTTCTCATGCCCTTATCAGATGCCCATTAGTTCCTTACACCATCGCTAGCCTGTCTGGGCCTCCCTGGTACAGGAATAACTCAGGACTGCTAACAGGACTTGTGAAGTTTTATGTGCCAGAGAAACGGCGCCCACACAAGTCAGAAGGAATAAGCAACTTTCCTCAGTCCTCCCTGAAAGCGTTGGTCCTTTATGGGGTCAAGAATGTGAAGCAGTCAGCGTATCATCTGTCACTAAACATTAGTAGAATCTTATACTAAAAATAGTTATGCTAAAAATAAAAGGGCCAATACTTCTCTGAGTTTTGTCAACTAAACTGCCAACATCTCCATATCTGGTAACATTGGTACAAATGCTTAGATATTTGAAAACATAAGAAACCTTGGCACCACTGGCATTTTTAAAGCTTTACACTCATTATCAAGATATTTCAGTTTTGTGTAGACACAGCCAGGCAATGTGAATGATCCATTTGAAATAAAGCCTCTGTCTGCAGAGAACTGCCTCTGTCCTCAGACAGACACTAAAGGAAAGAACACAGTGGTTATTGATCCATGAGAAACAAAATATGATGTCCGTTTTACCTTGATACTGCCTCTGAAGATAAGTATTTCTCTGTATGTAGAGCTAAACTCTATCACCACGTCTTCATTTTGTAATTTTGATTCTCATTCCACGCAATTAAACTCTTCTGATTTCTTCTGTTACCTTAAGTCCTTAAGTAATTACACAACACTCTTTCATCTCCTTTTTAATGTTTGATGAAATCTGAACCCTATTAAAACCCTTCCACAACATGGCTGACATGTCCTCCAGGGCTCTGATCAAGCTCCGTGGCTAAGTAAGCTTGATTATTTTTGCCTTTGGATTATGTTACTGCAATTCATTATGAGTTGTTGAAATTAAACACAAGACACCATTCAGCTTTTCTAAAACCCTATGATTCTTTGTAGTCATTAAGTATTAAGGATGGGCAAATCTTTTGTTCATTCTTCTGATGCCATTAAGAATATTTTGCAATCTGTTGTCCCATGTTTATACAGGCTTATTGTGTATAAAATGCCACTCAACTCAAAGAAAATTGTTGGTACCTGGTCTCCAAATTTAGACATGCTTTGTCTTTCTGCTGCATTAATAATTTGAGGATGTTTAGATGACTTTCTATTAATATATACGGTCAGGCCCCACATCAAAGGCAATGCTCAGAAGCAGGTTCTCAGTCAGCCAGCTTTTCCCTCCTTCCTCTACAAGGCCCTACAGTTCCGTTTAAACAATTTAACTTTTCAGAATTAAAAACCAGTAAAGATGCTCCTTGCTATAACTAGAACTTTGAATCCTATAAATGTTATTTTGTTAAATCATACATATCTTATAAGAATAAAATAAAAAATGGAATTATTAGTCAGTAGGTATTACTTGTGAGGGTAGCACTAGCTGCTATAACAAATAACCCCTAAATTTCCATGACATAGGACCATAGGTTATTTCTTACCCATGCAACAGTTCAGGTAGGTGTTCTTACTCAGCCATGGATGTCCCCCCACATTATCTTTTAGGGACATGGACTCCCTTTCAGTTGTGGGTCCCACTGGCCCCTGTTCCCTTGGAGTCCCTTGCACTCAGCTAAGAGAGTGTGGTGGAGTACCCAAAAAAGGCACATCTCATCTCTCTCTCTCTCTTTTTTTTTATTAAATCAGAGCTGTGTGGGGCAGTGCCTGTGGCTCAAGGAGTAGGGTGCTGGCCCCATATACTGGAGGTGGCAGGTTCAAAACTGGTCCCTGCCAAAACATGCAAAAAAAAAAAAAAATCATAGCTGTGTACATTAATGTGATCATGGGGCACCATACACTGGTTTTATAGACCGTTTGACACATTTTCATCACACTGGTTAACACAGCCTTCCTGGTATTTTCTTAGTTATTGTGTTAAGACATTTATATTCTACATTTACTAAGTTTCCCATACACCCTTGTAAGATGCACCGCAGGTGTAATCCCACCAATCACCCTCCCTCTGCCCATCCTCCCTCCTCTCTTCCCTCCCTCTCCTCCCTCTCCCCCTTCCCCCTATTCTTAGGTTATAACTGGGTTATAGCTTTCATATGAAAGCCATAAATTAGTTTCATAGTAGGGCTGAGTACATTGGATACTTTTTCTTCCATTCTTGAGATACTTTACTAAGAAGAATATGTTCCAGCTCCATCCATGTAAACATGAAAGAAGTAAAGTCTCCATCTTTCTTTAAGGCTGCATAATATTCCATGGTGTACATATACCACAATGTATTGATCCATTCGTGGATCGATGGGCACTTGGGCTTTTTCCATGACTTAGCAATTATGAATAGGGCTGCAATAAACATTCTGGTACAGATGTCTTTGTTATAATGTGATTTTTGGTCTTCTGGGTATATATACTTAGTAGCACATCTCGTCTCTTAAAAGCCCAATCCTGGAAATGACATATCACTTCTGTTTACACTCCATTGGTGAGAATTAGTCATATGTTCTGCTCTGGATGCAAAGGAGGCTGGGAAATGTAGTCCTGATGGGGCAACAGGGTGTCCAAGTGATAACTCTAAGCTAAAGAAGAGCAAACATGAGTTGTAGCTAGCCATCTCTGCCATACTTTCATTATGCATGAACTATATCAAAAATACATATTCTGCAATTCCTCCTACTGTTAACATTTTGGAATATAGCTAACAAAGGGGATCACACTATACATGTTGCTTTATTAACTGGATTTTCTTTTTATTAACAACATATTGAATCACACGCGTCACATATTTTTAAATGTACTTCATTTGTGTGAGCAGTGGCTGCAGGGAGCAGCTGGGTATGTCTCTTACCTTGCTGATATCAAAGCTGAAACAGCGTGAGCCAGTGGCATGAAACAGAGTGAATCAGGCTTTGGGCTCAAGTCCCAGCCCTTGCATTTGCTAGCTGGTGAAGACTGAGAAACTCTTTGCTTAATCTGTGAAATGAATGTAGGAATTTTAGTTTTTCTTACGTGTAAAATGGGGATAGGAACTTATTTTATTAGGTTGCTGTGAGGGCAAGTGAAATAACTTATGTAAAGACTCAAATACTCCCAAGATAAAGGATACCTGATTTTTAAACTCTTATAAGTGACTTTTACAAAAGAAACTATTATGTTGTTGACAATGTGGCCTAGTGAGATGGGCAAACAAGTAAAGCAAATTATGGACCCCCTAAAGGTCATCAGTTCTTTTCAGACTGGGTGCAGGAATCTGAATGTTTAGCAGTTTCCCAGGTGATTTGGATGCTTGTTAACCTTGAGACCAAGCTGAGAAACATTGATACATAAGTTCTAGTTGTATAGCCAAATTGGGGCCACCAGACTGAGAAAAGCAACAGAGCAGAAATCTAGAGGAAATAAGAAATGATCTCCCAGAGTCATGAGAGAGGTACAAGACAAGAGAAGCATCAAGAGGCATTTTAGGGCAGCACATGTGGCTCAGTGAGTAGGGCGCCAGCCCCATATACTGAGGGTGGTGGGCTCAAACCCGGCCCCGCCAAACTGCAGCAACAAAAATAGCCGGGCGTCGTGGCGAGCGCCTGTAGTCCCAGCTCCTTGGGAGGCTGAGGCAAGAGAATCGCTTAAGCCCAAGAGTTGGAGGTTGCTGTGAGCTGTGACACCATGGCACTCTACTGAGGGGGACCAAAAAAAAAAAAAGGCATTTTAAGTGGGCAGTTTCATTGCACAGGATCACTCCAGGGATCGTGAGCCTCGTCACCTTCCCACTAAATGTCAGCAGTGTCTGCACAATATTGTCATAATGAAAAGTGTCTCACATGTTTCCAAAATTCTGTTATGGGAATAACAGAATTGCCCATGATTAAGACCCACTGATCTACTCCCAAAGCTCCACCTTTGCAGATAAGGAAGATAAAGCCCCAGAGAGGGGGAGTGAAGTGCTTGTGGTCACAGGGCCACCTGGTGGCAGGTAGAATCCAAGTACTTTACTCCAAGTTTAGGACTTCTACCATGTAGCTGTATCGGTTTAGAATGTTTTTAACTGGGAATAGTAGAAAATCCAATTCAGCCTCATGTAAATAACAGGGAAATTGATTTATTCACCTCACTGTAGAAGAAGAATCTGCTTCAGAATCATGGACTCCAGGGGCATGTCTCTACACGCTGTACTTAGAAGGGCTTTGCCCTCCTGTGTCAGCTTGTCTTAGAGCTAATAGACTAATGGTTACAGCAGGCTCTGGCCTTGGATTTGAATAGCAGCAGCCAGGCAAAGTAAAGAAAGGGTGGCTCTCAGAACTTTCCAGAGAAACAAGAAAAACTCCCAGATGCTTCAGAAAGCTGCTTCTCGAGTCTCAGATAGCCATTCCTGAACCAAATCCTGCCCAGAAATTTGAGGTAACACTTAGATCAGGGTTTTTCAATCTTTTTTTTATCTCATACCACACTTGAACCTATACTTAAACTTCTGTGGCACACTTAAATTATGTTGATCAAAAAAAAAAAAAAGTAACAGAAAAAGAAAAAAAAGAATATACTTACTGTGCTTTGAACTTCTTTTGAAAATAATTTAACTAACAATCTTTAAAAATGTTTGTGGCACACCTAAGGTCCTCTCGGCACACCAGTGTTGAAAATCACTGACTTCCCAAGAGCTGGATGGAGTTGGCTTCCCGAGCGCCATGTTACACAGGGGTAGGTGGGTATTTGTGAACATTATCGAATTCCTATTGGAGAATGGACTTGCCTGCTGGTTAGGCCACCGTAATGACCTTGCCTCCTTTGCAGCTTGTGCTCTTAAACAGTTGTCCCACTATTCAATCTGCAGCTATGACGCCACATTCTTCAGGGTTCCTAGGATTAAAGAATTTAAATAAAAAACAAAAAAATTTTGAAGTGTGACTTTTTGGTTTGGTATATCAAGCAACCTGTGGCTGCATACCTGATAGATACATGGTGTAGAGGTGGGTTTAGCTAGATGTGACAGAAGATTTCAGAAACTGTGGCTTAAAGGACAGAAATGTACTTTTCTTCTTACACATGTGAGAAGGGCATAGGAAAGCAGTCTAGGCTGACAGGGTGGCTCCCTAATCACTAAGGACTCAGACATGATCTATTTTGTTTATCCACTGTTCTCAAAATGAGGCTCCTTACTCTGTGGTCCAAAGTTGGTCATTCAGTTCCAACCATTGCATCTACATCTCAACCAACAGAAAGATAGAAAAGCCTAAAGAAGGGTGTATATTCCTTTTAAAGATGTTCTCTGGAAGGACAACATACAGTTTTCTCTTATATCCCTTTGCCAAAACTTAGTCTCAGGTTCACCTGTAAAGGGAACTGGGAAATGCAGGCCTTATTCTGGGCCATCTGGGAGTTCTCTCAGCAAGGAACAGTGGAGGAAAGGATATTGTGGGTAGTTAGGAATCAATGCCACATATACATAAATATAACAATAAGATACAGGTTCTGAAAATCCCCATCACCACTGAAAAAATATATTTCAAAATTTACTCAACCATCCTCAATGACAGTATCAAGAATTCTTGAGCGTCACTAAAATTCCAGCATCGGCGAGAGATGAAAAGTGCCCGCCAACCACGAAACCAGGCTGCTCTTGGCTCCTTAAAGGTGTTTCCCATCCCCCAAAACACACTGGACAGTTGCCCTGCGTGAGAAAGAGAATAAATTCAACTAGTCATAGATAATAAGGGAGGTGGTTATTCCAAGGGTAACCTAGATATGCCTGGGGCAAGCACATTAACAAGAAAAAAACTCGAGAAACCAGGTCACTGGAAAGTAGTTGTAGTCATTAATTATATTCTGGAATAACAATAAAAGAATCCGTTTATACCCCCAAGCCATGCCTCCCCGTCTCTGGGCTCCTCCTGCTCACACTCCAACACGCTTTAGAACCCAAATGTTTCCATTCTGAATCCTGCTTCTCCTTTCTCTCTTTGGAGCCTTACTCTCTTTTCTCTTTCCTTCCTTCTATCCTAACCTGTAGTTCAGACCCATTCTCTCCATTTTGAATCCCAAAGGCCCAGAAATCAGCAAGCCACACTAGGATTTGTCATGTGGGAAGCAAAGGTGGGGCAGGTGATGAGGCGAGGGAAAGAGGGAGGGCCTTGTCACTTTGTTCTGTCCTGTCTCTGGCACTCCATCTTCAGTCATATGACCATCAGGAGTATTTGTCCCTTCAGAAACCGTCCTCCCAAGGAGCTCCCTGGTGGCCTGTCCAAGCTGACGGGGACGCTGAACAGAGGCCTCCCCAAGGACTTGAGCACTTTCTCCAGTCTGAGATGAGCATCTGTGGGACGACAGTTAGAGGGGCAAAGACAAAGCAACCAGCATGAACAGCTACTGCTCCTCAGGACTAAGCCAGGGGTAAATTTTTATAACAATTAATTGTAGAAAATGAGAGCAAAGGTAAGAACTTGGTGTATTAGCAACACACACACAAATGGGTCTAGTCAAGATGATAGATAGAAAAGGACAGACTCCTGGTCCCACTTAAATAGAAGGCCAGGCGAGGTGGCACACGCCTGTCATCCTAGTACCCTGGACTTAAATAGAAGGCCAGGTGCGGTGACACGCACCTGTCATCCTAGCACCCTGGGAGGCCAAGGTGGGTGGAATGCTTAAGCTTAGGAGTTTGCAATCAGCCTAAGCAAGAGTGAGACCCTGTCTCTAATAAAAATAGAAAAATTAGCCAGGATTGTGGCGAGTGCCTGTGGTCCCAGCTACTCAGGAGGCTGAGGCAGGAGGATGGCTTAAGCCCAGGAGTTTAAGGTTGCAATGAGCTACAATGATCCCACAGCACTCTACCCGGGTGACAGAGTGAGACTGTGTCTCAAAAAAAAGAAGTTAAAACAAATAGAAATGATGGACAAAATGTGTTTCAATGAAAATTTAAAACTCAGACCCATACTTAAAGGTAGGAAAAGAATTATCTTCAAGAGCAAAGATAAAGAGGTAATTCATAGCCAGAGTCAGGAAGGAATTAAATCTATGTGGCCTGCAGGTAGAGACTGGCTTAGTATCTTAGAAGCTGAGTTTTTAGTGCCCCTGAAGGGCTGAGCATCAAAGCAACAGACCCCGTGAAGGACGGAGAACTGGGACATAGAAATCTGTGAAACCATTTGGCCACAGACACCAGGAAAGGTCTGGGAGGTATTATGGGGTTACAGCAAGAAGTGAGGTGTCCACCCCAGGTGAAGAAATTTGCAAAATAGATGACAAACAGTAGAAATGATCAACAAAACAAAAACCTTGTTCTTTTTTTTTTGTAGAGACAGTCTCACTTTACTGCCCTCGGGTAGAGTGCCGTGGCGTCACACGGCTCACAGCAACCTCCAGTTCTTGGGCTTATGTGATTCTCTTGCCTCAGCCTCCCGAGCAGCTGGGACTACAGGCGCCTGCCACAACGCCCAGCTATTTTTTGTTGTTGTTGTTGCAGTTTGGCTGGGGCTGGGTTTGAACCCACTACTCTCGGCGTATGGGGCCGGCCAAACCTTGTTCTTGAAAAGACCAATTAAAAAAATAAGCCTCTGGCAGCACTGATTTTTTTTTTTAAAGCATAAATAAGCATTATTAAATCAGGAAAGAAATACAAACAAAAAAAAAATTATGTTCCTTTCAATTTTTCCTTTCATCTCTCATTTATGTCTCCTCTTAATTCGTGGTTTATGTTTCATAACTAATAATTCCAATAGCTCTGGCTCGGCGCCTATAGCTCACGCGGCTAAGGCGCCAGCCACATACCCCAGAGCTGGCGGGTTTGAATCCAGCCCAGGCCTGCCAAACAACAATGACGGCTGCAACCAAAACATAGCCAGGCGTTGTGGCGGGTGCCTGTAGTCCCAGCTACTTGGGAGGCTGAGGCAAGAGAATCGCTTAAGCCCAGGAGTTGGAGGTTGCTGTGAGTGGTGATGCCATAGCACTCTACCCAGGGCGACAGCTTGAGGCTCGGTCTCAAAAAAAAAAAAAAAAAAAATTTCCACAGCTCAAATTCTTGGGAATCCGATCATTTCTTAGCATTTTTACTGGTGTTCATTCATAATGAGTCTGTTTGTGTGCCTGGCAGCAATTGTTTCTCTGCCGGCCGCTACTTGATCACACTTAATCTTCAGAACTCTAAGTGACCTGAGAGGACACTTCTGTCTACAATGGCTTTGCAATTGTCTTGGGCACACACCAAGAAGTATTTGCAAACTTTGACTATTTTAATAGAAATTCAGAGCTTAGGGCTTTTCCTTACTATGCTGATAATACAAATTTACCTCCCAAAGCCATGCATTGGGGTGTTGTAAATTTTCAGGTGAAGTCTTTATTTTTATTTTTTTCTACCCAGGAGTAGTGGTCGTTACAAACTATTTTCCTCGTAGCCTCAAATACCACATTTAGGAGAGAGAGAATTTAGACAGAAAACTTAGCCATCAGAAAAAAAAAGAATAAAAATATATAATGAAGGAAATTTTATCATGTTAAATTACTTGGCTCAGCAAGTATCATGTAATTATAATAATCACATTATAATTAGACATGTAATTGGGTATGTAAATTGGGGAATTACAATAAAATAAATGCTGAATATGCATTTAAACAGAAATTGTGAAAGAACCCTATTGGGAGAGGAAGCTGGATCATGGAGAGAGAAAAGATATTTGAGCTGGGGGCAGGGGCACACACCTGTAGTCCAGCTACTTGGGATGCTGAGGTAGAGGATCACTTGGTCCCAGGAGTTCCAGTCCAGCCTGGACAACATAGCAAGACCTCATCTCTAAAAACAAGGAAAAGAAAAAAAATAAGAGGTATTTAATAATATTCTATCACCTATCATCAGAATCAATAGGTAATGCCTAAAATCTGTGCACCAAGAAATAGTAATATACACATACTACTCAAAGTATGGATATAAACACCAGAAAGGCAGCTAAAAGAAAATGTTTGACGAGAGGCTTGGGAATGGGCAGTGGTGTGTGACAGGTGACCTGTGCCAGCCCAGGAAAGCCAGTTAGGCACCTCCCTTCCCAACTTCCTGTTCAGTGACATCACAGTGATAGCTTGAAATTGGCCACGTGGAAAGAGTATTTGCACCATGGAAACAGAAAATACTATATAAAGCAGGACTTTTGTTTTCAGAAAGTCAGCTGTTTTCCTAGGGAAAAATTGGAGATTTAGGCACAATTTTCAGATTGAACATAATATTTTAATATTAATTTCAATAGCAAAAAATAAGGGAGAAAAGAATCTAAATGTTTAGCAAAAACTAATTTTATAGATCCATAGAATGGATGTGGTGTGCTCTATCCTTGGGCAAAAGAGCAAGGCCCTGCCTCAAAAAAAAAAAAAAAAAAAAATTAAGCAACCACTAAAAATCATATTTGTATCATATTTTTAAAGATTTTTAACAGCATAAGAAACTACCCATGACATAATATTTAATGAGTGATAAAACAAAACAGAAAAGACTTATTGCATGTTAGACACACATGTAAGCACAGTTAGAGTGTGGAGCATGGGTGGAGCATGGTGGTTCACTCCCCTAATCTTAGCACTTTGGGAGGCCTATCGGGGAGGATTGCTTGAGGCTGGGAGTTTGAGGTTGTAATGAGCTGTGATGATGGATGCGCTTTATCCTGGGCAAGAGAGCAAGGCCCTGCCTCAAAAAATAAATAAATAAATAAAAATAAGAAAGGAAGTTAACCAAAATGTTAAT
Source organism: Nycticebus coucang (assembly GCF_027406575.1). Classification (NCBI taxonomy): domain Eukaryota; kingdom Metazoa; phylum Chordata; class Mammalia; order Primates; family Lorisidae; genus Nycticebus; species Nycticebus coucang. Next base: position 3,720,498 of record NC_069802.1, read on the forward strand.
GGCAGTTAGTTCTAGGAAATAGATTAATGGTGATTATTGTTTATTTTTTTTTCACATTTTCTAGAATGTACCTATATCTGGAAGGAATCTTTCACTGACCTGATGTGAAGATAATCTGAAGGACAAATCAGTCAAGCCAGTGACCCATAGACTATAAACCCTGTGAGGACGGGCGTCTGCTTAATGGCGCGTCCCCACTGCTGAGCATATTAGCTAGTGTGTGGGTAGCTGGATGGGTTTGGCTGTCCTGGTAGTCCAGGGAGCGGTTTCTCTCCATCACTAATCCCCCATTTTTTCTCTTAAAAAGAGAGAGTCCTATTGTAGCACAAAAGGACTTTCTCACAGATTGGAGGAGCACTCTATCTACTGATTAATGTATAATTACTGCTTTTACCTCCTTCTATATACAGAGGGTGCCACGAAAAGGTGTACACATTTTAAGAAAGAAAAAAACTGTATTTAATTTGCAATACTCAAGCCACATTTGACTTCTGCAATTACCTGAGGTGCTCGACGTGACTTTTTTGTTATTGGTATATACTGAGAATTACAATTTTAATACAGTTTTTTCCTTTCTTGAAGTTTGTATACATACCATGTGTTTGCAGTTATAAATTAAGGAGAGGGTAGGATTTGTAAGAAAGAGCCAGAAATAACCAGAAATCAGCCACACATTGGTTGCTACAGAGTACGGAATAATTATAGGTGTGTATGCAAATACCTGGAATTGGTCCTCAGGTCCTCTGCCATGTCTTATCCACATCCTTTGATGAGTCATTTTCTAGAAGCTTCTGTGTCAGGCAGGAAAGACAGAAACCAGTATCATGCCAGGAAGAGCCAGGCAATGCAAGCCATCTGGGCCATTTAGTACATTTAAAACTCATGCCATATCACTTGAGAGTGTGGAGTAAAAATTTTGTGAAATGGCTGTTTTGCTCAAGATCAACATATCTAGCACTTTGAGCATGTACTTATATATTAGGCACCTTAAATGTGTCATTGCATTTAATCCTAACAGTATTATCATCCTCATTTTCTTTATCGAGAACCTGGGAGAATGTCACTTGCTTATGGGCACACCGCTGATACAGGGCAGACAAGTTCCACAGCGGACTCTGTCTCACTCCCCAACCTGAGGCTCAGTCCAGTTGGCCTGGTGGTCAGATTCGCATGCTGACTCCCTCCCACCCAGCTATCCTAAAGCAAGTTCTTTCTGGGCCGCTGTGATGCAATCATTTGCAGCCAGTTAAACTGGTATTTAAATAGACTTTGCTAACGAGTGTTAATACTTCTGTTCTAGAACTGTCTTTCCCTCCAGAGTGCCCAGGAACATTTCAAAGTCACAGCTGAGCAGGAACAAATTATATTTTCCAGAACAAATTTCTCACCTAATCATAAAGTTGGTTTTGGATGTTGTGAGTGCATGTTGGTCTCCCATCCTGGCCGTGAGCAGTAATGCAGGAAAACATCAAAGTTTTGTGGGTGACAAAGAATCACCTCTGATCTTCACTTCAAAGACAACCCAAAAAGAAAAAAACATACCTTCCCAGCAACACATTTGAGATTAACGTCAATCAGGCTTTTCCCTCAACTTGTTTATACAAGTATATGCTTTATAATGATGGAAGCTTGTTAGGAACCATAAACCTCCAAAAAGGCAATAAAATTACCTACAGCACAATCATTTTGTACTGATGTGATATAAGATAATTTTAGTAAATGGACTCCCCCCTCACCTTAACCCTGATTTCCTAAGAGTAATTTTAAAGGGGTGCCAATAAGATTGTATCTTAAAGAGGGATGAATGCTGTTTCTAAGCCCAGTAATGTAAACACTTGAAATTTTCTATAATGTCTGCAGAACTTTCTTTTCTCTTAAGAACCCATATCTAACTATTCTCCAGGGACCACACTCAATTTCACAAAGTCTTTTGGGCTGGGTCTAGGACTTGTTCAAAAGTCTCAATCCCACCTTCATAAATAGACACTCCTCTGGGACGTGGCAACCTCAGGGTGGCAGTCCTGCTCCTGGAACCCTTCCCAGCCTGGCCTGATGCCTCATTTCTGTCTCCCACAGTGCCTGGTGCTACCTCAACCTCAATCACTTACTGAATAACTGTCATCTGTGAGCCCTGTGGGAGTTAGACCACATTCTAACCATCTTGGTATCGCAGGCAAATAGCCCAGTGGTCACCATGCACCTGCTGTCTAATTAACTGTATGGATGGACCTGCAGACCACGCTTCTTCACCCGTGTGGCTGAAAGTGAGAGACAGAGAAAGGAGAGGGAGAAGCCCTGGGGGCAGGTGAACTGGAGCAAGGACGGGCAGTCGGAGTATAAGATGTGAAAAGGTCCAGGAAGTACAAGGCCTGATAAGTAAGTTCAGGTACGCATCCTAGAGAAAGTGCTACGTGCTTCACTGATGAACATCGCCTTTGACCTACTCCCCTTGGGAACATACTCACCAATGCCAGCACCTCATCCACCCTTCAAAGTCTTTTGGAACTCTTTTTCTGAAAGGGCCATCAGAGCTGTCATTGTGTCATGCTTGATGTCCTAAATGTCATCAAAATACTTTCCTCTCAATATTTCCTTTTTCTTCAGGTAAATAAATAAGTCATTGGAGGCCCTATCAAGGGAGTAGAGAGGCCACTCTGGTACAGTTATTTGCTCACGGGCTAAACACTTCCTCACAGTGCTGCGTGAGCTCCTGTGGGACCACTTTTGCACACACCTTTCCTGCCAAGATTTTTAGTTAAGATATTCCCACTGTTTCTCTATCAATGTTTACTTGGTCTGCTGTGCTTCTCACAGTCAGCTGGCAAGTTTGACATACAATTCAACAATTTTTTGCAATGTTTTCATCAGTTCTTCTTGTTACTGGCTGACCTGACTTCTCTTTCGTCAGTGACACTTTCTCTCCCCTCAGAAAAATGTTTAATCCATTCGTATCACTGCCGTTTTCTTCATGGCACTACCCCATAAACTTGGACTAGCATGTCCCCGATTTCACTTCCATACTTGTCAAGTTTAACAAGAAATGAATGTTTGCTCATTGCTCTAATTCAAGCTCCAACATTCTCACAACAGCACACAGAAACATTCAACAACACTAATGAGTGCCACATGTCAGCACAAACACCGCTGTGCAACACCGACATACCAAGGTTATGACAACTTCCTGAGCTGTTTGCACAGCGCTGCCAACCTAAGTGTTGGGTGGCAAGTTCGTGAACTTAATTGCTTCGTATACTTAGTAGAAAGGGGCTCCTTGGCACAGGCTAACAGTGAAGTGAATGACAACGTGACTGCCATTATGGGACACAGGCTAGAGCCTCAGACCCCAGAGAGCTGTCATCATTTTCTTTGTAATTAATGTCCAGAATGGACTCTAACTTTCTAAACTATTTCCATCACGAAGTGTTGGTTGGGAGTGCGTACTCACGTATTATGTGAGTATGTGAGGTCCAGGCAAGTGTGGTAGCACCCTCTTTTGTGTGATATATGCTTAAAACTTTCCTCAAATCAGCATATCCATGACTTTCATGATGGGTCTATCCCAAAATGAGCTTGGTAAGATCCCAGGCTGGATCAGATCACCCAGAAGTAACCTACTATACTACTAGAATCTGATTGAGGGCATGATAGAATACCTTAAGATGGCTTTTAAACATTTTCAATTCAACCCTGAATTTAATAATTCATTCAGTTAACAAGTATTTGTTGAGTTTAAAACATGCATTAGCTTCTCTACTAGATCCAAGGACATGCCCCCATACAGTTAACAGTCCTGATAAAAATAACAGAAGGAAAGGTCTCATGGACAAACATGACACTCTCCCCGTTCACTCTGCACATCTACATCTACTGCTGTTAAGAGTATAGAGGGACAATATCAAGAAAAAAAGACAGGGTATTCATTAGGACCAGATTCAGCTCAATACTGGCATATATGAAGAGAGTGATTTCCCCTTTGAGTTACTAAAAGGTATATAGTTGATTGGGGTGAAGTTTATGAATAGAAATTATCTTCATATTCTTTATGTAAAATTCATCCCAGGGTCCAAAAAATGAATATTATAACAGTATGCTCACACCTATCATCTCAGCATTTTGAGAGACTGAGCCTGGAGGATCACTTAAGACCAGGAGACTGATGGGGTCTCACTATGTTGCCCAGGCTGCCCTGAGGAGGCTGAGGCAGAAGGATCATTTGAGCCCAGGAGTTTGAAGTTGTAGTGCACTATGCATGGTCACTACACTCCAGCCTGGACAACACAGTACTCTGTCTTTAAAAGAAATAAAATAGGAAGTAAGTGCATCACTACAAACTGGCTTGCCATGTTAAGTTTCATGAATACACAAATTTGCTTTGGACATTATTTTTCTAGCAAGCCAGCCTCACTCAACACAAGCTTTTAAAATGTATTTCAGATACTTTTACCAATATTATGGAAAATAAAGAATGCATTTTCAAAAAAGACTGTAAAAACCCAAATAGACTTTGATTTATAGGGCAATCTTTTCACTTCCTTCTTACTGTTTTGATTAGTACTTGAAAGATTTATCTTATTCTCCTTTTGTTTAACTTTGGAAACTGGAATTTTAAAGAGGAGCTGATAAACTACATATTCCAGATTTTAAAGTTTTAGCCTTACATTAACTCATAGAAAAAAAGAACAAAAAAAAAAACATAGTCTCTCATGAAAATATGGCGTGAAATGCATTTGCAGTTACAAAATAGGTCAAAGTCATTTATGGTATTCATTAATCCTGCTACTTCTGTGAAAAAAGGTTAAAAGCATTGCCTACATTTTACAGATGGAAAAAAAGTAACAGGTTCCACCTTGCTGTGGGTATAACAGCAAAGCCTGTGGTAGAGCCAGAAATAGAATCTTAAGGGATTTGCGTTTCTTTTTTGATGTAGAACAGAATTCAATTCAAGCAGTCTCAATGAAGTCGTGGTACAGAAGTTTCAGCTCTATCACTTCACTCAATTTTCTTTAATAGAATTAAATAGTTCATTTCAGCTCTACTTTCAATCAGAAGCCTTATGCTAATTTGTCCAGCTGACTGACCAAATATAATATATATAGTAATCTCATAAAATACATTGTATATTAAGCATAATGGATAATGTGCAGCCATTTTAAGGAAATTTTTTTAAAAGAAAAAGCAATATTTTAAATCCAGTATAATCAAATGCTATAGAAGAGGGATCTCTGTTACTTGAGTTCAGCAGGTCAACACGCAACTTCTAAGATGACGGCCTTAATATAATTCTGGGTTTCACAGCATTCTATTTCATTTTCTTTTCTTTTTAACCACTGGGGATTAACAGCATTCTAAATCAAATCCCACAAACACTTTTAAGAAAAAGCACCTTTGTAGTTACAGAAGTTGAGAATTCCATGCTGCCATCCTGTGTCCACCATCTTGCCATTGCAACTATAATTTCAATTTTCTGAATTTGTGCATCTGAGCACATCAGTGTGAGAGTGTTAGGATGGAACTTGAGTCACTGGCTGCTACACTTCTTAGATGTGCTCAGAATTCCTAACGTGTTCACCAGCCATCTATACTACAGACTGGGGATGGACTTGCTCTAACAAAACAGTAGCAATATGTGGATCCTCTGGTGGGAAATAAAGAACTTAATCATGTCTACTGGATAGTGTAGTTGGAAGAATTAAATGAGATTAATCTACTCATATATAGTGCAGTTAAAGGTGTGCAGAGCATATGATAAGTGTGCAGTAACAGTCAGCATATTATCTGTTAACTGGCTAGCCTGCACACATGTTGGTCTTGTAAACATCAACTTAATTGGCATGCATTTATATAACACATTATTAATGAGAATTATTTGTGGGCATTTTTAACATGGTCTACAGGTCCAGCATGGTCTGGAAGCCATTGGTATCCCTAGAGTACATTATGTCTACCCTGCATCTCCCTCCATCCCACCCCTTAGCTTTTGTGCAGAGGTCAGAGCAGCCTTTCTCCATTTCTGTGGATGCTCTAAGCTCTTTCCTGGAATACACGCTCTCCCTCCTCTACCTGGAACTATACCCCAAGCTCCACTCCTTGGCTTTCTAAACTCATCTTCAATTATCTGCTTCATCAATTTCCTCAGCCTCCAGTTGGGTTCTTGACACATCCATTTTAGCCCCTGTTAAGTGGTAATTTTACATTTTTAAATGATTCTTGTATCAATGTCTGTTTTATCCTCACGAAAACTCCATGTTTGAGGATTTTTTCTCACTATATACCTCAGGTCTACCACAGTGCTCGACATAAGGTAGGTTCTCAACATATACTGATTCTATAAATGAATAAACACATCCCAACATGAGGCTACTGCTCCACCAATTGAGCATTTCTCCCTTTCATTTTATTTTACAATCATTATTCCCCTCATCCCTGGCTTTATTCATCTATATAGTAAAAGGCACATATATGTTACTAGATAAAAATAGCTTATGCATTTAATTTGCAGGGAAAAGAAGAGGAGGAAAAGGGAAGTTGATGAAGTAGGCACCACTGAAGTGGTGACCACGGTGTTATGAATGTCAAACAGTGTCCAAAGACACGTGTATAAATGATTTTTCTAAGAATATTGTTTTTGTGTTGAGAAAGGTGTTATTTCAGTGGACGGATGTGTTCACCACACTGTAATGTACATAAAACAGCGTGTAAAGAACATTAATAAAAGATGTTTCCAGCTGGTCATGGTGGCCCACACCTGTAGTCCTAGCCACTCAGGAGGCCTAGGAGAGCCAGATTCGTGAGGGCCACGGTCTGGAGGGTTACCAAAGACACTGGGCGTCGGGTCTGCTGGTCCAGCCGCAGCAAAAGCCAAAGATTCCCACCGGCGGAAGACTTCCGACAACCAATGGCCGGCCGGTCCCTCCCCAACCCGAGGGGATTGGCTGAGCGCCACGCGGCCCCACCTTTCTTCCCCGCCCCCACCAGAACTTTCGCAGTGATTGGCTGTCCTCCCATGGTCTCCGCCCTTCCTCAACTCCCCTCAGGATCTTCGCAACGATTGGCTACCTGCTCCGCAGCTTTCCTCTCCGCCCCGCCCCCATACAGAGTCTCCGCGGTGATTGGCAGACCGTCCTGCAGCCCTCCGCCCCGCCCCGCCCCGCCCCAACCTGATATTTCTCCACCCCTGGTCTTGCTGGTGGTGGCGCCTAGCTTAGATCGCTGGGCTCTTCGTCAGGTGTAGTTGGACGGTGAGTGTATCTTTAGCCTTTGGCCTCCGGCGAAGCGGGTTCCTGGGGGGCCTGTGTGCCCCTGGTCTTGACCCATTCAGAGCTCCGCTGCTCCTGTCTCCCAGGGCTCAGCGGACAGCAGGCCTTGGCAGCTCATGGGGCCGGCGGCGGTGAGGTCCCGGGCCCGCGCTCAGCCGCCCTCAGGTTCCGCAGGGCGGATCCGCCGCTATTTGTAGCGGGTTTCGGACCGGACCCCGCCTGGGGCCGCTGCAAAAGCTAATCCAGGCCCAACTTTTGGTTCCGGGAGTTCGTCTCCAGCGTCTGTGTAGGTGCAGCGGTCTCAGTTCAGGTGTGTCCTTGACCCTGAGTGAAATTAAATGACTCAGGGCCCGAGCACGTGACTAGAGGTGACGGGAGAGCTCCTGCATCAGAAAGGAAGTGTACTTTCAGGGGCGCCCCCAGAAGAATTGCTAGTAATGGATAGCTGGACTTGTTAAGCTGCTGAAATCCACGAGGCATTAACAAGAGAACACTTTTTTAAAAGGATAAAAATACCTCCAAGATTATCCTTTGTAATGCCCTTTTAAAGTTGACACGGTGTTCTGAAAGGTTAACACAGAAGGGTAAAGTAGTAATACAGAAGAGATTTTAAAACTCTCTGCATCCTAAATCACAGCTGAACCAGAAGAAACTTCTTTACGATTTAAGCACCTTTTTGACAAATTAAAACTTAAACTTAGCTTTGAAGGTACCTTCAGGTCAAATGTTGGTATTTGACGTTGAAGGCAGTCGCAATCCACCTGAACAGCATAAAGATTACTTTGAGAACATCAGACGTGGCTTAATGGCAGGTCATAAGCCTCCCAGAGCCAAATTTCCAGAGCCAAATTTCAGTGGGTGCAAGCAACTGTCACCAATGTAGGCCTTGAAATATCCGAGGGTAACCAAACCCAGAATGCCTTGAATCAATTTTGTCCATTCTTTTCCCAAAGATGGTTATGCAAATTTGTAGGAACAGCTGCCTCTTCGGGCTAAGGGATTCCCAATTTTGCCTAACCTTTATATGCCCTCCCAGATAAAACCACAGAAGCCTTTACTGAAGTATTATCTTCAAAGAAGCTACCTTTGAAGTATCAAGATTATCATTGTCCACCCCACCTCCACAAAAACCTACCCTCCGTGTTCCCATTTTGACAGACCTTTCCACCTATCTTGTGAAAACAATGGAATGGCTGTGGCCACTCTAGGACAATCTTTATGTCCCGTGGCATATCTTTCCTGTCCATTGGATTCAGTGGCTTCGGGCATGCCCCCGCCCTTGACAGAACCCTTACCCTTATGCTGAGTTCCCCTGTTCACCTGGGTTTCCCATTCTGTGTCAGCCCTCCAACAAATTCATAAAGACAGCATCTGTCAACTTGACAGACCAACCAACTCTCGGTCATCTTGTATTGCTATAATCCTGGGTGCATTATTACCCTCCCCGATGCTGGAGAAACCTGCTCCACTCCACATGACTGCATTGAGTCTGTGGCCTAAACCTTCCATCACTCTGGTCTTCTGACCCCTGACCTTCCTAGTGTCTTCCCCATGTGGCCCCATGTGGTGTGACACAGCTCTTGTGTGTCTCTAGGACCTGTGAATATATTAAACTTTCTTTTTCCTGAGCTTTCCCTGTGTCTTCTCTTTTTGATCTTGACTAAGGTTTAGGCCACAGCCTTTATTTGGGGTTTCCACAGGAAAGAAAAGGCAGGGTGTCTGGGCATGGTGGCTCACACCTATAATCCCAGCACTTGGGAGGCTGAGGCAGGTAGATAGCCTGAGCTCACAGGTTCAAGACCAGCTTGAGCCAGAGCAAAAATAATAGCCAGGCATAGTGGTGGGCACCTGTAGTCCCAGCTACTTGGAAGGCTGAGGCAAGAGGATCGCTTGAGCCCAAGAGTTTGAGGTTGCTGTGAACTATGACACCACAGCACTCTACCAAGGGCAACAAAATGAGACTCTGTCTCAAAAAAAAAAAAAAAAAAGACAAGGCAGGGCAAGATGAATAGTTTAGGATGAGCTAGTTTGAATAATTTTTGTGGGTTTCTGGTTATAGGGATGTCCTGGGTGACTAAGAGGAATATTCCCCTCTTGGGTGTGAGAGTCAGCTGGAGGAGGTGTGGCTCTGGATTGGCTAGTTTGTATACCAAGGACATGTTCTTGGTTGGGCACTTTGTCTTTAAGGACTGACTACCCCCAAGAAAGACAGTCTCGCCCCGACTAGAAAGGTTTTTTACTTATTTTTCTTTTGGGGGGAGGGTGAGGGAGTAAATTTTTTTATAATTTCAGACCATCATACTCATATACAGAAAATTTTAAAATATTCTCATGTGTGAAGGGGATGATCAAGCAGCCAGAAGCTACACGGTTCTGCCCTGGCATTCACAGCATTTCAGACCAAATCATTTCCCAACGTACTGCTTGTAAATCTTACTAGTGTGCTGCAGGGAGTCCTCCAAGGCCCACACTGCCCTTTGTGACATTACAAATGGACTTTATAGATTTATGTCCAGCCTCAGACTATTCTCACTGCGTGTCTAATGGCGGGCTGTGCTAATGGCACAACAGTGGTAAAGAAACTAACAGCTGAGATTATTCCTTGTTTTGTTTGGCTTTTAACTCACTTTACAGCAGAAATAAATCACTTGCTTGCAAAACTCTGAGATATTATTCATTAAAATTTTAAACACCCCTCCCATGGGTAGTGCCTGTGGCTCAAGGAGTAAGGCGCTGGCCACATATACTGGAGGTGGTGGGTTCAAACCTGGCCCTGGCCACAAACTGCAAAAATAAATAAATAAATAAAAGCCTATTTAAAAAAAAATTTATACCCCCTACTATCCTAAATTCTCAGAACAAGTAAAACATAAAAATATAAACATAATATGAGCTCTAGAGAAAATCTGGCAGTACCTTTTTTTGACAATTCCACCAGATAGTTTTCAAGCTGTTTTGCTCTTACAGCCTGACAGGGGACATGGGAAATGGAAATGTGCAGATGCCAGCATGACCAGTAAAGGTCACAATGGACCCTGGACTCCAACCCAGTGGGTTTCAAGTTCCAATATGACCTTGTCCGTGAACAATCCTTTATTTTATGTGGCAATATACAGTATACAAAGGGTTCCCACCTAAGTGGTCAGGGCGAGATGTACTTGGATATCGGGGACCTTCCTTCACCAGATAACCAACTTAAAAGCTCTCCAAATTATAAACCCAGGATCCTTCATATATAAAGTAATACTACATGTATGGGCCCAGTGAGACATCATGGAAATCTATTCATATATCGCAATACCAAGGCCAATTTGATGATAAAGACACTTTTTCCAAGTTTGGGAACTTATGATCTAGAAAAAGCAATTCGAAGCATTTCCAGTAAGGGAACAAAGGTTTAGTGCCACTATGCAGACCTTGGAAAAATGACTGTCGGAGCTGGGATGCTAGGTCACGGGCCCCAGCCCATGAAACTGCCAGGACATGGACTGCTGTTCTTGCTTGCTGGGGAGCCTGTTGTCTCCGTCAGGTAAGGCTCCCCATCAGGAGGAGCCAGTTGTTGCAGTCAGCTCAGAGGTGCTGGAGCGCCTCAAAGGTACAGCAGTCAGTCTTAGTAGGAGCAGCGACTAGTAAGAGCCTACTTGGAGCTGGAGTCTAGCAGGAGCCCGGACTAGCTTCTCCCATGGCTATTTGTACCACAGGTATGGAGACTGGGAAGCAATGTGTACGTGTTCTCACGCTCTTTAACCAGAGACCAACCCCTTCTCCATTCCCTTATTACCAAGGTGTTTCTTTTCAGGTGTCTCCTACAATGACAATCAAAAGTTAGCAATTTATGTCGGGCACAGAGCCTCATGCCTGTAATCCTAGCACTCTGGGAGGCCAAGGCAAGTGGATCACTTGAGCTCACAAGTTTGAGACCAGCCTGAGCCAGAGTGAGACCCTGCCCCTAAAAAATAGCCAGGTGTTGTGGTGGCACCATACTTCCAGCTACTAGGGAGGCTGAGACAAGAGGATCCCTTGAGCCCAAGAGTTTGAAGTTGCTCTGAGCTATCACGCCAAGGCACTCTACCAAAGGAGACAAAGTGAGACTCTGTCGCAAAAAAAAAGCACCAAACTTAGCAATTTAGCCCCTGTACCCTAAAATCATTATGTGCTGGATATCTGGAGGACCCAACAAGGAAAAGCCTATGCAATTGTTGGCCAATGACGCCGCTTCCATACATATAAGACGGGCAAAGTAATGTTGAGTCTATGTAAAAGGAAAGATTCCACATCAAATAAGTGGGGCACAATTGTTTAACTGACCTATTTCCAGGAGTGGGAGAGTGAAGGGGGGGAGGTTCAACAGAACATGGGGCTATGAGTTCATATTGGTTCTTTTCTGCTTGTTCACCCTTGTTCTGATTTGTTTCTTGCCTTTCACAGATCTCTGAATTCCTGATTTCTAATCTGTATCTTCTTTCCATAGCATTCAGCGCAGCTCCTTGTCAATGAAACTTCATGTTGCAAATGGGCCATCAGAATGGCACAAAGACTACTTTAATCTGAGATCATCTGAACAAACAGCAGCTGCGGAAAAAAGCCTCAGCTAAACTTGCCTTTGATGAGCAAAACAGGCCTTTCTGAGAATTCAGCTGCCATAAACCCCTCTGCTGAGGGAGCCTCTTGAAAGGGAGAAGGCTAATTTAGCATTGAGACCTCCAAATGTATTGAATTGTATAAATAAGCCATATTGGAATATTTCATATTTTTTCATAAGCCTTTAAACACACACACACTCACAGACAGCACACACCCAAGTAAGCTGATATGTCAACCCTTACCCCTAACTCTTGCGTATATGTATATAATGCTCTTGCATGCAGCATAATAAACTTTTCTTCCCCCTATTAATCTGTCTGTTAATTTTCAGGCCCTAAGTGCTGAAATCTAAGTTGGTAGAGGAAAAATTTTCCTCCCAACAGTACTCCTAGACTTTTCTGGATACATCAGAGAGTGCATTCAATTAGGTTAGGGAACTTGGAAACCTTGATTTTGTTTGAAGGTAGAAGAACCCAATGTAGGCAAATATACAAGACTGTCTCTTTTTAAACTCGTCTCAAGAGTAGACTTTGGATAGGCCTGTTGTGTATTTAAGAACTGACTGAAAACTGATTTCCTTTAAGGTGAAGGCTACAAACCACTGAAGGTGGGATGTCTGTGCTTTTCTGACTTATTGGGGGCATTTTTACTTATGGTCTAGCAGAGGTCCTCAAACTTTTTCAACAGGGGACCAGTTCACTGTCCCTCAGACCGTTGGAGGGTCGGACTACAGTTAAAAAAAAACAACTATGAACAAATTCCTATGCACACTGCACATACCTTATTTTGAAGTAAAAAAAACAAAACAGGAACAAATACAATCACACCGCCTCATGTGGCCCTCTGGCTGTAGTTTGAGGACCCCTGGTAGGGGGAAAGGAAGTGTCTGTGGACGGCAGAGGGAACGAGGCCTGCAGGGACACTGTAGAGGGAGCTTCTCTTGTGCTGAACACTTGACCCAGTGCTGTGGTGAGCTCCTTCCATGAATCTTTCTGGTTAACCCTCACACAATGTTCTCCACGTTTTACAGATGAATAAACTCACCGGGTAGAAAACTGGCTAAAGATGGTACCATTTCTGAAAAAGAGCAAGATGCAGAACAGAGTACCTAGTATGTCACCTTTCCTAAAAGAAGGGGAAACATAACAGGGACCTTACCTAAGAAACGCAAACATCATAACCTAATCGTTTGTACCCTCACATTAATCTAGAATTTAAAAAATAAAAAAATTAAAAAGGAGGAGAAATGAAATTCATGTACATATATGAATTTGCAAAGTAAACTAGAAGCTAATGAAAGTGATTATATATAAGGGGAGTGGGCGGGAGATGCCTGCTCCCTTTTAAAAAGTTGCATATAAACAGACTTCTGAAAATTAAAGCAAATTGATAAATTATTATCATGGAATAATTATAACATGGATAAATTATTATAAGTGATTATTACACGGAATAGTTATTTCAAATTACATTTTAAAATAGCCTACTGGGTGTATCCTTAGAGATGGGTTTATTGTTCATAGTAATATTGATGTTGTCAAAAGAAGGTAAGAAACAAAAACTTTTGACAAATCAAACAAAAATATACAATGGGGAAAAGATTCCTATTCAATCAACGGTGGGAAAATTGGACAGTCACATGTAGAAGAATGAAACAGGATCTGTACCTCTCATCACTCATAACAATTAATTCATTATGCATAACAGACTTAAATCTAAGGCAAGAAGCTATAAGAATTCTAGACGAAGAGGCTGGAAAAACTCTTATAGATATCAGCCTAGGCAAAGAATTGACCAAAAAAACTCCAAAGGCAATCATACCAACAACAAAAATAAATTGTAGGACCTGATTAAATTAAAAAGCTTCTGCATACCAAGAAAACCATCAGAGTGAATAGACAACCTACAGAATGGAAGAAAATATTTGCATGCTATATATCTGATAAAGTGCTAATAACCAGAATCTACCATGAACTCATACAAATAAGTGAGAAGAATCAAATGACCCCGTTAAAAAATTGTGCAAAATACATAAACAGGAGCTTTTCCAAAGGTGATAGACAAATGGCCAATAAACACAAGAAAAAATGCTCAGGGTCTCTAACTATCAGGAAATGCAAATCAAAAGCATGATGAGATATCACAAAGGCCCAGTAAAAGTGGCTTTTATCTGAAGGTTTCAAAACAACAAATGCTGGGGTGGATGTAGAGGGAAAGGAATATTTACACACTGTTGGTGGAGCTGCAAACGAGCACAACCTATCTGGAAAGTTGTATGGATATTCCTCGAAGAACCAAAAGTAGATCTACCATTTGATCAGCATCCCCACTACCTGGTATTTACCCTAACCAAAAAAAAAAAAAATCATTCTATTAAAAAAGACACTTGCATTTGAATTTTTATAGCAATCACAATTCAGTCACAAAGATGTGGACCATTAGAAAATGTCTTCTTGGGAGGATGAAGTCTCATTAAAGCTGTGCAATATTGGGTTAAAAGACATGATGTCTTACTGCTTCCATAATGTGAAGTTCAAAGAGCATGAGAAGTCACAGAAAATGGGTTCAGTTACTAATGATGGGCGCGAAGCTGCAATGAGCCGTGGTTATTCCACTGTGCTAACTACACAGTGAAGCTCTGTTTCGAAGAGAGAGAAGGAACTTTTGAATAAGAATAAAAATGATCCTTTTGTAATTGTTTTTATCAAGGAAAATGATTTCTTAATGTTCACTTATTCCCCTATTCCACAAGCAGCTGAGTACTTCCTATGTGCCGGTCTGTGCTGGACGTGGAGCAGTGAAGAAGATGGCCACGGAGTCTGAGTTCTAGCAAGAGGAGACAGACAATTCACAAGTAAATGAAAAGTCGTAGGTTGACTAGTGTTATAACAAAAATGGAAACCGCGATGTGGTAGCTGGAAGGCGACCTCACAGGCAGCGGTGCTCCGATGAGCCCCTTTCCTGCTCATATTGGGATTTTTGCCTACCTTTGCTGGGATTCAGTTTCCTTGCTATAAGAAGGCAATGATAATAACAGAATCTTATCTTATTGGGTTCTTATGAGACTCAGTTTTGCATGTCAAGTATTAGAAAGTGGCACGTAGAAAAACATTTAATAAATTCTAAGTTTTTAAAATTATTTTAAATGGGAGCTTAGTTCCTAGAGGAATAACCATTTATCTTGGGATGTAAAGGAATTCTGCCTTGTGAATAAAGATGGGGGATTGAGAAGAGTATCTGGGGTACAGGAAACGGCTGGTGTGAAGACCGGAGTGGATCCAGTACAGGACGTTTCACGGACAGAAGTGGGCTGGGCTGAGGATCAAGTCGTGAGTCAGGATTTGGATTTTGTTCAGTTACACTGGGGACGCAGCATAGTGTTAAATAGGAAAGTTGCCCCATGCTTACTAAGGTCTTTTTTTTTTTTTTCTTTTTTTCAGACAGAGTTTCTCTCCATCACCCAGGTTCGAACGTCATGGCATTAACCTAACTCACAGCAACCTTAAACTCCTGGGTTCAAGTGATCTTCCTGCCTCAGCCTCCCAAGTAATTGGGAATACAGGCCCCCACCACAATGCCCAGCTAAATTTTCTATTTGTAGTGGAGATGGGGTCTCACTTTGCTCAGTCTGGTCTCAAACTCCTGAGCTCAAGGGATCCTCCAACCTGGGCTTCCCAGAGTGACAGGGTTATAGGCATGAGCCACTGCGCCTGGCCCTTTATCAATGTCACTTTTAAAAGCCAAATGATCCTTATTAAGGTCTTTAAAAAGGATTGTTGGGTTTACCACATGGAGCGGACGGTAGATTTTGAGGAAGGTAAGGGTGGAAACAGACCAGTTAGAGAAGGAGCAATTTGAAGTAAGAGACACCAGATACAAGAGAGAAGTAGAGAGAGAGAGAAGTGGATGGACTAATTTTTTTGTCATACTTGATTTTTAAAACTTCCCATTCTCATTTTCCTAAACCACTGAGGCTCTCCCCCACCTGGCATAATATTTTCATTGCTAAAAGTACAAGATGAAAAGAACTGGGTGTCTTACCTATATATGGGAAGCTGTGTTATGAATTTCTAAAAACAATGTTTTACATAGACATTTTTGAAGAGCAACCCAATGTTAAACTCAAGATGACATGCAGCTATAAAATGAAGCATCTGGTGTTGATTCCAAATCTATTCCAGAGCAGTGTTATCAAATGGAACTTAAAGTAGCCAGCAGCCTCATAGACTAAAAGTACTTAAAGTAGCCAGTAGCCTCAGTAGACTCATCACTTGAGTCCAAGAGTTTGAAGTTGCTGTGAACTGTGACGCCACAGTACTCTACTCAGGGTGACAGAGTCAGACTGTCTCAAAAAGGAAAACAAACAAACTTATTTTAAAACTGTTGTGATGAAAAGAGTGTGGTATTGGTGTACAGATAGTCAAATAAATTGACAGAGCAAGCTAGGGTCAAGAGGTAGGTCCACACAGTTGATTTATGACAACTGCAAGTGGTGAAAGTGATCGATTTGCTATCTACATAGCAAAAAAGGCATCTGGACCCACCTCTACTTCCCACCATTCACAATAATCAATTTCAAATGGATTGCAGATCTAAATTAGCAAAGTAAAACAGATAAAGCTTTAAGAGAAAAACATAAGAGGAATATTCAAAATCTGGAGTTATCAGAGATTTCTTAAATAAAACAAGAAAACACTATCTAAAAATCAATACTTTTGATATTTTAAAACAAAAATTTTCCTTCAAAGACACTATTAAAAGAATAAATAGGAACTCAGAATGGGAGAAGATATTTGCTTTATATATATATCTGACAAAGAATATTCAGAATATTAGAAACAGAACTTTGCTAAGAGGATAGAGCTTGTGTTCTTATCAATAATTATAATAATAATAAAAAGGAAAGGAGGAATCTTCTGGAGGTGATGAATAGGTTTGACATAGATTGTGCTGATGGTTTTAAGAGTGTACACTTCCTTGTCAACCAAATGCATCGAGCTGTGTACACTGAATCTGCATAGCTTTTAGCACCTCAGTCTTACTTCAATAACAACTTGTGGTCTACTTATCCACTGTAATACTACTGAGAAATAAAAAGGAATGAATTACGGACATATGCAAAAATACGGACAAACCTCAAACAGTATGCTAAGTGAAAAAAACCTTGCAAAAGAGAACATACTGTATGAATCCAGTTATACAAAATTCTGAAATAGACAAACCTTTTATACAGTAGAGGAAAAACCGAAACACTGGTTGCCGCTGGGAAAGTGGAAACGGGGAGGAGCATGAAGGGACCCTCCAGGGTGATAGTGTGTTCTGTATTTGATGGAAGAATTCTGACGAGCCAGCATCTTCAGTCTACATTGGGTTCCCGTCTATTGCAGTCTCAGGAAAATGGTAGTAAGAGAACATATTTGGTGAAATCAGAAGGTCCTTTTCCACTTTTAGTGACCAACATGTAGTAAGATGGACATCTTGTTCTACAAAATACAAAGTTCTATGGTCTCGAAGAAGCAAGCGCCTATTTAAAACTGATCGTAAATAAAAACAGACCTGAATGGATATGAGAATGTTTGTTAGTGGCAGAAGAGTCAAAAAATGGCAGTTTATTCATCTGTGTGCTGAAAGACTTGGGGCAGAACCCCCCACTCTGCCCGGAGCTCTGACCACCCCAATCAACCGCAAGAGACGTCGCTTGATGCAAAAACGCAAGAGGATTTTTATTCCAGCATGCTGGGACTTGACTCACAACTCTTTTAGGAGCCGAGAAGTCAAGCCCCGCACAGCAGTTTTTTACAAGCTTATAAAGGCAAAAACTACAAAGTAGGCGGGAATAGCAGACATGCCAGGGGCTCTAATAAAGTAAGAGGGAATAGACACAGCTGGGGCTCTAACCAGATAAGAAGAACTCTGGTTCATTATTCAACTGTCTTAAGACAAGACTAACAGTCAAATATTTGCTTAATAGTAAACATTTGCTGCAGCTCCTGGGGCTATCTCCTGGAACAGTTACAAAAGGTTACATTCCTATGGTAGGGAGTGAGAGGTGGTCACATTCCTATGGTAGGGAGTGAGAAGTGGTCACATTCTCATGGTAATATTTTCTTTCAGTGCCGCTTGTTTTATACTAAGCTGTCAGGGGCTGCTCCGGACACACCCCAGACTTGCCAACATGGTGCTGTGAGGAAGTCACCCTGAACCTTAAGCAGTAAACAACTTTAAGGAAGTCCTCCTGATTGGTCTGTGTAGGCGCATGCTGTGCTCGTGGCTTGAGTCTGCTCCACTGTATTGTGAATGAGCTGTGCATGCCCTGTGCACATGTACTGTTCTGTGATTGGTTCTGCTACAGCATAAGAGTGGTAGGAGAGGGAGGGGAGAGAGAGAGAAGAAGCAGCAGCTACCCGGGTAGAGAGATCTATCGGTTCTCCGAGCTGTTCTGCAATAAAGTGCCTTTGAAACCCTGGTTGGTGTCCTCGTCTCTGCTGGTCGGCGGTGCAGCAACACCGACACTAAACCTCATGTTTTTTGGGGAACCGATTGATAATCACACTGTCAGCCACGTGAAGTCCTACTCTTACAGATACCTCGTAAACAGCTACGACTTTGCGAATGATACCCTGTCTCTTAAGAACAGCTCGGCTGGGACCCGCGACCCATACTTGATTCACCACGAGGAGAAGTGCCAAGCACAGGACAACCTCCTTTTACTGTTTGTAAAGACGGCTCCTGAGAACCATGCTCGACATTCTGCAATCAGAGCAACATGGGGCAATGAGAAGTATGTCTGGTCTCAACTCAATGCCAACATCAAAACACTGTTTGTCTTAGGAACTCCTGATCTGTGGCAGGGAGAAGCACTGCAAAGAGAATTGGTTCTGGAAAATCAAAAGTACCATGATATAATACAGCAAGACTTTGTGGGTTCTTTCTACAATCTTACTCTTAAATTACTCATGCAGTTCAGTTGGGCAAATACCTTTTGCCCACATGCCAAATTCCTTATGACTGCTGATGATGACATATTTATTCACATGCCAAATCTTATTGAAAACCTTCAAAGTTTAGCACAAATTGGTTTTCAAGACTTTTGGATCGGTCGTGTGCATTGTGGCGCCCCTCCCATTAGAGATAAAAACAGCAAATACTATGTCTCCTATGACATGTAGCAGTGGCCAGCTTACCCTGACTCTGCTGGGCTGCCTATGTAATCTCTGGTGATGTAGCTGCCAAAATGGATGTGGCATCACAGACACTTAATTCCAGCCTTTATATAGACGATGTGTTCATGGGCCTCTGTGCCAATAAAATGGGGATAGTGCCACAATACCATGTTTTTTTTTTTCTGGGGAAGGTAAAACTCCTTATCATCCCTGCATACATGAGAAAATGATGGCATCTCATGAACACGTACAGAATCTTCACTGCCTTTGGAAGAATGCTACAGATCCGAAGGTAAAAATCATTTCACAAGGTTTTTCTTGTCTGATATACCGCAGGTTAATGAAGATAATTTGCCTATGCGGACACATATCCTTGTTGGGCTGCGGTCGTCTGCCAGTACTTGAATGTTGTATGTTTTTACTGTCACTGAGCCAAACCTGCATGGGAAACTTTTAAATGTTTGTCTACCTTATGTAAAATGAATACAAAAGTCAAAAGAAATATTTTGAAAGCCCAGTCTATTGGAATGTTTCTTTGATTCTAGAAGCTATCTTATGACTTACCTACTTCGTTGCCTAAATTCATTTCAAGGAATTCATATTTAGAAAAGTGTACATTATTAATGAAAACAAAGGTTTCAATGAAACAAGCTATCATTCAATGGCTCATGAATTTGAGGTGGTGAGAGGTTAAGAAGCCTCACTGTTAGTTAACTGCTTTTGGAAAGTACCATTTTCAAAGAAATGAATATATTGTTAGACCAGGTATACAAGTTAATTTTTGTTAAGGAGCATTTGGTGGAGGTAGTCGGAGAAGAGAAAGGTTAGCATAAGAGAGAGTATGTGAATCTGGTGAAAGAAAGTCTCTTAAGAGGAGATATAGGAAAATGTACACCATTCATTACAAACCCGCCAAATCGTGTATCGTAAATCCATGTATCTATTTTTACCTTCATGGTGTTGGAGTCATTTAAAATACATTTATATATTTTTCAAAGTTTAGTATGAACCTTGAGAAAAGTTATTAGCTCTGTCCTAACTGGTACTTTATTATATATATATTATTATTATTTTTAATTTTAGAAAATGACACAAAATGTGGATAGTTTGTTGCTCATAGGGTCATTCTTTAGGGAGAAATCATTGTTAATTTAAATAAGCTGATTTTAATTTAATAAAATTTTCAACTGCTTTTTAGATATTAAAAAAAAAAAAAAAGAGCATATGTTAGGGCCAGGCAGTGTGGCTCATGTCTATAATCCTAGCTTTCTGGGAGGCTGAGGCAGGAGGATCCCTTGAGCTTAGGAGTTGGAGACCAGCCTGAGCAAGAGCAAGACCCCCATATCTACTGAAATAAGAAAGAGTAGCCAGGCACTGTGGCAGGTACCAGTAGTCCCAGCTACTCAGCAAGCTGAGGCAGGGGGATTGCTTGAACCCAGGAGTCTGAGTTTGCTGTGAGCTAGGCTGACGCTATGGCACTCTACCCAAGGCAATAGAGTGAGATTTCATCTCAAAAACAATTAAAAAAAAAAAAAAAGAGTGTAAGTTGGCTCAAACACTGAAAACTGTGGAAAACGGTTTGAAATTATCTGCTGACTTTGAACATGGTATAACCTATGTCCCATAACCCAAGTATTTTACTTGTAGGTACATACTGAAAAGAAATGTGTTCATAATTCATCTCATCAAAAGACATACCTGTACATTGTAATGTTCATAGCAGCAATATTTTTAATAATTCCAAAATATAGACTACTTCAATTCCTATCAACAATTGGCTGAATAAATAGTGGTATTCACACAAGGAAATGCAATATAGCAGTCTCCTTAACAACGTATAACTATAACTCAAAATATGGATGAACCTCACGAACACAATAGTGAGTTAAAGAAACCAGACACAAACGAGTATATGTTAAAAGGTTTCACTTACATACTGTACAAGCTCAAGGATACTTACTACTTTGTGTTCAGGTAGCTGTTACCCCTGTGTGGAAGGGAGTAGTGACTGACAGGAAGGAAATATGTCTAGTGTGTGGGCGATCTTCTGTCTCTTGTGCTGGTAGCTGGTTGCCTGTATGTGATTAGTTCCTGAAATTTCAGCAGACTGTGCATTTATGATTTGTGTACTTATCTGTAGGCATGTTACATTTCAATAAAAAGCAGTCTCTGCCAGAATCTACAGGCAACAAGGAGCCACACAGAAAGACCTGACATTTGCAAGATATGAGAAGTATTTGAGAGATGTGATCACATGTGCATTAGGAAGATTAATCCTGGGCTGTGTAGAGAAAAGCCAGGAGAGGAGTTAGGAGCTATTTGTAGAAGTAATCCAGGCAAGTAATTATGAAGGCCTGAATTAAAGGGCAATAGGAATGAGAAGGACGGGCACAATTGCCATCTAGAAAGCAAACATTACAGGTCATGGACAGATCACTAATTCCTGTCCCTCTTTCCTTCCTTGAAAAATAGGGATGATATTGAGAGAGGGTACCCTGGAAGGGTAAAGTAGGAGAACAGGTCTTCTCAAGGAGACCCCCAAGGATACACATGCAGGGTCCTCTCCATGGTGACTCAGCTCTTAGGAATTTGTAGACTTAACTTCCTGAGACCTGGAAATTTCCACTTATGTGAAATCTTGTAGTTCTGAGTAACAGGAGCAGCTTCTCCTGCTTGATTCAAACTAACCAATGAGAAAGGTACCCATGGGTTGGAACGTTTTGACTGAAGATAAAAAGGGAAAGACCAAGCTAGCCGGGAGCATGGCCATGATGAGATATTTAGATTTGCTGTAGCCCCGCTGGCTGAATAAAGCCTTTTTCCTTCTAAACACAGTGTTTGGGTGTTCGTTTTCTCCATTGGGCCTCGTTTTCCCGCAACAATAACAGTACCTACTTCACTGGGGTTACTTTGATGATTTAAAGAGTTAAAGAGCAGGAAGAGAGGTTTAGTGATTGTTCCAAAAAAAAAAAAAAAGTCACTATATTATACAGAGCTACACATAAGTGTTGGATTAGAAAGCTCTAAGAGAAATACCTTGATTTGGTAAGACCCATGCGACCCTTCCTTCGCCCTGCATAGGACTGGTCAGGATTGGACACAGGGTACAAGGCCGACATTAGGAGCGAGCTAAGGCATTCAGAACCCGGACTTAAAAGTACCAGAAGTGAGCGGCCGGGATGCTGTTCAGCTCAGGTTTTAGCCACGAAGGGGCGGGGACTCAGCCAGAGGGGTGGAGCTAGGGCCTGAGAGGAGACCAATACAACGTGAGCTTTTTTTGTGTTTAACCAATTGCATGCTCCCAGGGCCGCCCCCGCCCCCCCGCCCAGTGATTGGCAGACGTGTCCGCTGCTTTCTCCAAGACTAGGGGGAACGGGTCAGGACTCCGCCCAGGTGCAGGTCTTGGTGGTGACCTTGGTCACTCGGTCCCGCTTCACCTAGGGAGCCTTGGGTACCCGGAGTTCTTTGCTTGCTCCTGGCCTTTAGCCGAGGGGCATCAAGGGGAGGTGGGCGCGGTCAGGAAGTGTGAGGACCGGCGGCGCCGAGGCCGAGGCGCCGCCCGGGGGCGGAGTCAGGAGCGGCGGGGGCGTGGAGTTCTCCCCGGGGCTGAAGCTAAGGTTGGAGCTTGCGTCCACCTGCCTTGTCCTCCGCAGAGGCCACAGCGGCTCTGCTGCCGCCTGGTAGAAGGAACCGGTGGCTGTAAACCGCAGTCCAGTCAGTGATGAAGGATTTGCAATCTTGAAGGGGACGTTTGCATTAAGAATAGTGTGCGAGCTTGTGGTCCCATCCTTGACGTACTTTAAGGGGGCGCGGTACACTGTGTTGCTACCATGCTTCGGGGGAATAGCTGCCTTAGTTAAATGGTGAGTGCCTGTTGTTCCCAGCTGGTCTCTAGCTCGTGATTTCTCTGCTAACTTTAAAGGTACGTTAGGCGGGATACATTCACATTTACGTTTTAAAGTGCTTTTCTAATGAAACACTGAAAGCAGCCCTGTCAACCCCACAATAAAGTAATGTAGATTCCTCCAGTAAAGGAATATGTCAATATGTGTCGAATTCTAGCGTTTGGTAAATTACTCAAAATTATCTAAACTACCTTATGTTTAATAATGTAAGTCCTGAGTCTGGGTCTACGTCTTCATTGAAAGAAAAGCGCTGGGGGAAAAAAAAAAACTTGTGCAATTGGGAAGAGAATACCTAACACTGTAGACACCTGAATCTTCATGTACAGTTGTGAATGTTCATAGAAAAATAACAAGTGTTCGTGAGGATAGAAATTGGATCTGTTGCACATTTCTAGTAGGTAAAATGGTGTAGGCACTCTAAAGTCGTTCCTCAAAAAATTAAAACTAGAATTACCAGATCAATTTCACTTCTAAGATAGACCCCAAAGATTTGAAAGCAAGGATTCAGACAGCTACATGTAATGCTTACAGCAACAATAGTCACAATAGCTAAAAGGAGGAAACCAGCCACACGTCCATCAGTAGATGGTGGAATATTCTATGCCGTAGAACATTTCTTGACCTTAGAAAGGAATGAATTGTCGATTATCTTCTACAACATGGATGAACCTTGAGAACATTATGCTAAGAAATAAGTTAGCTAGAAGGACAAACATATGAGGTACTTAGTCAAATTCAGAGACAGAAGGCAGAATAGGGGGTTAACATAGGCTGGGGAGAGTGGGGAGTTACTGTTTAATGGGTGAAGAATTGGGGGGAATGACGGAAAAGTTCTGGAAATGGGTATGATGGCCGCACAACATTGTGAATGTAATTACTGCCACTAAATTGCACACTTAAAAATGGTTAAAAAATAAATGTTGTTATATGTATTTCAACAAAATAAAAACCCACTCATCAATACATACAATCTAAACTCATACGTAATTGTTAAAAATCTTGTTTTAATTTTCATTCCAGCATCTGTTGTACAATTGAAATTTGTGAAAACCTTTTCAAATTTTGTGAAATAAATGTGTTCAAAGCTCACAAGGTGGTATTTTTCAATGTGTGTTTAAGATAATTAACGAGGTAGTATCTGCAGGATGAATTTGGGGAGCAATACTTACGTATTCCTAGAAACCCATCATACATACCGTATGAGATGGGCTGGAGACAATAGGATGCATTTTCTTGTCATGTATTGAGAAATGGACTATTTTGGTATCTTGCATTAAGAGTTTTCCTATGAATCAGCATCAATAGAAAAATCATAATTCCAAACTAGCTCATTCTAAATATACAGCCAAGACATCTGGCAATTTGCATATTATTAGGATATAGTTTTTTACATTTTATGTTCTTTTTAGAGGATAGTACTGCTTGAATATAATTAGAGTATTTCAGGGCAATGAGGAATGGTGGGTGGGCAGTTTATGTAAAAACATAACTCTTCCCTTTTACTCCTCCCACCCTACAAAAAATCAGAACCTGATTTTGGTCAGAATCTCACAATACTTTGTATCCTCTATATAACCTAAATTTCAATTTTAAATGGATTTTTATATATAAACTGTTCAGGTCAGGGGTTTGATATGAAGGATAGACAAATGGGTTCTATTTGATCTAACTTATTTCACCATGAGAATGAGATTCTATATGTGCAATTAACACATAAAAACATATAAAATCTTTTCATCAAGAGAACTGAATTTTTATCTTTCTATTTTCCATGTGTATTACTGAATGTGTCCAGTTTTATCCTAAGTTTCAGCTGTAATAGTGTTCACTAAAGGGTAGGCTTTACTTGAATATTCATGAGCCCACAAATACCCTCAAGTACATCATGGTCCAATTAATTGATGGTTTTGCTGAAACACTTTAATAAAAAAACAAACAAACAAAAAAAAAAAACATTAGCAGGAGGCTGAGACAAGAGAATCACCCAAGCCCAGGAGTTTGAGGTTGCTGTGAGCTGTGATGCCACAGCACTCTACTGAGGGTGATAAAGTGACTCTGTCTCTACAAAAAACAAACCAAAAAAAACATTAGCAATAAACATCAGTTACAACAGATAAGGATAAGGTATTTTATACACAATGGGCCAAAATGATTTCACATAAAAGAAAGTTTGGTAATCCAGAAAAACAATGCAGAAAAAAGGATTTCAGATATTTTTATCCATTAATGTTTGAAGAGCTATGTAAAACATGTGCTATTCCTTCCCACAAGAGTCAACTTACGAGTTTCAGCATGAATTCATTCAGAAACCTGGGTTCTTTGCCCCACTTCCTTTCCTGCCCCTAGTATGATACATGTGGTCTCCCATTATTAGTATTATTGCAACCTAGATACACCAAAATTAAAATTACAATGTAAAGTCCAAATCTGGACTTGTTTGGTAGTTGACCCTGAGACTAGTTTTATTAGTTATACTATTTGTAAAGCCTCCCAGGATTCAAATTTACATTTCTTAGAACATGAGCCCAAACTAAGGTTGTTCATGGAAGATTTTTACGTCTCTGTTACTTCTGGAACACAGCAAACAGGGAACATTTGATGACTAACAAGTTTTTTTTCCTATTGTCTTAATTTGTTTCAGTTGAGGGATTTTTTAAACATGGTGTCTTATACTATATAAACGATACGCATTATGTATGTATAAATGACATGCCAATAAACCACAAACTGAGGCTTTAGTTTTTGTGTTTTATTAAGAGTCATTTACTGGGCGGCGCCTGTGGCTCAGCGGGTAGGGCGCCGGTCCCATATGCCGGAGGTGGCGGGTTCAAACCCAGCCCTGGCCTTAAAAATAAAAAAATAAAAAAAAAAGAGTCATTTACTAATCCTGCATATTTTAGTCATATACTCAGGTCTCTTGTGATTAAAAATCTAAATAAATCTTAAATCCATTGCCCTATTTCTGAAATTTTCAAAATTGGATAATGAATAGATGAATTTACTCTCATGCTCCCACTAGACACTGGCAGGCAGGCTGAGGTGGTGAGGCCCCAGGCCAGCAGTTTATTATTTGACCTTAACCTTTAGTACCTGTATTAGTTAGTGGTGGTTGCTATAACAGATTACCATAAATTTGGTGGCTTACCATAACATAAATGCATTCTCAATTCTCAAGTCCATAAGTCATTTTCACTGGGCCACAGCAAATGTGTTCTCCCTCAGGAGGCTTCGCAGCTTCCAGCTCCTGGTGGGCTGCCTCACTCTACCTCCAGGGTGTGGAATGTCCCTCTTATGAAGGGCCGTTGTGATTGCATATTAGGGCCCTCTAGGATTATCCAAAGTAATCCCTCAAGACCCTTAATCTGCAAATGAGGTTAGCATTTACAGTTTCAGAGATTAGGACATGATACCTTTAAGTCCTGTCTGGTAGATTTTCTCTTCTGAAAAACAAGGTGGTTGCATGGTGCGGTCTGACAGCCCTGCCGATAAACTCTGCAGCAATGCACCTGTTTCACCTGTGCTACCCCTCGCCGCACGTGTTACTGAGCAAGTGACCTGTGGCAGATGCAGGGCCTCAGCCCAAGTGACTCAGGGTATTAGGATTCCAGAGTGGAACAGGAGCAGTTTGTGAGTCCAGTGGTTATTCTTGAAAACTCTTTGCTAGCTTTCAGCCAGTCTTTAACTGTTTTATATCTCACACCTCCCACCACGACAGTACTTGGAAAACACAGTTCGCATGGCCCATTTCTCTGGACCACTGTTGACAAATTTTATGTGTTCCTTGTTCTGCCACAACTGGCTACAGCCTATTAGGCTCTGCGACTGATTTCTCTCAGATTTCCTTTCCCCTTACCTACTTACCATCTGAGGAAGCGGCCTTGTATAGGCTTTGTGTTATAATATCTTCTCCCTCCCCCACCATTGCTACACTTTATGTTTCCTCAGGAACCCTCCCAGCCCTTTTACACTGGCAGTCTCAATTCATCTTAGCTACCCAAAGAAACCAAGAAGATGCATGATGGAAATGCGCTTTATCTGTGCTGCTTCTAGCCACACGCAGCTACTGAGTACTTGCACTGCGGACAGTTATATGGTGACATCAACCACAACCAAAGTGTGTGCACTTTGTTCACAATACCTAGAATAGTACTTGGGTCAGTTAGGTGCTTTATTATTAAACGAACATTAAAGCTATTCTAGCATTACCCTAAAATCTATATTGTCATTTTGTTCCCAGACTGTGATGACCATACAGTATTAAAAAAAAATGATTAAGCAGTACTTCCACCCAGTAACGTCGACTTAGTTCTTACTACTCACCAGGTAGTTACATTTCCATGTACAACTCGTTTTCAGCTTAACTGCTATTACGATAATCAGCTCACATAATCTAAGGCTAAGGAACTGGTCTAAGATGAAACATGAGAGGGTAGGAATTTAAATGCCAGGCTGCCCCCTAAATAGGTGACTAAGTCACTCATTTGAAAGCCTTATGTAATCCAACTCAATAGAACAATTATTGATATTAAAATTAATTATAAATGAAGCTGTTCCTTGCACTAGTCATGATGGATTCGAGAACCTGTAATATGCCAGGTGCTTGATTGAACCCTATGAACATGGTTTGAGCCGAGACCAACTTTGGCTCTAAAGGTCCAAGGACTACAGAATAGAGCAGCAGTTAGGCAAGTAGACCTGGGACTGTACAAGTTATAGTTCCATGTGCTAGAAGGCGACTAGAGCGATGGAGAAAGTGAGAAGAGGCAGGGGTGAGTTGATTGTTGAGTTCAGCAGTTCCAGACCAGCCTGACCAAGGGTGAGACCCCGTCTCTAAAAATAGCCAGGCATTGCAGCAGGTACCTGTAGTTACAACTACTTGGGAGGCTGAAGCAAAAGGATCACTTTAGTCCAAGAGTTCGAGGTTGCTATGAACTATGATGCCATGTGGCACTTTACTACTGAGGGTGACAAAGTAAGACTATCTCAAAAAAATAAAATTAAAAAGAAATTGAGGGGGAAAGACTGATGGGTCAGAGAAAAGTTAGGTTGAGAGTAGGAATGAATTCAGAGGGCTGGGAGGCCCAAAAAGCAAGTTGCCATTTTACCATAGTTTACGGACATGAAATTCTCCTCCTCAGGGAAGCTTCACTTTGCTTTCCTTCCAAACCTTTAAACACACCACTCCTCCCTCCACTGCTTGAACAGAGCTGTGGCATCTCCCTCGGCTCACCCTACCTGAAATTATAAATGGCTCCACTCACTGCATACACATGTACTTCCCCCACCCCAGCAATATTGGTAAGCTAACAATATTTGCTGGATACATTACCTAACGAACTTATGAGGCTGAACAATATGGAGCATAAAAAGAAATAAAAGGCTTGGCACCTGTAGTAGTGGTTATGGCACCAGCCACATTCACTGAGGCTGGCAGGTTCGAACCTGGCCCGGGACAGCTAAACAACAATGACAACTGCAACAAAAAATATCCAGATGTTGTGGCAGGCACCTGTAGTCCCAGCTACTTGGGAGGCTGAGGCAAGAGAATCACTTAAGACCAAAAGTTTGAGGTTGCTGTGAGATGTGACGCCATGGCACTCTACTGAGGGCGACATAGTGAGACTGTCTCAAAAGAAAAAAAGAAATCAAGTTTAGATGGTAAGACCATAACAAATCTATGAATTAAACATTAAGAATGACTCCAAGGAGAATATTAAGTATCTTTATTTAAAGATTCTGGAAAATGACTTACTTTTAACTGACATACGTGCTTTTAAATATGAAGATCTCAATTGCTAGACATGCAGATTAGTTATTAAGAATGAACTTGTTCTAGCATGTACAGGCTCCATGCATCTTGCTAGACTGTTATGTTTCCTCCCATATGAAAACTTTCCCTATCACCTCCACCTCCAATACTTTCATATTAAGTTGCCATTTACACCGCCTTATGATGTCAAAAACACCTTATGTACTGACAGATGCTTGTGCCAAATTTTGAGAACCTTCTCTAGGTTCAATGTAATTAAATACTATTAAGAATTTATGCCATGGCTCACGCCTCTAACCCTAGCACTCTGGAAGGCTGAGGCAGGTGGATCACTCTAGGAGTTCAAGACCAGCCTGGGCAAGGGTGAGACCATATCTCTAAAAACAGCCAGAAGCTGTGGCAGGAGCCTGTAGTCCCAGTTACACAGAGGCTGAGGCAAGAGGACTGGTTGAGCCCAAGAGTTTGATGTTGCTATGAGCTGTGACATCATGCACTCTGAGAGGCAACAAAGTAAAACTCTCTCTCAGAAAAAAAAAAAAGATTCTTACCAGCTCTACTATGGGCCTTTCCTCCAAATGGCCTGTTAAACCACAACATCAAATCTCAAGAGATAAAAGTTACACACATGGCTTCTTGTTCAGAGCTGCTAATACATAACGCAACTTGAAGTACTATCTAACCCATTTCTTCATCTGTAAAATGGGAGAATACAATACACCAAATGTGTGAGAATTGAATGAAAAGATGAACATGAAGCATCTGTTACACTGCCTTGTCACCACCGGCACTGTCTCGTTTCTTTAACTAACTCCACGTCGGTGCATGGACACAGGGTTGCTACAAAGTTAGTAAAAATACAGAAGGTGCCAAAAAAGCATATACACATTTTAAGAAAAACAAAAACTACTAAAACTGTAATACTGAATATGTACTTATCACAAAAGATAATAAATACAAGTCACACAACTTCTGCAATTACAAGAGGTGCTCAAAGTGGTTACCACCAACATCCAGACACTTCTGATTTCGGAGAAGGACTGCCTGAGCCACGCTGACCAAAGTGTCTGCTTCTATCGCTGCACACACCCTTTCAATTTCTTCCCGAAGTTCCACCAGTGTAGCTGGTTTTCTATGGCACACCGCATCCTGTAAGGTGCCCCACAGGTAGAAGTCAAGGGGTGTTAAGTCAGGAGACCGTGGGGGAAACTCAACCACACCTCTGCGTCCTACCCATTGTCCTGGCAAGTTCTCATCGAGGTAAGCTCTCACATCTGGGTGGAAGTGCGGTGGGGCACCATCTTGTTGGAAGTAAAACACGTCATCCCCGAAAAGTGTCCGAATTGCAGGCAAAATGGATGTACGTAGCATGTCTAAGTACACTGGACCAGTTACAGGACCTTCAAAAAAGAACGGTCCGATGAGTCCCCTCAGTGACAGTCCACACCAGACATTGAGGCCCAGTAAATGGACATCTTTTTCCACATGTGCCATTTCTGGAGCCCAATACACACAATTATGTCGGCTGACTGTTCCATTTAGTTTAAACTGTGCTTCATCAGACCAAACCATTTTCCCCACAAACTCCTCATCCACGTGCACCATGTTTTGGAACCACTCACAGTATTGCACCCTTCGATCGGGGTCGTCTTCATTCAGCGAATGTAACAATCTGGGGACAACTACTTCCCACTTTGCGGTCTTCAGAATGCGCCGTATGCTGGTTCTGCTGATCCCCGTCTCCCGCGCACACTGTTTGGTGGACTTGTGCGGCGAGCGCGTGAACTGCTCCAGCACCAGCGCAGACACAGCGGGACTGGTGGCTGTGCGAGGCCTCCCGGACCGTCCTTTGTGCACGTCGCACACGGTGCCATGCGTCTCAAACTTATCGCGAATGCGCGCGATCGTCAGGCGCGTTGGAGGGTCTGTCGCGTACTCACGCCTCCACTGTCGCCGCACTTCCACAATGTTCTCGAATTTCAAATACCACTTCAAAATGACCTTGCGCTCCTCGAAGGACAACCGCGACTCGGCCATTTTCTTTGACTGTCCTGCCTGTCGCATGGTGACTGGCGCTGGCAATCATCCGATTAGGTTAGCACAATCGTTTAAGCTTATGTCATACTACACGTTGCTACTGTAATTACATTCGCAACTGGTGCCTGAGAAGACTACGTACTATCTAGGTAACATCTCTTAAAATACGCATACATTTTTTTGGCACCCCTGTATTTGACCTTATTGCTCGAGGCACTTTCTTATTGTACCTTTACAGAATGACATTTGGTATATATAAGTCAGGGGAATACCAACACCAGAGCATCCCAGCTTCCATAGCTTGTGCCTGTAGTTTTCAACCTATTAAAAAAAAGGGGAGAAAAGTTTCAAAACGACCTTTTAGACCAAGAAAACTTTGATGTATCACTTGTTCTATTACCTATATTAAAAAAACACAATGATGCTTAAACTGTAACGAATTATTTTCTAGTTCAGCTGTGACTCCAGACAGGATCCAGAGAGGAGTTTTAAAAATCTCTTCTCTGGGTTTTATGGAGATTTACTTTACCCTTCTGTGTTAGCCTCTTAAAGCACTGCATCAACCTTAAAAGGGCACAGGAAAGGGTGATTTGGGATTTTTTTTCTTTAGTAAGCTTGCTACTATTTCTTTCATCAGTCCTTCTCTCTCTGGTCCTCGTGATCTCAGCCGTTTCTTTAATAACCCCGAAAACCCCGTTAGAAACGGCTGTTTTGCATACTAAGTCCGTCTATGGAAATTTCCTTTTGCTAAGGGAGAGGCCGCCAGGCCTCTGCACCAAACACGCGCCCGGGAACGCTCCGGCCGCCATTTGCCACGTGCTCGGGGCCTGGTTCATTTCACTACTCAAGGTCAGGGACACACCTGTGCTTAGACCTGAGGCCTCTGCACCTCCGCAGACGCCGGCGACGAACTCCCAAGGCCCAAGGTCGGCCGGAGTAGGGCTCTTGCTGCCGCAGGCCGAGTCCGGCCCGAAACCCGCTACTTAGTAGCGGCGGATCAGTCCTGCGGGAGCAAAGTGCAAACTTGTTACCGCGCGGGCCTGCGCCGGAAACCCGCGGGCGGGTGGGCGCAGCGCCTGTGCCTCGCGCGGCCCCGGGACGGGCACGGCCGCCCGCCCCCCAGGCCGCCGAGGGCTGCTCTACCCCTCCGTTCTGGACGCCGGGAGCAGCGGATCTCCTGGCGGGCAAAGCTCGAGGGGACGCGGGGCAACACCAAACCCCACGCCCGGCGGCCCTCCCGCCCGAGACCCACTCACCACCCAACTGCGCGAGACAAAGAGACCGACCGCCGAGGCGCGCAGACCTAGAACGCCTTGCTGAGAGGGGCTGTACCTGGGCGGGGTGGCACCGAGAGGCAGCGCGGGCAGCCAATCACCGGGACGACCCAGGGCGAGGGGCGAGACCAGGAGGAAGAAGAGGATGACAGCGGGCCCGGCAGCCAATCACCGGGAAGATTCTGGGCGGGGCGAGGGCGGGGTGAGAAGGAGGGCCTGGGGCGGGCCGCCAATTCCCTGGAAAGGTCTGGTCCGGGGTGGGACCTCCCGGCCATTAGGGGCTGGGTGCAGAGCCCCAGGGGGTACTGTTCTTGCGCTAGCATGGGGAGGAGCCAATCCTGCGCTGAGCATCCTTCTCCAGAGCGGTTTCTTAAGGCGCCTGGCTCCCGGCCACCTCGCCTTCCTCTGGAACTCTTCTGGGAAGGCCTTCGCAGTTACTTCAGGGCAAGGTCACGGCCTTCCGATTTCATTTCCTAAAACCACACTAGTGTGTGTCTGTCTACACAGTAAGATTAAGAGAAGCGGAGACCATGTCTTGTTCAACAAGCCCGCTCTCTCGGGCCCTCCTAAACGCAAAAAGTGTAGCCTCCTTTCCTCACGCTCCCTGTTCATTCATTTACAGTGTTCCATAGTGGACCTCAGTCACCTGGGGGTGAGGTGGGCATTCCCAAGGTAACAGACTCAAACTTGCCAAACATAAGGACAATAAAATCGGAGCACTTACTAAAATGAGAACTTCTACTACTATTTTACTGCTTACTGTTTGTTAAATTTAATTCTGGGCCAGGCCTGGTGGCTCCCGCCTGTAATCCCAGCACTCCGCGAGTGGGAGGCAGGAGGATCCCTGGAGCTCAGGAGTTCAAAACCAGCCTGAGCAGGAGGAAGACCCTGTCTCTACTGAAAAAAAAAAAAAAAAAAACAGAACGAACGAACAACCATTAGTCTGGCATTGTGGCAGGTTCCTATAGTCCCCGCTGTTCTGGAGGCTGAGGCAAGAGGATCGCCTTAGCCCAAGAGTTTGAGGATGTGATGCCATGGGACTCCAGCCTGGGCAACAGACTCAGACTCTTGTTTCCAAAAAAAAAAAAAAAACTTGAAACAAATTTAATCCTCAAAATATCTTTTATCTTTTCCAAATTATAGATGGAGAGTAACTTGCCCAAGATAACAAAGCAGCTAGTAAGTGATGGATCCAGAATTTAAACTTGGGCAGTCTGAACACAGAGCCCCTCAAAGGCTATGCTACATCACCTTTCTCCAGGCCTTAGGGGTAGGGGGAAGAAGGGAAACAAAAAATAGCCTACACCCAATTGATCAAGATAGGCAGCTCTGGTGGGTTTACGGGTCTGAAGGCAGAAAGAATAGTTTTCCAAGAGCCCCAGGGTAGACTGGGAAAGTGCTTGCATTTCTAAGAACCCCAAAGCGTAAATGAAACCTAAGGATACAGGAGCAGAGTGGCCTGAGATGAGAGTGGCTTCTGCCAGACCATGTAGAAGGCCCTGATAGAATTTGTATTTTATGCTAAGAAAGATGGAAAGCTGCTCCAGTGGGGGGTTTTGTTTTGTTTTGTTTGCTTTAACAGGGGAATGATAAAATCTGCTGTGGGTTATGGTTTAGGATGTGATTAGGGTAATTTTGGTAGAAAGAAGAAATTAAATATGTAAGAAGAAAATTAGCTTCAGGCACCTGTGAAGAACTGGGCCCAAAGTTCATTCATTAAGGAAATATCATGCTAACTTCCCATAAGCAAGGGTATGCAAATTCTGCCTATGTCTAGCACCTAAAGGTAAAGCCTGATTCCACACTAATTATGAATTATAAATTTATCTTACAGGGAACAGAACTGGAGACAAGACAGAATCAGGCATTCTTCCACCTACCTGGGGACATCTACATAATTGATGCTTCCTTCACTCTCTTACTTAGGTAACATGTAGATTTCTTGGGCCTCTCCAGAATGGAGCCTCTACTTTATTACCTGCCTTTTCCCTCTTTCCTTCTCTCTGTATGCACTTAAAATGCTGAAGGTTTCAACTTCCCTTTTGGAAAAACAGCCATAGCTTGTCTGGGGTTAGTGTTTTTCCTAGTTGTGTCCTCAAAATCTTGGCTTAGTAGACTTCCATTGATTGAAATTTTTGCCTCAGCCATTTATTTGGGTTGACAGATTAAAATTTAGCAATGAATCCTAGCAGTCAGCCACCACCTTGCAGATATTCATAGGCTCTTGTTGACATGGGAGAAGGAAAACCAGTTTACATCCTTCACCTTTCTCACCTCCAGAGTCTTCCAGACATGGGTAGTCTCAATCTGTTCTTTGTGTAGTCCCTTTGGATGGCTGAGAGGCACTTCCTTTCCCTTAACTATGGCTGTGAATGTGAAAAAATCTTAGAGGCTCTGCGCCTGTAGCTCAGTAATTAGGGTGCAGCCACGTACACTGGAGCTGGTGGGTTCAAACCCAGCCCAGGCTTGCTAAACAACAACAACAAAAACAGCCGGGCATTGTGGCCCAATGCCTGTAGTCCCAGCTACTTGGGAGGCTGAGGCAAGAGAATCAAGCCCAAGAGTTTGAAGTTGCTGTGAGCTATGATGCCATAGCACTCTACTGATGGCGACATA
The DNA here is from genome assembly GCF_027406575.1 of Nycticebus coucang. Classification (NCBI taxonomy): domain Eukaryota; kingdom Metazoa; phylum Chordata; class Mammalia; order Primates; family Lorisidae; genus Nycticebus; species Nycticebus coucang. The sequence goes on from NC_069802.1 coordinate 3,755,100, forward strand.
GGGAGATTCTGTCTTAAAAAAAAAAAAAAGAATCTTAGAATAGAGAAGTAAATCTCAGTAAAGGGACTAATGCGGGACTTCAGTTGCAATCTAGGAAGGGCTGGGGGCAGTTGTACAGAATGTCCTCTCCTGAAATCAAGTGATTAAAAATGAGAAAAGGTTATGAAAGAATTATAGTGGCATTTGACTTGAACTCAGGAGAAATCTACCTTAATCTGAAGGCTTCACACTTTCAGCCAAATACCTCAATTCAATAGAAATGACAACCTCAGTTAATTTGAAATGGTAAAATAATTTCCTGAGCTTAGAGGAGAAATGTTTTCCCAACATTATATATGTGTGTGTGTATATATAATTAAATTAAATATAGAGATGATGGAGCAAAATAAACCCATTTATTACTGTGTTTAAGTTTAGGATAATCTGTATTTATTAGAAATGCTTATAACACAGGATTTTGCGGCTGTGTGTGTTTAGAGATGGGCTCTTGTTTTGTTACCCAGGCTGAAGTACAGTGGTATATATATAGCTCACTGTAGCCTCAAACTCTTGGCCTTAAGTGATCCTCCAGCATTGACCAATTGAGTCACTGGGACTACAGGCACCTGCCACTTCACCTGGTAAGAGGATATAAAGTTTCTGATTCTCCCAAAGTTCCAGCTTAATAAATAGGTACATCTTCCCTAGACTATTATTAATCCCTCCCCCTGCACTCCGGGTCCCATACCTGCCAACCTCCTCAGACCCTCAGACTATTTGTATTTTTCTCTCTGTGCTCTCTGAGCAGAAGCTCCTTTGCGTAGACAGCAGAACCTCCACAGTTGGCCACCGATTTATGCTGACCATCTCCTTAAGTTGACCTAATTTGCACGGACCAGACATGCACCCCATGTACGTATCGGTACAGTAGGCCTAGTTCCATATGTTGACCACTGCCATATAGCGACCAGTTATCTACTATAGTCCCTTGGCTGGTTAACTGTACATACTCTATCTGTACTCCCTCTCTCCATCTGAATAAAACCTTCCTTCCTTCAAACATCCCCAAGTCTCTGGATACCACACACAATCTTCCCCTTCCTAACAAATCTTCAGAAAGAACTACAGCTACGTGTATCCATTGCCTCTGCTCTGTTCACGCCCCAGCCCAGCGTAGTCTGACTTTCTTCCTCCCTATGTCACTGGGAAAACTGCTCTCCAGGGTCACCAGTGACTGCCTCGTGACCAAATCAGGGTCCTCATCTTACAGTCCTTATCTTACCCGGCCTTTCTGGTGTTTGCCACACTTCCCGTCCTTCCCCCAGCTCCTCCTTCTGAGACTCAGGGTCTGCACGCGCCCCTGCTTTTCCTGGTTTTCCGTAGCACCTTGCTCTTTTGTCCTGCTCTTCCAGCACCAGTTCTTGCTCCTTTCTTTCCCAACTTTCTGCTCTTTTTATTCAATACACTCTTGCTGACCAATTTCTCAGCTATGACAATAGTAAAAGTCATTTACTGAGCGTCAGACACTTCACACATGTTATCTCTCGTTCTTAAAATAATTCTGCCTGGGGGATAAGAATATCAGCAACACTGAAGGAGTACTTACGAGCCAGTCACAGAGTATTTAACCCTTTACATCGTTTTAGAGATTGTAAACTGAGGCCAAGAAAGCCTAGTGACATCCCAAATCACACAACTCATGGCAGCACTGGGATCCCAGTCCTGGACAGAAGCGTACCTGCTTCCTGCCACCCCACCGCACTCTTCACAGTTTCAGGCCTCATCTGATTATAAGCCCTTCACATGTTGTCATCCAGATGTCCCAGAGACACCGTAAAATCAGCTGGTCCCAATAGAGTTCTTACGGCAGTTCCTCAGGCCAGCAGATGCCCTGCTCCTTCATCTCGGCCTCTTTCTTTCTCACCCACGGTGTCTGGACCCTTCTTCCTGTCGACCTCCAGGAGTCTTCCTCCTCCCCCCACCCCTTGCCTGTACTTCAGTTCTGCTCCATCATCTACTTTTTGACCACTACAGCAGCCTCTCCTCAGCCTCACTGCTCCAGCCCTCCCTTCCTTAATAATTCCTCCACCTTGCTGTCATCGCCACTGGAAATCCTTCAGTGGCTCTTCCCTGCCACCAGAAACAAGACCTATCTTTCTACCTCCTCCCTTTCCCACATGCCTATTATGACTCATCCATGCTGAACTAACTGCAGTTCCCTGAAAGCTGTCCAGCACTGCCCAATACAATTTTCCACGATAATGGAGATGTTCTTTATCTGTGCTGTCCAACATGGCGGGTGGCCTCACGTCACTACTGAGTACTTGAAATAGCACTAGCACGAGATCTGAATTGAAGTAAGTCTCATGGGGCTGGTAGATACTACATTGAAGAGCCCAACATTTTATATCCCTGCTTCTCAAAGTGTGGTCCGTGCGTATGGGCATCCCATGGCAATTTGTTAGGCGCGCAGAATCTCGGGCTCGTCCTAGATCTGCCGATGAAAAGCCTGCACTTGAGCACGCTCCCTGGTGGTGCCTGTGCACGTTACAGTCTCAGAAGCTCTGCCCTGGGCACAGTCTTGCTTCCGTGCCTTTGCACCCGCTGGTCTCCTTGTCTGGATTGCTGGCCACCTCTTCTTTGTTCCTTAGCTCTTACTTACCTCAGACCTGGCATCTACATTCATAGCCTAGTGTTAATATAGGCATCTAGAGGACAGGAGATGAAAGATGTGGGGGAATAAGTGGGGAGCGAGTAAATGGCTATGATAAAACCACCTGTTTTGTAATCTTAAGTAGCTACATATCTATAGTATGGGTGTATATATATGTATATGTGTATATATATGTAGACATGCATGTAAAAAAATGGCTACTAAAAAGTTAGTGGTGGGATTTCATGTGTCTTTTACTATTTAAGATATTTTTGAAGTATCATTCAAATTCTTTACAATGAATATATATTATACGTATTTATTAAATCACATTTATCATAGAAAACAAAATGAAGGCTAGTTTAGCCTTTTGCACATAATTGCAAGAGCATGATGTCAGAATAAAGTAGAGTGTTTTAAAAGAAAGGAGAGCCGATGCCTCCCATAGTAGAGATCCACCTTCCCACAGTTAGAGATCCACCATTGTCTGAGACACAGCCATGGCTTTGGCACTGCTTGCTGAAATCAGTAAGGAAACAGAATGATTGTGATGAGGGCTGGGTGTGGTGGTTCATGCCTAGAATCCCAACACTCTGGGAGGCCAAGGTGGGTGGATCTCTTGAGCTCAGGAGTTTGAGAGCAGGCTGAGCAAGAGACCCTTTTTCTAAAGAGTAGACAGGCATTGTGGTGGGCACCTGTAGTATCAGCTATTCAGGAGGCTGAGGATCTCAGGCAAGAGGATCTCTTAAGCCCAAGAGTTTGAGGTTGCTGTGAGCTATGATGCCATGGCACTCTACCCAGGGCAACAGAGTGAGACTCTGTCTCAAAAAAAAAAAAAAAATACAGAACAATTAAGACTCCTTCACGGTTCTTTTCTGTGTCCCCACCTCCAGCAGGCTAAGCTCCAGATCCCAGTGGGGTCTAGTCATGGGGTCAGGCCCCCAATGCCACCAGAACGAACAAAGGAGTCAATACAATTTTGAGACCAAAACATGGTGTGTATTCTGCACAGAAACTAATCTGCAAAAATAGCAGGATATTGTGAAATTCGATTAAGCAGCAGTGTGACGGTAGCTTGTTTTTATTTCATTAGGTAGCTGTCTATTAAGGGTATTGTGCAAGCATTAATTCAATTCTAAAGACAGATTGGCATAAAACTTATACTCTTTATTTTAGAACAAAAGTGGCTCACCTGAGTGATAAACTCAATGTTTGAAATCAGCCATTCGTACGTATCTGATCATACTTATAACTGTATATCCATTTATCAATCTACTATGGTCAGCACCCACCTCACTGTGTATGTGGGTGTCTCCAGAGATGGGATGTGACTTGAATACCAGGGTGAAGCCAGATTTTGTGAGATGTGAAGTCTATACAAGTCAGGTATTCTCTCCTAAGAAAAACAATGCAAAAAACCATACTTTTATGTACTTTACAAAAATATACAATTACTTGGACACATCCCTCCAGGCCCCAGATGAGGCCCATGCACATAAAGAAAGTGAAGCCTAAACTTTACTTCAGCAGTTTCAGAACAAATCTACCTCTGCTGTTCAGGTGCTTTGGAAGGAAAGCTTTGGCTATCCTCTCATAACTTCCTTAGCAGAGCACAGCAAAGGAAGAAATGTCCTAGTATCACAAGGGCGTCTTCCTTAATCATCAGAATAACAACCAGTTTTTACTGCGCGCCCGTCATTACGCGCCAGGTGCTGGTCTCAGGTTTTGGTGTATATTATCCTTTGAATCTTCATACTGCACTGAGACATACATACTGTATGATTTCCACTTTACAGATGGAAAACTGTGACCCACAGAGGTTAAATCACTTGCCCAAGAAGATGTGGGCAGAGGTGAGGACCAGTTTCCCGCCATTGAGTCTGGTGCTCTGCTCCTCCTGAGCTCCAGAACCAGGAGAAGGCAGTGGAGCCTGCAGCACCCAAATCGGATTCCACAACATGAGCCCTCCTGTGGGAGAGCGTGGTGAGAACAGGCAGGATTGTAAGTGACCTGAGAGGTAACCAGGAGACGGAAGTAGTTCCCACAGGTGGGTAGAAGCTCTCAGCCAAATGTGGGGAGCTGTAGGTGGAGAAACTTAGTTCAGAGCCCCAGGACCCTCCACTGTATGCCGTCAGGGTGGTTTCAGAGATACTGACATCCGCAAACTCAAAATAAAAATGGCCAACTGTCAGTGCTCTCTGAGCAGCCACCAAGTCCTCTGGACAAAAAAAGCTGCTCAAAAGTCATCACAGAACAGTTCAACACCAGCCTCCTCCACGCTCTTTAACATACATCACATGCTCCTGCCCTGAGCTGAACACGCGTCACACGCTTCTGCCCTGTTCTGCACACAAACACATTAATGCCTGTATATTCCTCAAACTTTCTTTTAAGTCACATTTTTTGTTTTCCAATGTAGGAAAGCCCTAACAACAAACCTAAAGCCCCCTGATCCTGGCCTTTCTCTCCTCATTTCATGTGTGTAGTAAAAAGCCAGCACATTCACAGATGGTCTAAGTGTCAGAGGGAGCTGGAGACATCCCCATAGAAAGAGGGAAATAGTGTATGTTGTGAAATGCAGTTAACCAGGAAGTTGGAACCAACTTGTGTATTTTTGTAATTATTTTGAATTTTTTGCATTTGCTTATTTATTTGTTTGTTTATTTTTGAGACAGAATCTCACTCTGTTGCCCTGGCTAGAGTGCCTTAGTGTTACAGCTCACAGCAACTTCAAATTTTTATTTATTTATTTATTTATTTTGAGACAAGAGTCTCAAGCTGTCACCCTGGGTAGAGTGCTATGGCATCACAGCTCACAGCAACCACAAACTCTTGGGCTTATGCAATCCTCTTGCCTCAGCCTCTGGAGTAGCTGGGACTATAGGTATCCACCACAAAACAAGGCTAGTTTTTCTATTCTTAGCAGAGACCAGTTTCACTCTTGTCTGGGCTCAAGTGATCCTACCAGAGTGCTAGGATTAGAGGCGTGAGCCACCAAGCCTGGCCTGTTTTTTGCATTTCTTTTGTTTTTGTATTTGTAATTGTAATTTTTTTTGCTTATCATTTGCATATTCATTGTTTATGCCCTACTTCAGTCCAAAAAAGGATTGGAGTGTAATAAAAACAAACACATTACAATGAGATTGTGAAAAAATAGTAAATTGAAGTGCAGGGAAAATAAGAAAAAGTCCAGGACTAGTGTACAAAATAAAACCCATGGGGCATGCTTGCTGGACGAGGGCCAAAAATTTAGCTCTGAGCTGCTTCAAAGTCAATGGAAAAATCAGAAAAGACAAACAAGTCAGACATTCAAGAGAAATACAGGTGCTTCTGAAAGAAGTTCACTCCTGTGGGTCTTCATCAAGGGGGTGCTGTAACCAAGTAACTCAACATCAGTAATCTCAAACAAATGTTTTTAATCCCTCAAGCTTTCACGTGTCCACGAGTTTTGTACCTTGTCAAGGTGAGAAAATGTGACTGAGTGAACTCAATTAAAACAAAAAATATTTTTGAAGTTCTAATTATCATGTGACATGAGGGTTACCTGCCAGGCCAAGTGACATTTGAGAAGAGAATTGCATTCTGGTTATGAGGAAGGTAAACCATACTTTACAACAATACCAAAACCAGTGGCATGTTCCCATAAAAGAGATATAGTAATTTGGGTTAACTCCCTGGCCGAAGATTGAGCATTAAGTTATATCTTTGTGTGTGTGTCTATATGTATGGGTATATACACAGTAGTATATTTTTAAGGAAAGTAATCTCTAACAAGATTATAAAATTAGGTTCTAGAAGCAATATGTCACCATAAAAGACCTTCCACAATAAAAATTAAATCCAATACCATCAAAATATAATTTTATTTTGATGCAAAATTAATTCATTGCTTAGAGTAAGAATCAACTCAACATTTAGTTAGCAAAAATATCCTTCTAGAATTTCAAGTGGCTTTTGAGGAAAGAACTTGAATAGTCTCTCTCTCTTTTAAAAATGACCAGGGAAATGTAAGTCTTTGCCTTTCTATTCTGTTAATTAATTAATTTCCTCTACTTAACAGAGTATTCACAATTCTTCCTGCTGGCCTCTTCCTAGGAAAGGCTCAAAAGGAAGGACCACTTCTAATATTTGTCCTTTAACCTCACCCTAACACTGCTGTTGTTCAATAGTACAACTGAAATCTTTGGAATAAAACAAATTAAGATAAGAAATCCTGAGTTCCTTTATTCTTAACTAATAATAAACCTAAAGCCCTCTGACTCTTTTTGAAATTTATTAGAAATTATGAACATTTCCAAACATGCACAAAAAGAGACTTCAGTGAGTCCCTGCATATTTATCTTCCAGACAAGAACCACCAGCCAAAAATATTTATTTTGCGTATTTGTTCTATCTCTCACCCTTTCTTGTCAAAGTATTTTAAAGCAAATCCCAGATGTTTATCTCAGAAGACAAGATATAATTGTACCTGACAATATTGTCTAAAAATTTTAGTTTGTTTGAAGCAGGATTCAAACAAGGTGTACTGTTTGCATTTTGTTGTTATGTCTCCTAAGTCCCTTTGACGACTCTTTTAGTCTGGAGAAAAAATGCCCCCTTCTCTTTAAATGACTTTAACGTTTTAATAAGTTTTTGAGGTATAATTCAGATATCATAAAATTCACCCCTTAAGCGCATAAATCATTATTCATAGAGTTGTGTGATTGTTACCATCATCTAATTTCAGAACTTTTTTATTCTTTTGAGATGGAGTCACTACGTTGCCCTCGATAGAGTGCTGTAGCATCACAGCTCACAGCAACCTCAAGTTCCTGGGCTCAAGAGATCCTCTTGCCTCAGCCTCCCAAGTAGCTGGGACTACACTCACCCGCCACAATGCTGGCTATTTTTTCGATGTAGTTGTCGTTGTTTAGCAGGCCCCGGATGGGTTTGAACCTGCCAGTGCCCGTGTATATGGCTGATGCCCTAGCCACTGAGCTACGGGGCACCGAGCCAGTTTTTCTATTTTTTAGTAAAGATGGGGTCTTGGTCTTGCTCATGCTGGTCTCCAACTCCTGAGCTCAAGCCATCCACCTGCCTTGGCCTCCTAGCATGCTAGGATTAGAGGCATGAGCCACCATGCCCAGCCCAGTTCCAGAACTTTTTTATGTTCAACAATTTCACTCTAAAAAAGAACTCTCTCACCCTCCACCCTCTTAGTCCCTGGCAATCCTTTTTCTGTCTCTATGCATTCGCTCCATTCTGGACATTTCACGTAAATAGAATCACATGGTACGTGGCCCTCTTGTGTCTGGCTTTTTCTTTCTTTTTTTTTTTTTTTTGTGGTTTTTGGCCGAGGCTGGGTTTGAACCCACCACCTCCAGCATATGGGACCGGCGCCCCATCCCTTTGAGCCACAGGCGCCGCCCGCGTCTGGCTTTTTCATTTAGCACAATGTCTTCAAGGTTTGTGCTTGTTGTTGCATGTTTCAGCACTTCCCTCCATTTACAGCTGAATGATACTGCAGTCTGCACACGCACCTCATTTTGTTTCTCCATTCCTAGGTGATGGGCGCGCCTCTGACCTTTTGAAGGAACCAGGTCGGTTGTCCTGTAGTGTTCCACACTCTGGACTTGGCTGATGGAGCACTCCTGGTGCTGTTCAACTTGTTTCTCTAGCCTCTGTTTTTCTCACAGATGTGAGAGAAGCCTCATGTTCTTGAAAACTTGAACTTTAGTCAAACTTTAGTGTGTGGAAGAATCACCTGGCACATTTGCTAACGGTGCAGAAGTCCAGCCCCTGTCATCAGAGTCCAATTTCATAGGCTCAAGAGAAGGCCTAGAAAACTGCACTTCTAACACACCAGTTGACTCTGACTTAGGAACTCCCAGAACACAATTTAACAAACACTGCTACGTGTCCTTAAATCTTGATTTTAATGGCACTTTGTATTTCACAGGAAAACCACAAAAGCTACTGGGAGGCCATACTGACTAAGAGTTTTCCCAAACCAAAGTTGGAAATATTACTTATAGATTTACAAAAAGGGGCCTAAGTTAATGTCCAGGCTGATGTCTTCTGGGGTCAAGGTAGACATCTGAAGGAAGGCCAGCCAAGTGAATTTTGTTGTGGACGTTAATTAGCTGGAGTGAGTGAAATAGTCAAATTTTGCTTTATAGGCAATGAAAGCCAAATGGCCTCTAAGAATTAAATGCACAAATCTTCACAGTATTGAGTTCAAAATTTACAAATGTACCCAGATTAATTAATTAGAGTATTTTTTTCACTGAGGAAATTTTAATCTGAATCTGAAGCCATTTTGTTTAAGTTGACCGAGGACAAAGTAAGTTGTACACGTGTTTCCTAAGGTAGTGATCCTGGCTGGGTGTGGCGGCTCATGCCTGTAATCCCAGCACTCTGGGAGGCCGAGGTAGGTGGATTGCTTGAGCTTAGGAGTTTGAGACCAGCCTGAGCAAGAGGGAGACATATCTCTAGTAAAGAAAGTAAACTAGCCAGGTGTTGTGGTGGGTGCCTATAGTCCCAGCTACTTGGGAGGCTGAGGCAGGAGGATCACTTGAGCCCCAGAGTTTGAGGTTGCTGTGAGCTATGATGACACCAAGGCACTCTACCCAGGGCAATAGAGTGACACTCTGTCTCAAAATAAATAAATAAGATAGCCATCCCTTTACTCTAGAAGTGTGCACACTGAAGGCCCAGCACTGTTGCTTCTTCATTATTTAAACACGTGCAATGTATTTTACACCACAGATACCTGAGCACGGAGACTTGTTCTCTCCTAATGTAATGAAACCAGTTTGCTTTCACTTACCAGACACGCGATGTGGTTTAGGATCTTTCAATAGTTCACAACCAGCCACCGCTGCGCATGGAGTTCCATTTACTCCAAGCATCTCGCCAAACTCTTGCACAGAAAACCACCAGTGCTTTGGGGGCGTTTAAAGAAAAAATTACTTTCAGGATTTGAAAACTGAGTTTTGACTTTCTGAAATGGGATTTAGGTGAATTATCACCAGAAGGAAATGTTTAATTCCTGAGTAATAATAACCTCAACTTCTTGCCAAGTCCTCTTGACCTCCTTAGCCTGACTTGGAAAGGGCCAGTGCCTATAGCAAAAGTTTATTTTTAAAAACTTTATTACGGAAAATGTCAAGTGGACCCAAACGTAAGGAGAAGAGTCTAGTAAATCATGCACCCAGCATCAGGCTTCAGCAGTTAGCGATATTCTGCCCGTCTCATTTCATCTGTCCATCTACCGTTTCTTTTGCTCAAGTTTTCGCAAAAATACTTGACTCCCTGATTGTCTCAGAGCTGTCCGTTTCTTCTACTTAAGATCCAAATAAGATCTACACATAGCATATGGGTATGTCTGTAAGTCTCTTTTATTTTCCATCATAACAATCTTCTTCCCTGATCTGACCACTGATTGGTTGTGGAAATTGGATCAATTGTGCAATTTTACTCACGACGCCCACTCTGGATCTACCTTGCTGCTTCCTCTTAGTGCCACTTAACATTTTCTTTCTCCTGAATTCCATTTCCTATAAACTGGCTTGATGAGTTTCGGGTTGACTTTTGGGGCAGGAAAATTTCATGCTTCCTAGTGCACCATATTAACAAGGCACCTGACACATTTCCCCATTTTTCTGGGCTTCATTGGTGGGGTCACATGTTGTCAACTGATCTCTTCAGTATAAAGTTAGTCATCACCTTCTCACTACACAGCTTTAGTGTCCACTTATGTTCATTCCTTACCTCATTTCATTAGTAGCTGTAAAACAGTGATTAAAAAAAAAAATTCTGGGGCGGCGCCTGTGGCTCAGTCGGTAAGGCGCCGGCCCCATATACCGAGGGTGGCGGGTTCAAACCCGGCCTCGGCTGAACTGCAACCAAAAAATAGCTGGGTGCTGTGGCGGGCGCCTGTAGTCCCAGCTACTCTGGAGGCTGAGGCAAGAGAATCGCTTAAGCCCAGGAGTTGGAGGTTGCTGTGAGCTGTGTGAGGCCACGGCACTCTACCAAGGGCCATAAAGTGAGACTCTGTCTCTACAAAAAAAAAAAAAAAAATTCTTTTCTTTTTTTTGAGACAGAGTCTCACTTTGTTGACTCTGGTAGAGTGCTGTAGTGTCAAGCTCCCAGCAACCTAGACTCTTGGGCTCAGGCAATTCTCTTTCTTCAGCCTCCTGAGCAGCTGGGACTACAGTTGCCCACTGCAATGCCCAGCTAGTTTTTAGAGACGGGGTCTTGCTCTACTTCAGACTGGTCTCAAACTTGTGAGCTTAGGTGATCCGCCCCCCTCTACCTCCCAGAGTGCTGGGATTACAGGTGTGAGCAACCATACCAGGCCAATTTTTAAAAATCCTCTGCATTTATTAGCTGGACTCCTATAAGGATGAACTTTCTCTTGTATGATGCTTGGTTATTCTGTAAATCAGCTGATACAGGAAAGACAGGATAAATTCTTTTTCTTTCTGTTTATCAAATTTCACAGGAAAAGCACCTTCAGTAATGATGGGAGAGGTTTTGTATTATTACGAATTCAGGATTTTTATTTATCTGACATTTCCTTACAAGCATGGTTTTAAAACTGATGCTAGAGATGGAATCATGAAATGTGGGCATGAGACGTCTGAGAGAGTGTCTCTGAAAGCATGGCTACAGACCATGTATTATACACGAGAACCCTCTGGGGCACTGGTAATGTGTGAATTGGGGACTAGAGCCAAATGCATTTCTAACACACTCCTCTCGGGATGTCTAAAGTGGCTGGGGAATAGGTAGCCTTGTTGGGCAGCTTCATGGGAGCTTGGGAATATAGGGCTGAGTGGGTGTGCACCCGAACAGTTACTCTAAAATAAGTTCACAAGGTCAACCGCTGATGAGTCAAGAGAAGGCAGGGAAAATAAATTAGCTCCTTCAAGAGCCCAACAGACAATAGTAGTGATGGATTCCTTGCAGTGCTGCATTTTGGCTGAGACAACTTGGGTCTGATTAACCATTATCATTAGAACTTCAGAAGTTTTTTTTTTTTTGCAGTTTTTGGCTGGGGCCAGGTTGGAACCCACCACCTCCGGTTTCTGGGGCCAGCTCCCCACTTCTTTGAGCCACAGGCACCGCCCAAGAACTTTGGAAGTTTTTACCACAGTGAATTCTGTATGTGATTCTATATGGCAAGGAACTAATTTCCCTGTGGATTGCCTGGGACACAATGTGGCTTGTGTCTACAGTCACAGCTGGGCCCTGGGGAACCCCACTGCATGACGTGTGTCATCTCATCAGGTGACATGGTCCCTCTCCCACTAGGACACGGTGTGCCACTCATATTTGAGACATCGATTAGCTCTGTTGTCACATGCTCTATTTTTTAATTGCTCATCTCCCCTAGGGTAACACACTTTAAATATTTCACTGAAGTCCCCTAACGTTTGACATTTTGAACAAAACATTTGTTTAGCTGGCTTTCTATGTGATGATCCATTTTTTATAATTTCATTAGCCTTTATTTATTGAATTTTAAATAGCATTGTTGAATCCACTGACAAGGGAAAAATACTAATGCTTAAAAGTAGAATCAGGCTGGCAGATCTCCCTGTCAATTGAATTTCTGACAGATTACAAGAAGCTGAACTACATCCCTCAGCATTTTTCTCTCCATGTACAGTGCTGGGAAAGAGGGAATAGGAATCAAGTTTACAGGGTGTACTGGGTAACAGAAGTCCCAGATCTCTCTGACTGAGTTGTATGCTAGTGAAGTTCTGTTTTATGTCCATATTCGTCCCCTAGAAAGGTCGTGACAAAGGACAGTGTTGGGCAATCCAGCAGGGCCCTCCAGGGAACCACAATTACATGCAGCCTGTTTTGAGATTCTTGAAATTGCTGCCAATACCCAAGCATTATTGCCTCCAGGTGGACAGACAACTGGTCTTGAGACAATCTGATGAGGGCAGGAACTGTAAAACTGTGAGTGCTGGTAGAGGCCAGGGCAGCAGACTGCCGGGAGGTAAGGAGAGGTGTCCCCACTCCAGGAGGCCACCCTCCCACAGCAATACCTGGGCATTAGCAGGAATTCGGACCTTGAGTGGCTAAAGCTTTTGATAGCTCAAGACAAACTGATAATCTGAATTTTTATGTGGACTTTCTAGATTTCAAATGTTGGCATCAATTCGAATGAATTTAAACACAGCAATGGATAGGCTAAATATTTCTGTGGGCCATCACTTTGGGGTCTTTTAAAAAAATTAATAACTATGAAATACAGGATGACTTATATTTCCCAGAGTAAAGTGAGTGAGAGTCTATAGCTGGTTGGCTAATGCCATTAGCAGAGACTCGAGGTGTAAACCTTAACAGGGACAAATTTACTTTCTCTGGGTCTGGAGCCAAAGGCTAGACTTCTGTAGTTGTGTGCCATTTGTCACCTAGCAGCTCTGGATGAAAATTTATGGATTGGTGCAGAGCCATAAGTCAAAGACTACACTCATTATTTTGACTGTGGGCCAGTGGCGATATCTTCTTACAAGAAAGCTAGCTCGGAGTAGTCTCCTCCTTGGGCCCTCAGAGGGAAGGCGCTGAAGATCACGTGGTCCTGACTTGCTGGCAAGGACAGTCGTGGGAATTTAGACAGACTGCTTTTGTCTTTCTGAAGAGAGATAGCCAGATAGCACGTTCTGCTAGGATGGGATTTCAGGGTCAAGTAGGCTCCTAATTAGTTAAGGAGAGAGCATGGCTATATAATTACAACATATTGGACATATGATCTTTTTCAGAGTTAGCTAAGTGAATTTACAAAATTAATCTGGATTTAAGGAAATTAAATTGAGTTTAAAGAGAAATTTGAGACATAAATAGGTCAAATAAAATTCTGCATAGGCTATAAATTGCCATCGGTATATGGACTAGACTTCTAGTTCTAGTTCTGAATACAACTGACCTGGATCGTTTTTTGGTGGGGGGACAGAGTCTCACTATGTCACCCTCGGCAGAGTTCTGTGGCATCACAGCTCACAGCAACCTCAAACTCCTGGGCTTGAGTGATTCTCTTGCCTCAGCCTTCCAGTAGCTGGGACTACAGGTGCCCGCCACAATGCCTGGCTATATATATTTTCTTTTGTTGCTGTAGTTGTCATTGTTGTTTAGCAGACCCGGGCTGGGCTTGAACCTGCCAACCCTTGTGTATGTGGCCGGTGCCCTAACCACTGAGCATGGGCACTGAGCCTGACCTGGGTCGTAGGCATTCTCTCTTGGCTCCCAATTACCTGATTACCGTACTCAAGTGTTCTACATTTTACATTTCAGTTTTCAAAAACTGGTGTTTCTCTATTATTGCTTATAGTTTGACTATTCATTTTCCCATCTGCTTTGTTCAAGGAGATATTAGCTGAGTCCCTCTGCTCAGTAGATGGTTTGAATGAACCTGTCTCAGGCCTATGCTGTTGTTTCTGTAATAGAACATGAACTCATTATTGAGATGGTTCTACAATGAAAGAAGATGATGCAGACTCATTGTCAAGAATATTTTTATGAGGTCAGGCGTGGTGGCTCATGCTTGTAACCCCAGCACTCTGGGAGGCTGAGGCAGTAGGATCCCTTGAGCTCAGGAGTTCGAGACTAGCCTGAGCAAAAGTGAGACCTTGTCTTTATTAAACATAGAGAAAACTAACTGAGCATAGTGGTGGGTGCCTGTCATCCCAGCTACTTGGAAGGCTGAGGCAGGAGGATGGCTTGAGACCAGGAGTTTGAAGTTGCTGTGAGCAAGGCTGAGGCCATGACACTCTAGCTTGGGGAACACAGTGAGATAGTCTCATATTTTATGAGGATTATGAAGTTATATATGGTTCCTGATAAAAGGAGACACAATTGGTTGCTTATTAAAACACAGGTTTTACATAAATATCACAATGAAATCCAACTACATACTCAGCAAAATGCCCTGATAATATTAAATCTGAGAAAGGAGAACTAGAACCCAAGCTGAAAGGTGACTAGACACCTCTGCTAGTAAGAGTGTCAGCATGGCCACTGAAAAGCCTCCTGGGCATTATCTCCCGAAGTTAAACACATGCATCCCCTAGGGCCCAGCCATTTATGTCAAGATATGTAATAAACAGAAATGTACATATATGTACCCAAAGGATACATAGGAGAATGTTCACAGTAAAGTTTCTGGTAATACCCTCAACCTAGAAACAACCCCAAAGTTTCATTTGTAAATAAACTGCGACATCTTCACACCACAGAATACTACACAGCAATGAAAACGAATGAGCTGCAGGTTTTTTGAGAAACATGGCTGCATCTCACAAAGACATTTTTGGACAAAAGAAGCCAGACACAAGAGTACACACTACACGATTTTATTTCACATTGATATATTTTAACATATTTTTATATGTATTTTAACATGGGGTATTGCTATGTGGCCTAGGCTGGACTTGAACTTCTGGGCTCAAGGAATACTCCCACCTCAGCCTTGTGCACCAGGTGCTTCGCCCACCTCACACTGCATGGTTTTATTTATACAAATATAAACAAAAACCCAGGCAAACCAAGCTATGGTGTTAAAAGTCAGGCTGGGGTTCCCCTAGGTAAATGGGGATAGTGACTGGGAGGAACACGGTGAGGTAGGGGTTTAATAATGCTGGCAAGGTTCTATTCCTTCATCTGGGTGGTAATTGCATAGGTGTCTGTTTTGAGATAATTAAGATTGGTGTATTTTTCTGTGTATGTTATGCTTTAATGAAAACTTAAAAACATGGAAAACTTATGATGCTTTATGCTTGGACATAATAACCTATAGAACTTCATTTTATAAGTTGAAACTCATTTTCCTGGTGAATCCTAGCAAACAGCTTATAATTACAGTCCCCCCCCCCAAAGATAATTAAAATTTGTTTGTATTGCCCTTTTTATTGAAAAGTCCAAACAGGCCAGGTGCAGTGGCTCATGCCAGTAATCCCGCCTCTGGGAGGCAGAGACAGGTGGATCGCTTGAGCTCAGGAGTTGGAGACTAACCTGAGCGAGACCCCATCTGTACTAAAAATAGATAAATTAGCCCAGCATGTAGTGCTAGCTACTCGGGAGCCTGAGGCAGAAGGATTGCTTGAGGCCAGAAGATTGAGTTTGTGGTGAGCTACGATGATGCCACTGCACTCTAGCCAGGGTGACAGAGAAAATCTCTGTCTCAAAAATAAATAAATAATTAAATAAATAAATAAATAAAATATGCAACTCTATAAATATAATACATCACATCAATAAAATAAAAAACAAAGGCCATATGATTCTCTCAATTGATGCAGAAAAAGCCTTTGATAATATCCAGCATCCTTTCATATCAGAACACTTAAAAGAGGCATAGAAGGGACATTTCTTTTTCTTTTTTTTTTTTTTTGGCCGGGGCTGGGTTTGAACCCACCATCTCCGGCATATGGGACTGGCGCCCTACTCCTTGAACCACAGGCGCTGCCCAGAAGGGACATTTCTTAAACTGATAGAGGCCATCTACAGCAAACCCACAGACAATATCATATTGAATGGTGTAAAATTGAAAACATTTCCACTCAGATCAGGAACGAGGCAAGGATGTCCACTGTCTCCACTGCTATTCAACATAGTAATGGAAGTCTTAGCCATCGCAATCAGGCAAGAGAAGGCAATCAAGGGTATCCAAATAGGGTCAGAGGAGATCAAACTCTCACTCTTTGCTGATGATATAATCATATATCTGGAAAATCCCAGGGACTCAACTATAAAACTCTTAGAAGTGATCAAGGAATAGCTAAGGCAGTTCTTAGTAATAAAAATAAAGCTGGGGGCATCAGCATACCAGATTTTAGTCTGTACTACAAAGCCATAGTGATCAAGACAAAATGGTACTGGCACAAAAATAGAGACATAGACACTTGGAATCGAATAGAAAACCAAGAAATGAAACTAATGTCTTACAACCACCTAATCTTTGATAAACCAAACAAGAACATACCTTGGGGGAAAGACTCCCTATTCAATAAATAGTGTTGGGAGAACTGGATATCCACATGTAAAAGACTGAAACTGGACCCACACCTTTCCCCACTCACAAAAATCGATTCAAGATGGATAAAGGACTTAAATTTAAGGCATGAAACAATAAAAATCCTCAAAGAAAGCATAGGAAAAACACTGGAAGAGATTGGCCTGGGGAAAGACTTCATGAAGAAGACTGCCATGGCAATTGCAACAACAACAAAAATAAACAAACGGGACTTCATTAAACTGAAAAGCTTCTGTACAGCCAAGGAGATAACAACCAAAGCAAAGAGACAACCTACACAATGGGAAAGGATATTTGCATATTTTGAATCAGACAAAAGCTTAATAACTAGGATCTATAGAGAACTCAAATTAATCCACATGAAAAAAGCCAACAACCCCATATATCAATGGGCAAGAGACATGAATAGAACCTTCTCTAAAGAAGACAGATGAATGGCTAACAAACATATAAAAAAAATGTTCATCATCCCTATATATTAGAGAAATGCAGGTCAAAACCACCCTGAGATACCATCTAACCCCAGTGAGAATGGCCCACATCCTAAAAATCTCAAAACTGCAGATGCTGGGGTGGATGTGGAGAGAAGGGAACACTTTTACACTGCTGGTGGGACTGCAAACTAGTACAACCTTTCTGGAAGGAAGTATGGAGAAACCTCAAAGCACTCAAACTAGACCTCCTATTTGATCCTGCAATCTCATTACTGGGCATCTACCCAGAAGGAAAAAATCCTTTTATCATAAGGACACTTGTACTAGACTGTTTATTGCAGCTCAATTTACAATCGCCAAAATGTGGAAACAGCCTAAATGCCCACCAACCCAGGAATGGATTAACAAGCTGTGGCATATGTATACCATGAAATACTATTCAGCTATTAAAAAAAAATGGAGACTTTACATCCTTTGTATTAACCTGGATGGAAGCGGAAGACATTATTCTTAGTAAAGCATTACAAGAACGGAGAAGCCTGAATCCTATGTACTCAATTTTGATATGAGGACCATTAATGACAATTAAGGTCATGGGGGGGTGGTAAGGAAAAGCAGAGAGAGGGAAGGAGGGAGAGGGGTGGGGCCTTGGTGTGTGCCACACCTTCTGGGGGCAAGACATGATTGCAAGAGGGACTTTACCTAACAAATGCAATCAGTGTAACCTGGCTTATTGTACCCTCAATGAATCCCCAACGATAAAAAAAAAAAAAAAAGAAAGAAAGAAATAAGAAGAAGTGATCAAGGAATACAGCAGCATCTCAGGATACAAAATCAATACTTACCAATCAGTAACTTTTATATATGCCAATAATAGTCACGCCGAAAATTTAGTTAAAGAGAACTATGAAACTCTGAGAAAAGAAATAGCTGAAGATGTTAACAAATGGAAAAACATACCATGCTCATGGCTGGGAAGAATTGACATTGTTAAAATGTCTGTCCATACTACCCAAAGCAATCTACAGATTTAATGCAATCCCTATTAAAGCAGCATTGTCATACTTCAAAGAACTTGAAAAAAATAGTACTTTGTTTTATATGGAATCAGAAAAAACCTCCAACAGCAAACACATTACTCAGAAATAAGAACAAATCAGGAGGTATCACATTACCAGACGTCAGGCTATACTATAAATCTATAGTATCACAACAGATATGGTACTGAAACAAAAACTGAGTGGGAGATTTATGGAACAGAATAGAGAACCAAGAGATGAACCCCACTACTTATTGCCATTTGACTTTTGATAAGCCTATCAAAAATATTCAGAGAAAGATTCCCTATTTAACAAATGGTGCTGAGTGAACTGGCTGGCGAACTGTAGAAGAC
The DNA here is from genome assembly GCF_027406575.1 of Nycticebus coucang. Taxonomy (NCBI): domain Eukaryota; kingdom Metazoa; phylum Chordata; class Mammalia; order Primates; family Lorisidae; genus Nycticebus; species Nycticebus coucang. The sequence continues at coordinate 3,773,585 of NC_069802.1, forward strand.
TGAAACTGGACCCCCACTTTTCACCATTAACAAAAAGTGATTCTCACTGGATAAAAGAGAGGAACTCATACTCTCACTCTTTGCTGATGATATGGTGATGTTGATGATATTTAAGACATGAAACTATAAAAATACTAGAAAAGAGCACAGGGAAAACACTTGAGGAAATCGGCCTGGGAGAATATTTTATGAGGAGGACCCCCTGGGAAATTGAAGCAACACCAAAAATACATTACTGGGATCTGATCAAACTGAAAAGCTTTTGCACAGCCAAGAGCACAGTAAGTAAAGCAAACAAACAACCTGCAGAATGGGAGAAGATTTTTGCAGGTTATGCTTCCAACAGAGGTCTGATAACTAGAATCTACAGAGAACTCAAACTAATCAATAAGAAAAGAACAAATAACCCCATTTCTATGTGGGCAAGAGACTTGAACAGAAACTTCTCTCATGAAGACAGGCTCATGGCCTACAAACACATGAAAAAATGCTCATCATCCTTAATCATCAGAGAAATGAAACTGAAAACCACTTTGAGATATCATCTAACTCCAGTAAGATTAGCCCACATCACAAAATACCCAAACTACAGATGTTGGTGTGGATGTGGAGAGAAGGGAACGCTTCTACAGTGCTGGTGGGAATGCAAGCTAATAACACCTTCTTGGAAAGAAGTTTGGAGAACACTCAAGGAACTAAAAGTAGACCTACTGTTTGATCCTGCAATTCCTCTACTAGGTATATACCCAGATGATCAAAAATTACTTTGCACAAAGACCTTTGCACCAGAATGTATATTGCAGCCCAATTCATAATTGCCAATACCTGAAAACATTAATCCATTGGCCCATGAATGGATTAACAAATCATGGTATACGTTCACCATGGAATACTATGCAGCCATAAAAAGATGGAGATTTCACATCTTTTATGTTTACCTGGATGGAGCGGGAACATATCCTTCTTAGTAATGTATCTCAAGAATGGAAAAAAAAGTATCCAATGTGCTCAATACTACTATGAAATCAATATATAATCACTGACACATTGAATGAATGGCAAAACATAACTGTAGTCCAGAAAGTAGAAGGGAAGAGGAGAGAGAGGTGGGGGAGGGCAGTATGGGAGGAGGGAGGGCATTTGGGGGGACCTCACCTAATGTTTATGATACAATGGTACATTTCAAAACTATTAAGAAACAAGTATAATTGTAATGGATGCGTTACTTAGTTCAACGTAAGCATTTCACATTGTATATCAAAGGAGTACCCTGAACCCCATAAATGCATCAATGTACAAAGTTATGATTTAATAATGAATAAAATAACTGGGCAGCACCTGTGGCTCAGTCGGTAAGGCGCCGGCCCCATATACCGAGGGTGACGGGTTCAAACCCGGCCCCAGCCAAACTGCAACCAAAAAATAGCCGGGCATTGTGGTGGGCACCTATAGTACCAGCTACTTGGGAGGCTGAGGCAGGAGAATCGCTTAAGCCCAGGAGTTGGAGGTTGCTGTGAGCTGTGTGAGGCCACGGCACTCTACCGAGGGCCATAGAGTGAGACTCTGTCTCTACAAAAAAAAAAAAAAAATAAAATAATGAATAATAAATAAAAAGTCCACAAAGCAAAGAGCCCAGCATGCCTAAAATGAAAACACGTATCGTATAATTTTCCCAAAGGGTCCAAATGAACAAAAATTACCATAAAAAAGCACTTGTAATTATATGAATCACTTAGCACTCCAGACTTTAGAATCCATTTGCCTAGTTCATGAAGATCCGAAAGGCTTAACAAATAAGTACAGCATTCTACGCAGTCTGGCCTCTGGTGACAGTAAGGTGTCCAGCATTTGTTTCGTGCTTTCCAAGGTGGAGGGGACCACAGCACCCCTCCAGGATACTATGCCAGGTGGCCCTGTCAGTAAACCTAAACCTTAATCTGGCCTTCGGACCCTAGTTTCCGAGAAGAAATGGAGAGGTGGAACCCTAACCCCTGGCTGGGTACAAAACTACACAGCGAGGGAATGTAGGTCAGACTTACCCGGTTTCAATGGGCCCCATAGTTTTCAGCTTTCCAGAAGGACAGGAACAAAGAGAATTATAGGTGCTGCCTCCCCTGCCCGCCTCCCCGGAGGGAAGTCTCATTCTAGGGGCCACTGTGGGGGTGGGGCTGTTGAAAGCTATGTAAGTGCTCCATGGTGATGGGCTGTGACCTGGATAGGAGAAATACCTTCTTTTATTGTAAAGTCTGTGGACATGGAAGGCATGCAAATGTCCCCAGAGCCTGTTCTAAACCTGCCAGGGTGTACCACTCATCTCAGAGTCCATGCTTAGTGGTCTTCTGCTCTGACCTGCCAATCATACCCCTGGTCAACAAATACTTACTGAGCACCTACTGTGTGCCTACTCTTCTGAGGAATACAGCAGTGAACAAAGCAGTGGAAACTCCTGGGGTTACTGTTAGAGAAGATGGAGGCCATCTAGGTTAATTTCCTCAACCCAGTGGAAGGACTTCTTCTTTCCAAAGCTTCTGTGCCTTGATCCGCCCCCTGCCCCTTCTAACTGGCCCCATCAAGACTTGCTGCCCCCTAGCCCTTCACCTTTTAATAGAGAACATATTCAGGGGCCCCCACATCAATGATAAAAGGAACACATAACACAACAAGCCCATTTATTCTCCCACCTCTTTCAAGCTGCTGTCTGAAATCTCTCTTCATTTTACAGCCAAACCTCTCTAGCAAGTCTCATTTCTAGGAAGCTCATTTGCTTCAGCTTCCTCACCACCACTTACCTTCTGGACGGGGTCCTCCCATCACACGAGGGCTGTTGATCCTCTGTGATGAAAACCAGCATGCAGGGGAGAGAGAAAAGCACCAGGAGAGCAGGATGGGGAGAAGTGAGCCGAGTGTTTAGGGTAAAACAGCTACCGGCTAAGTGTCTGAGAAACGCCTGTGTGGGCGCCTGGCACCACCTTGGGCACTGTCGGTTTCCACAGAATTCTAAGAAGTTACTGAGGAAGAGACTGAGAGACTTCCTATGGAACTGTTTGATCCATTAAGTTGTTATTTTTTGTTTTTGTTTTTTTTTTTGAGACAGGATCTTGCTCTGTCGCCCAGGCTGGAGTGCAGTGGCATCATCACAGTTCATAGCAACCTCCAACTCCTGGGCTCAAGTGATCCTCCTGACTCAGCCTCCTGAGCAGCTGGGACTGGGACTGTAGGCACACACACCACACACTCTCAGCTAATTTTCTTATTTTTCATAGAGATGAGGTCTCAATATGTTGCTCGGCTGGTCTTGAACTCCTGATCTCAAGTGATCCTCCCACCTTGGCCTCCCAGAATGCTAGGATTATAGTCCTCAGCCAGTACTCTGGGCCTGAAGGAGTTTTAAAGAATAAGTGGACTTGAAACGGAAGGAAATTACGGTGGGAGGAGTTGTGAGCCTGCGGGCTGGAAGCATGAGTGAGAGTGATGGATGAGGTAGGGGTGAGCCAGATGGAGGCAGCTCCTTGCAGACCAGGATGAGAACTGAGGCATTTTTGAGCTCTTCACTCATCTGCTGCCTATCTCTTCTTTCTTCCAAAGTCAAACATATGTAGACTCTGTCTTCTGACCCCCTTTTCACTGGTCACCCATTCCCATATGAATTCCATCCTAACCATTTCACCCAAACCGCCCTTGATAGAATTCAAAGCACTCCTTAGTAATAGGCTCTGCTGAGATAATGCTTACTTGACTCTGGCAAGTTAGCCGAACCCTTTGAGCCTCAATTCTCTTCTCTAAAATGAGGATTCTAATATTGCCTCCCTCACAGGCTGTCAGGACCGAATGACTCTTAAAGCCTTGTTCAAGAAGTGACCACGATAACACTAGTATTTGTCTTCTTTGATCTCTTAGCTGCATCTGATCTTTCATCTACTCCCTCCATCTTGAAATACTCTTTGGCTTTTGCTGTTACATGTTTCTCTGGCATTTCTTCCGCCCCTGGAAGCTCTGTTGGTTTTCACTGGCTTCTCTTTTTCCACCTGCTCCTTGCATGGTGGAGCTCTTCATCATGACCCCTTGTCTTTTTTTTTGAGACAGAATTTCACTATGTTGCCTCAGTAGAGTGCCGTGGCATCATAGTTCACAGCAACCTCAAACTCTTGGGCTTAAGTGATTCTCTTGCCTTAGCCTCCCAAGTAGCTGGGACTACAGGCACCCGCCACAACACCCAACCCTTTTTTAGAGACAAGGTCTCCCTCTGGCACAGGTCTCGAACCTGTGAGGTCAGGCAATCCACCCTCCTTGGCCTTCCAAGTGCTGGGATTACAGGTGCGAGCCACTGCGCCTGCCCCCCCTCCCCCCGTGTCTATTCTTGGTCTATACTCCCTCCCTGGACATCCATAATTTTGTGTCCTACGTTATCTTCTGTGTATTCATTCTCCTAGATTTAGTTCACCAGCGTAGATATTTCTTCCTGAGCCCCAGACTCATACAGTTAAGGGCTTACTTACTTACTTGCTAAACAACTCTTCAGGTGTTTCATGGTTATGTCAAAGTCAACACCTCTGAACCAAACTCGATCCTCCCTGATCACCTACACCTGGTCCTCCTCCTTCAGCAGTCCCAGTTAAAAAAAAAAAAAAAAGATACGACTTTTCATTCTAGTCAGGAACCTAGGACTTCTCCTTGTCCTTCGTCCTAGTCAACCACAAAGTCAGCTGACAATTTCATAAAAAGGTCTTCACTCTGTTCTGTCCACTTTTTCTTTTTCCATTGTCGATCCCCTAAATGCAGGCTACCAACAATTCTGAAACTTTCTCACCACCGATTTCTAACTGGCCTCTCCAAGAGCAATTTTTCTGTCTTTTAACTATCTTTTCCAATAGTGTGGCCAACAAGAGTAATCTGTTCTTTCAGCTAGTCAAATATATTATCAAATAAAAAACAAATCATGTTCCAACTCAGTTTATAAATCCTTCCATGGTGGCAGCGCCTGTGGCTCAGCGAATAGGGTGCTGGCCCCATATACCGAGGGTGACGGGTTTGAACCCGGCCCCGGCCAAACTGCAACAAAAAAATAGCCGGGTGCTGTGGTGGGTGCCTATAGTCCCAGGTACTCTGGAGGCTGAGGCCAGAGAATTGCCTAAACCCAAAAGCTGGAGGTTGCTGTGACGCCACAGCACTCTACTGAGGGTGACAAAGTGACACTCTGTCTCTAAAAAAAAAAAAAAAAAGAATCCATAGTTTTGGTTGTAGCAATTCTAACATTCTAACTTGATGCTTATTTCAAAGTCATCTTATCTTTATTTTTCTAATAGCTCACACAAACATGGCAAGATATTCATAATGCTAATGAATGCTGTATTAGAAATTTCATCCCAGGGTCCTGAGTGCCACACATGGGGTCTGGCACAGAGTATGTCTGTAATAAATACTTGTTGGATACATGATGAGTAAGAAAAAAAGGGTTGTCATAAAGTTCTGCACAGGAGTGAAATATAACCCAGAAACTAGTTTGGTAATCAAGTCTGCACCCAGTAAATATTTTCTCCCTCACCAGATAGCCACTGTTCACTAGCATTTGTACATCAGGTGAGATGCAATAGCCTATTTCGCAGAGAGGGAAGAAAGGGAAGGAATTAAGGTGTCAGGCACAGGGTTTGTGACTGGATGAGATTTTCTGAAATGCACAAGATTCCTTCCCTCAGCCGGGCTTGGTGGCTCATGCCTATAATCCTAGCTCTATGGGAGTTGGCGGCAGGAGGATCACTTGAGCCCAGGAGTTAGCTGCTGCTGTGAGCTTGGACAATGCCATTGCGCTCTAGCAGGGTGACAGACTGAGACTCTGTCCGGAAAAAAGAAAATCCCTTCCCTCTAAGAGCTCCCACACCACTTAGAGGGAAGCAATATTTCATGTATTGACTCCTCCTATAGACAAGGCCCTGTACTTTAAAATGATGAGTAAAAACAGACCCCCCTTTTTTTTTGTGAGAGGAGAAACAGACATCAAATAATCTCACATACAGTAATAATAGCTATCACTTATATAGTGGTTAGTATGAGCCACATATGGTCTTAGTACTTTACATAAATTAACAAAATCCTACTCTGGGGAGTACTCTTATTATCTTCATTTTATAGGTAAGGAAATTTAGGCAGAGAGAGGTGAAGGTACTTGCCCAAGGTCATACAACTAGGCCTGCCTGTCTGACACCAGGGTCTACCTTTGAGTCCCCCACTTTACTGCCTCCATTCTGTGCTGTTAGATCAACATATTACAGACATGAGTGCCACAGAGGGAAGATGGATGGTGCTATAAAGCCATATAACAAGGTATCCTGCCTTGTCTCAGGCAACATCTGAAGGCTGAGTGGGTGTTAACTAAGCAAAGGGAGGGAGGAGAGTGAGAGACTGGTAACTACAGAAGGGAAAGCGTGGGAATATTAGCTGCCTGGACATAGGAGTTCATTGCTGGGGTTAGTGAGAGCTGTGTGGGGAAAGGAATCTGGAAAGGCCTCAGGGAGGAGACAAACCTTGAAAGACTTTCATTTTTTTTATTTTTTAGAGATAGGATCTTTCTGTTGCTCAGTCTGGTCTTCAACATCTTGCCTCAAGCAGTCCTCCAGCCTTGGCCTTCCAAAGCACTGGGACCACAGGTGTGATCCACAGCACCCAAGGGAAAGATCAGTTTAGAGGGCAGAGATGAGAGAAAAGGAAACATCAAGAATTCAGAATGAGCCTGCTGAATTTCAGGAATAAGGAGACAAATAGCTGTAAGGAGCAGGTAACTGATTTGAACTGGCCAAAACCAAACCAAAACAAAACAAAACAGTAACTTTGCCGGCTTGAGTTACTAAAAAGTTTAGGATTATATGGGGCAGCAAGAAGATCTCTCTTCCATTCCTCAGCTCCATTTTCCTGTGTTGGTGTCATTCTTAGGCAGTGGGAAAATAGCAGTTCTAAACACACATCCTATCAGCTCAGCAAGCTCAGGCAAGGGGGCATTCTTTCCCCTAAAGTCCTAGGGCTGACTCTCATTGGCTCAGCTTGTATTACATCTTCTTTGCAGAACCAATTGCTGTGGCTGGGTTCTCTCATGAAGTGTTCTTATTGGCCAGCCCTGGACCATGTGTCTTCTTTGGGAGCCACCCAGACAGGTTAGCCATGCCTGAATTCTAGGCTGTCAGTGCAGAAGAGAGAAGGTTGCCCAAAGCAGAATCTAGGACCTACTACTGGAAGGAGAATGGATACGGGGGAGAAAAAAACGGAATTCTATATGTGTATCACAGAAAGTAGTTGGAGCAGTGCTCCCCACTTTCTGCAGTCTGATTTTATTAGGTCTGGAGTGGGAACTGAGAATCTGTACTCTAACAACCTCCAATGCTGCTGGTCTACGGCCCACACTTGGTATAGTAAGAGGCACACCATGTGGACTGACTGGCCCCCTCACATCAGGCTATCTGGTGCCAGCCCATATCTTGCCCTTCCATCTGTCTGCTTTCCGCAGTCCTAACCTCCCATACTTAAATTTATACCAGCTGGTCTCTGCATGGGGGACACTTTTCCACAAAGTTCTCTCATCAGCTTGTCAACCATTTTCAAGATTTTACCTCCTTCTAGCTCTGAATAATGTTTCCTCACTGACTGAACCTAATGTTATGGTTATTCTTCTTCAACTCAAGAATTTTCCAATTTAGACCTGTGAATACCAACCTCTCGGAAGTGTAAAATGTACTTAATCATTCATGAGTCTGACAAGCTCTGCCATGTTCAATTGATTTGTTGATTCACTGCCCCAAGGTTCAATCTGGATGTTTGTCTATATTGAGCACTTCAGTTTTAGGCTATAGGCCAGGTGTCCCCAAACTGCAGCCCGCCAGCCACATGAAGCAGTGTGAATTGTATTTGTTCCCATTTTGTTTTTCACTTCAAAATAAGATATGTGCAGTGTGCATAGGAATTTGTTCATAGTTTTTTTTTTTTTTAAACTATAGTCTGGCCCTCCAACCATCTGAGGGACAGTGAATTGGCCCCCTGTTTAAAAAGTTTGAGGATGCCTGCTGTAGGCCATTAAAAGGCATGCAAAAGATCCTTTTTAACTGACAGAACACTTGGTCATCAAATGCTGTTCAGCTTTCATTATGTCAGTGGAGTTTTCAATCCTGTGGACTTTGCAGTGCATGTGCCCATGCTTGCAGAAATACTGAACTCTTATTATGGTATAAAATGTCCATATCATTTAAAGCTTTGAATTAATGCCTTTATAGGGGAACTTCTGTGAAATTGAGTCCCAAGTTCTGAGTTTTAAACTTGAGGTTACTCCTTGACTTGTTTTGTCACATTCCACAAATTTTTATAAACTATTCTAGGCCTCGGTGATCTGACTGGTACTAGTTTGGGTGTTTTGCTGGCTTTTCTTCCTTCCCCAAAATGCCCATCCTGTGATATGTAGGTATCAACATCTGGGTGTAATAGTCAATCTTCTAAGCCTCATGTTACTTACGGGCAAAAAGGAGATAATAGCATCTACCGCCTGATAGGGTGGCGATTAAAAGAGATCATGGATGTAGACTGTAACGACTGGCAATGGTAAGAAGTTAGCTATCATCATCAGTATGTATTTGAAAGTAAGATTTACGTAAAATGACTTAACATAAACAGGAGTGTTATTCCTTACGTCCATTGTAAAATAGTGTCAACAAGACCCTTAAACCCCCCAGGGGGCGGCTGTCCTCTAGCTCTGCCACAGGTCCCAGGGATACTCTTAATAACCTAAGAATTTATTCATACAATTTTTACTCATACAATTTCTCCGATGGAAGCATCAAATTGCAGCCTTGCTCAAAGGATTGTTTCACGTCTTCAGAATTCAGCTCCTTCAATTCACGTGACCCCATTTGCTAAGTGGTGTGCGGATCCCGCGCTCTGAGCCAGCAGCTACGACCTTTTATGCGGGGAATGTGTATAAGCGATGCAGCACCCGTCTGGAAAACTAGAGGCTGGTGCCCCTGAGAGGGGTATGTTTTCCTTGAAGATGGCAGGAAAGTTTTGTTCACGTTCTTTCCTCTCCTTGAACACTCCCTAGTCCTTGCCCAGAACCGAGACTTCTGCTTTGTACCTGCTAATGTCGCCAACTGCCTGAACGCGCGGTTCTTGGCCTCCGTCCAGACCCGGATTCTTCGCCCCTCCCGGCGCCCTTCGCTGGGCAGCCGGCCCACTGCCGGCCAGGGCTTTCTGACCACTCCCTTGTCCTGACCCCATTTCACTTCTTGGGTCCCCGCCGGTGACATTGGGCTGGAACCCTGGGGAGGAACTAAAAGTTGGACGTAGTCACCGCCACCCCTCGCCTTCTCCACTTGCCGAAAGATAAAAGCCCGGAGCCGATGGGGGGCGGGCCGGGAGTACCGCCACCTGGAAAAGCAGACTCGGGCCGGCCCCCTCCGTCGCGTGCGTGGCCCGGGCCGCGCGCTCCCTCCCCGGCACGCCCGGCCGCGCCGCGGGCCCGGAGCCTGGCCCAGGAGCCGGGGGTGCCGCCGCGTCGGGGTCCGCCAGGCACACCCGCGGGGCGCGGCCGCCGCCGCCGCCGCCGCCGCGCGATCGAGAGCCCGGCCGGGTGTTCCGGCCCGAGCAGAGCGAGGCGGGGACGAGGAAGGGCCCGCGAACGGCCGAGCCCCGGCGGGCGGGGAGGCGGCGGCCGGCGCGGACTCTGGCGGCGCGCTCGGGCCGCCCCTCCTCCCCGCCCGCCGGCCGCGGCCCAGGCTCCCTCGCTCCGCCACTCCCCGCCCCTTCGCGCCCCTCCCCGCCTCCCCGCCGCCGCCGCCCCGCCGGCCGCGCTCGCCCAGCCAAACTGAAAGCCGGACCCCGGCCCGCCGCCGCCGCCGCCGCCCGGCCTCCCCGCGCGCGCGCCACCATGGACAGCCCGGTTTTCACCTCATAAAGATGGCGGTGCGGGATCGCTGCTACCTTTAGACTAATGACTGTCCGAAACATCGCCTCCATCTGTAATATGGTGAGTGGCCGCCGCCGCGAGGCAGAGAAAGGGAAACCCGAGCTGCACACATGCCCTGCGGCGGGGGCCGGCGGGGGCCGCGCAGCCCGAAGTTCCCGGCCCCGGGCGGGCGGCGGCCCCGCGGCCCCCCGCCCCCTCTCATCCCGGTACCGCGGAGCCCGTTCGGCCGCCCGGGGCCGCGCCGCTGCTCCCCGCCCTCGGGTTGCGGTGGAAGCGGCTGTGGGGGAGGGGGCCTCAGACCCCGGACGTCCCGGGGGAGGGGACTGGGGGATAAGCTGGACGTGGCGGGTACCCATCCTTTCCTTGCGGTAAATAAAGCCTTGCTGGACTCCCTGTGCCCTCATCCCATTTTTGAGTTCAGTCCTTGGATTGTATTTAACATTCACTTTGCAGCACCAGTCGGTGTATCTGGAGAAATTTGAAAGGTGATAAAGCTGTGAAAAAGTGCACGGTTGTGGCTAGAGAAGTGAACTTCAATCTGGGTTGGGAAAGCTCGGTACTAGGGGCTGCATGCCTCAGTTTCCCCATCTGTGAAAGCGGGACAAGGTTCTATGAGAGCAGTATGTGCAGGCCCTAGGGGTGCGGCCGGCTGTGGGCTTGGTGGAATCTCCGTGGTTATCTTGCCTGGTCCACTGTAAACCCAGCGAGGCTGCGGTCGTGGACACAGCAAGAGACATCTCTGGGATGGGGTCTGGGTCCATGGCCTGGTGGTCAGTTTAATTTGGGCTTTGCCCCTTGCTTCCCCTTGCTTTTCAGTTTCTGCAGGGACAGCCTCCAGCCCTAGCGTCCGTCCCCAGTCCGTCCCCAGGGTGTACCCAGCTGGCACCTCACGTATCACAGCCTTGGGGAGCTCAGTATGGAGTAAGGCTCTGCTGCCCTGTGCAGGGCGGGCGGGTATGTGCTTTGCCTTCATTCTGCAGGACTCCCACCCCCCACCCCAGCCTTCAGCTGGAACATGTGCTCTTTTAATGCCAGTTTGGGGAAAAGCTACCTTGAAGTTAGTAATGCTGGCCCCTAGAGGCTTGATGGAAAAGCCTTGGGGTAAGGTGATCTGGTTGCCCTTCCCCCGTGGAATAGCCTTTTAAATCTTCTGTCCCACATTCTGTTGCAAGATCAACACAAGGCCCAGGAGCATTAAGGAGCCCTGTGTTAGCACATGGGTGGACTTGAGACCCACTGGCCTCAGCTCTCTGTTCAGTGGGTCGTGGCAGCCAGGGCCAGCAGAGCAAATGCTGGGGCTTCCCACAGTGATAACTGCACAGGTATGGGTGCAGGGTGACTTAGATATGGGGGTGCTTCCTGGAGCTTTCCCTCCACTTGTTTTTCCTTGAGGAGATAGGTTTCCTGTTTCTGTTGAGGGCCATTAATGTCGCTTCACACACTGAAAAGGTGATGCCTTTCTTCTCAGATTCTCTTTGCAACGACCAGCTCCTGAGGGGAACTGTGAAACCGGAGCAACTGGAATACCCCTTCTCATGCCTGGTGGGGTGGCCTCAGGCCTACAGGGCAGTTCAACACAGTCCCAGCCCTTGGTGGGGTTCCTGTCCTGCTTGTGTGTGGTGACACCTCTCTGTACTGAAGCAGGCTAGAAACTTGAGAGCTAGTATGTCCCAAGAGGAAGCCAGCCGCCGGCCTCCAGCTTTTTTTGTTGTTTTTTTGCCCTTAGCACAGCTGGGGCTTCTTGAAACACCTGGACTGAATGTCACAATCTGTTCCCTGTGAAACTCAGCAGGGAGAAAAGATGCGGGGAGGACCCGAGAGAAGCAGGCCAGTATTGTCTGGAGAGTTGACATTTCTGTGTGGAGACTTAAAAGGTACCAAATTTAGGACCATCACCCAGGTGAAATGGACAACCAGTAATTCCTAAGTAGGGAGTTTGATGTTCCTATTGCACACTGTGTCTTAAGCAAGTGATGAAGAGTTTGGGCTCTTATGTCAGACTTCCTGCATTCAAATCTTGGTTCTAACCTGTGCTAACTTTGTGTCCCTAAGTAAATTGCTCTCTGTTTTAACTTTCCTTATCTATAAAAAGGAGATGCTAATGGTTCTTATATCAGCCTCATCAGACTGTTGTATTAAATGAGTTACTGGGGTAGAGGGCCTAGGACTTGGCAAATACTCAGTGAGTGTGAGCTGTTATGGTCAACATCATCTTTCATTATTATGTCACTTTTGGAATTTAAGGGACAATGGAGATTATGTCTTTTCAGACCTGGTGGAAGCAACCACCAGTAATATAAATAATTTCCACGTTCATTTATGCAAAGCAAGCTGAATGGCAGAATACAAAGGCTGGGAATCCTTAACTCCGCCCCTTATAAAAGGCTGCTCAGGTCACCCCCGCCCCTTGGAGTCTCACTTCCCAGAGGAGAAGGGTTGGTGATGAGGAAACTGCTGTCTTTTCACCTGATCAGACGTAACTGTTCGTTGGACCCTTCTTTCGAGTCTTCTCTCGGCGATGAATTGTTTCCAGGTAGGTCTTTTAAGAGCTCCTCTTTGGAGCATGTATTGATTCTTCCCCCCTCCTAACTCCATTTGGTCCCAGCTGCTTTGAGTAGTTGTAGTAAGAGCAAGTGAGGATTGAATTTCTTTTGAAAGCAGGTCATTTGGCATGTTTTAAAGTAGGCTGATGTGTGTCCAGAAAGGGTGTTAGAAGACACCTGGGGTAAGATGAACAAATCAAGACCTCCCATTGGAGAGTCGATTTGTTTCCTCTACCAGACAAGAAAGGACCCAGCAGAGCAGGAACAAAATTTGTAGCAAATCCTTTGTGTGATTGTGTGTGATTAAGAACTAAACACAACTTATTTTCTTACACTTTTCCCTTTTCTTCTCAGAGAGAGTCTCGTTCTGTTGCCTGGACTTGAGTACAGTGCTGTCATGATAGCTCACAGCACTCTCAAACTCCTGGGCTCAAGCGACTGGGAATACAGGCAAGGGACACTATGTTCACTTACTTTTTTATTTGGTAGGTCTCATCTGTTGCCCAGGCTGATCTTGAGCTCCTGGCCCCAAGCCAGGTCTTGAACTCCAACCTCAACCTGCTGAAATACCAGAATTATAGATGGAGCCGCTTTGCCTGGTCTCCCCATACTTCTTGTGCCAGTTTTAGCTATAGGGGACTTGGAAAGTATCCTCATTCTGCTGCAGTTTTATTGTCCATTGGAAGCTTAATAGTAGTTCCTATTTGTTTTCATTTTTCTTCTGTGTGAATTTCTGCCATAGTAATTCTTGATCAGCTTGCTTAGGGCAAGTCAGCTTGGGCACACAGCAGTGTCTGGTTCTCAGATAGTAAAGCTTGTTTGGCTGGTATGTTGTAACTTCCAAAATGCACTAGCTGCTACCAAACATGAGGAAATGTCCCCTGTTGACAATCGTCTGATTTTTATCTAGACTGATGGATTTAACTTCCTATGTACTTTTATGGCTCTGCAAATGGACCATAGTTTTTTTAGTTTTTTTAAGTTTTGTTTCAAGAATTTGAGGAATTTTCTTAAGAGGTAGCATTTGTTAGGAGAAACAAAATGTGACTTGTACCAGTGCAAATTGATCTAAATCTTATGATCTTCATTTCATTTTTTAATAGTACTATAAGCTGTACCTCTGAGAAAATAGCATTTATGAAATAAGTTACAAGTTTTATTTCAATAAATGGCCCTTGGCTGAGAACCTACTCTATTAGTGTTGGCACATGTTATATGTAGGTGCTTAATTAATGAGTGAAGGGAATCCCCTCCCCAAGGAACTTTGTGGTTACTCGTGGGCATAACATTGGTAAAGATGAAACAATTTTCCAGGCATAGTGGCTCACGCCTGTAATCCCAGCACATGGGAGGCTGAGGCTGGTGGATTGCCTGAGCTCACGGGTTTGAGACCAGACTTAGCCAGAGCAAGACCTCGTCTTTAAAAATAGCCAGACATTATGGTGGGTGCCTGTAGTCCCAGCTATTTGGGAGGCTGAGGCAAGAGAATCGCTTGAGCCCAAGAGTTGGAGGATGCTATGAGCCATGACGCCACGGCACTCCACCAAAGGGTGACCAGGTGAGACTCTCTCAAAAAAAAAAAAAAACAAAAAAACGATGAAACAATTTTAATAGTATAATATCAGCACAGATAAAGATTGAGGAAAATCTCAGAAGCAGTTCAGTGGAAAGACTGTTTAATACAACAGGACATTTCTTTAACATATGTTTGTTTGACCAAAATTTGATACACTTTCTATTTATGGCTTTTATTCCATAAGAAAATTATAGTCAATGTGAGTTAAAACTGGAATCTGTACCACTGTGTGTCTCTCCAGTTAAGCATGAATCTAATGGTGTGTCATTGGGCAAATTGTTGTTTTTCTGGGGACCTTAGATTTTTTCATCTTGTAAAACTTATTTTTGGGGGGCACAAGAAGCTTCTTAGTCATAGTTTTTAGATAAAATCTTTATAAAAATCTACCTCTCTTAATTGGTTAGTGACCACTTGGTTACATAACTACCTTGTTTGAAAGCATGTTGAACTTATCAGTGTTAACATTTTAGCCTCTGTACAGCAACCCTGTGGTAATATTTGACACCATGTTTGAGGTCTTTTAAATAAGTGAAGTTACCTTGAAATGAAGGTAAAGTAACCTTTGTAAATTTTGAAGCAGCCAGAGGATATTTATAAAGATAGTTTTATCTTAATAAGTCAACTACTGACTTGGGGCAAGAACTTTGAGAATGGTTGAAAACATTATTTATTTATTTTAATTAATTTTTATTAAATCATAATTTGTACATTGATGCATTTATGGGGTTCAGGGTACTGCTTCTATATACAATGTGAAATGTTTACATTGAACTGAGTAACACATCCATCACAATTATACTCATTTCTTAATAGTGAAAACATTTTTTAATTAAAGAATATTTCAGACCGGGCAGGGTGGCTCACGCCTGTAATCCTAGCACTCGGAGAGGCTGAGGCAGGTGGATTGCTTGACCTCATGAGTTTGAGACCAGCCTGAGCAAGAGTGAGACCCCCATTGCTACTAAAAGTGAAAAACTGAGGCAAGAGGATCACTTAAGCCTAAGAGTTGGAATTTGCTGTGAGCTAACACGCCATGGCACTCTACTGAGGGCAAAAAAGTGAGACTCTGTCTCTAAAAAAAAAAAAGAATTTTCAATTTCCTAATTTGGAGGAAGAGATGTCCTGCTATTTCTTTTGTTGCTGTTCCTTATGCTTTGCATTCTCAAGGATGATTGACGACCGTAGGTATAGTTAAATGTGTCAACTAGGAGTAAAGTCATTTATACGGGTCTATTCTGATAGTTGTTGGAGTTTAGAAAATGAAGTCTGAAGTGAGGTCGGTTAATGTTTAAAGAAAAAAATTCTGTTTTTCTGTACCCACAGATCTCATATGCAGGAGTTTATGTTAGGTCAGGACCTGACAATTAGGGCTACAGAGTTTTCTCTGTTTTTCTTGGAATCCTAAAAGAAAACAAAGTTGAAAGCTAATATTTTGTTAGAATTACAGATTGTAATTCTTTTTCTGGATGCCACTCATACCATAAAACCTATTTATGTTTTACTAATGTGGAATTTTGGCGTGTTTGGGTTATAATTATAAATCATTTTTAATTTTGATTCTTATAGCAATTAGGAGAAATTTCCCTAGTTCAGAGGCCTCCCCGCTGCCAGGCTGCTCTTTCTAGTTAGTTTGAATTGGTTGAGGTTTTAGAAAGATATTAAATTCTGTGGCATCATCAGGAAGATATCCTTTGGTGGTTTTATCTCTATCCTAAGAAGCCAGCCCAAAGCAAACTGACTGACTGGGAGAGTTGTAAAAGATGGTATCTGTTAGTCTGGTTAACTTCCCTGGTCTAATTACTTTAATGCAACATCTTGTAATAAACATTCAGTGTGGTGAAACCAAATATGAAGATTTAAGAGGACTCGCTAGTCTTCTAAGAGAAAAGGCCACTCAGAAATGAACCAGTGAAACTTTCTTGAGATGAACTCTGTATCAGCAACCAACCCCACCCAAAGGCTTTTTGGAATGTAGCTCCGTTCCAGGATTACAGTTTAGAATTTTGGGTATGTCATAAGTCCTCTACCTGGAATTTTACTGCAGTTTTGAGAATGATTGTTTGCTATAACTAGTTTTAAGATCGTGGGGTTCGGAAAAACCCTGGTTGTTACCCAAGCTTCACATTGTTCTCATAGGTCCAGCCTTCTTCCTGCTCAGCAAGTTCTAATGCTACTTTTCAGAACTCTCAGATGCTTTAAATTAGCTCAGACTTGGGCTTCTTTTTCTGTGTGGTGGTTAATTTGGGGCAGACAAGAAAGTATGCAGCAAAGAGAGAATACTTATGTGCTCCCCACCCAATGAAGAAATCAAATCTGACAAATACAGTTAAAACCTCCTGGGAGCCCTTCTCCATCTCACTGTCCCTCCCTCTAGACAGAGGGACCACTTTTCTGCATTTGGTGTTTATCACTTGTTTTTATACTTTTACTAGACTTACATGTATTCGTAAACCAGGTATAGTATTACTTCTTCATGTTTTATTTTATTTATTTATTGTTTAGAGGCAAGGTCTTTAAAGTGCTGCCCCAGCTGGCCTTGAACTCTTGGCTTTAAGTGATCCTCCCAGCTTACGCGCTTATAGCTGAGATTATAGTTGAGAGCCACAGTCATGTTTCTTGGTGTTTTAAACATCCTTTGTAATACTATACAAATTCTTCTCATTTGCCTTTGTTTTTTAAATTATGATCTTGCAATATACTAACATGCATAATTACAGTTTAACTGCTATGTAATATTGCTTCTTAGGAATATACTATAACATACTCATTTTCCTCCTGTACACACACAGGTTCAGAGTTGTGTGTGTGTGCTGTCTTGGTGCAGTGAAGAGCTGTGAACTTGTCTCCCTGTGTACAGTTTTGTTTACAGTTTCTCAGTGATATGAACCTGGAAGGGAATTGCTGGGTCAGAGGAAATGGAAATCTTCCACTTACTAAATTGCCAGACTGCTTTCCACAGCGGTTGTACCGATTTGCATTCCGACCACCAGCATCTGGGAGTTCCAGTTGCTCCCTGTGCTTGCAGACATTGGATGTTGTTAGACCTGATACCTTGCCAGCCTGACAGCTGTGAAATTTTATGTCATTTAAAATTTTCACTTTCCTGTTTACTAGTGGGGTTGAACATCCTTTTGTGTGTTTACTGTGCTAGGTTGTTTTTCACTCAAGCTCCAGAGTTTTCCAGGGCTTGAAAGTCAGGATTACAGGGTTTTGTCTGAAAACAGGGAAATGGATGAACAAGAGGAAACTTAGAGAGACCAAAGTAAAAGTTAAGAAAGGAAGGGATGGTTGGAGAGTGTAGGTCAGAGGTATGACGAGGCAGAGATAGAACTGTGGAGAGGTGACAACTTGTGGTAAAAATTACAGACTGGAGTTGAGAAGGTGTCTTCAGGGCTGAGAGTTGGCTCGGGATGCCCTCTGCGCGCAGGCCTCGTTCAAGCAGTGCTGTCTGTGCTTTGTTAAACTGAGATGGGCTTTGGTGAAGATCGCATCTGTTGTGAGAATAGCGGCAAGGCTGGACTCGGGCAGTTTTCTCATTTATTTACCTAGTTAGCTTTTTGAAGTTCTTTTTAGAGAGAGGCATTGTGAAATTATGGTCTTCTTCCCAGAATACATATATTTCTTTATCTTTCAGGTTAGAGACACAATGCAGGAAACCAGTTTTTATTAGATCTGCTTGAATGTGTTAGTGGAATTATTAGTCTTAAATATTTAGAAAACATTCTCTACATTTTAATTTTCAGAGTATGACAAATCTCACCTTATTGAACACAGAAATATATGGTGTTAGTTTTAAAAAGTGTGTTACGCTTTATGGTTCTTCAGTGTACTGAAGAATAGTGCCCCCATGTGCATGGTCTTAGGAGAAATTCAGAGTTTGGTTCTATACCCAGAGATTTTGATTAAGTAGGTCTAAGATGGGGCCTTGGAATCTGCATTTTAAAGTAGTATTTTGTCCTCCCTTCTACTCCACATTCTATTATAGATGAGTAGAGGCCCACACTCGGAGAAATATTGCTTTCCTTGGATAATAACCTCAGTCTCTTTTCTCTCTCTTTTTTTTGAGACTTTTTTACTCTGTCACTTTGAGTAGAGTGCCACAGCATCATCACAGCTCACAGCAACCTCAAACTCTTGGGCTCAAGGTATCTTCCTGCCTCAGCCTCCCTAGTGGCTGGAACTACAGGCACCCACCACAATGACCAGCTAGTTTTTCTGTTTTTAGTAGAGATGGGGTCTTGCTCTTGCTGAGGCTGATCTTGAACTCCTGAGCTCAAGCAATCCACCAGCCTCAGCCTCCCCAGAGTGCTAAGATTCCAGACTTGAGCCAGCAAACCTGGTCTTTTTTTTTTTTTTTGGAAACAGGTCTTGCTCTATTGCCTTGGCTAGAGTGTAGTGGCATCATCATAGCTGACTTACAACTTGAAACTCCTGGGCTTAAGTGATCTTCCTGCTGCAGCCTCCTGGGTAACTGGGACTACAGGAGTATGACGTCCCTTCTGGCTAATTTTTGTATTTTTCTGTAGAGACAAGATCTCACGGTGTTGGTTAGAATACTATGGTTTCCAACTCTTGGGCTTAAGACATCCTCCTGCCTTGGCCTCCCAAAGTGCTGGAATTATAGATGTGAGCCACTGTGCCCATCCTCACCTTAGTCTTTTAAAAAATATTGCTTATAGAAATTACCCGCCATGTGAAAGAGTTTTTAAATCAATGTAATATTATTTAAGTTAGTAACTTAACTTCAAGAGCCATAGATTGTTGCCATTCCGTAGACATTATTTCTTGATAGTAAGTAACCGGGTTTTTATTATTTTATGCTCCTAGATCAGAGATTTCCAACCCTGGCTATATATAATATCACCTGTGAAGCTTTTAAGAGAAATTTTAAAAACAATTAAATTGCAAAACATTAACACCCAGAAAAAGTATGGGGGGAGAAGAGTGTAACGTATTTTATATACATCTACCCCTCTTTCAGATTTAACAGATATTCAAACTTAGTCATATTTGGTTGTTTTTTAGACATAATGCCTTAAAAAGTACCGCTAATCTCCCCTATGTCTTTCTCCTCCCAGAACAAACCATTTTTGTGAAATTGGTATGGTGTTTGCCAACTATGTCTTTTCCTTTACTTCATATTTTTGAATCCACAAGCAGCATATCAACGTTGTGTATGCAGAAAAGTCACGCCATCTTTTCAGCTGTCTTTCTTCACTCAACACTTACATTTGAGATTTTGTCCACACATGGAGATCAGGTTTATTCCTGCCACTGAGGTATAAAAGTACTCTTAATCATGGCTTACATATTCATTCCCTTATTCCCAGACAGTTTGATAGTTTCCAGAATATTCTCTCTGTGACTGTCCTTGCTCCAGTCTTCCTTGCACACACACCTTCAATCCTGGAGGTGCCCCGTTCCACATGTGGCCGGCTGAGCTTTACCGGCTGTGTCAGATCACTCTCCAGAAGGTTCCATCAGTTGGATCTTTTTGAATATGCAGCTTCCAGGGCTTCAGTCTCAGAGTCTCGAACAGTCCATAGATATAGCTGGCCTTGGGTGGATCTTAGGCACCTCCAAGTGTGGTGTGGGTGTGTTTGGAGATGTCCTGCTTCATTGTGATGAGCATCCACGGTTGGGAAACCACTGTGTTGGACTGGCAGCTCCTTGAGGGCAAGCGCTGTGTCTGCCTCCCTCACTGTGGGTTTCCCACCGTCAGCACGGCGCCTAGTGTAAGTGTGCTAGATGCTGCATAAATAGGTATTGATAAACGAAGACATGGGTGGAATGAAGAGTCCTTTGCAGTAAAGCAGCGCGCCTCCAGCTTTATTATGGGTATGAATTACCTGGGATCTTGTTAAAGAGTAGATTCTGATTCAGTAGGTTGGGGTGGAGTGGAGATTTTGTGTTTCTAACAACCTGTCTGGTGACGTAGGTGATGCTGGTTTGGGGCGCACTTTTAGAGCAGCAAGGACCTAGGAGAAAAGAGAAATTTTTTTCTTCTGTATACCATACTGGTAAAGTGGGGGAGTTTGAAATTCAGAGTCCTGCTTGGGAAATGTACAAAGAACGGGCGGCGCCTGTGGCTCAGTCAGTAGGGCGCTGGCCCCATATACCGAGGGTGGTGGGTTCAATCCCGGCCCCGGCTGAACTGCAACCAAAAAATAGCTGGGTGTTGTGGCGGGTGCCTGTAGTCACAGCTACTTGGGAGGCTGAGGCCAGAGAATCGCTTGAGCCCAGGAGTTGGAGGTTGCTGTGAGCTGTGTGATGTCACGGCACTCTACCGAGGGCCATAAAGTGACACTCTGTCTCTACAAAAAAAAAAAAAAGAAATGTACAAAGAACTTTGTATCTTTACCTTTACAACAAACAAAGGCAGACCGTGAAACACCTTCCTCGTCACTCCTGGAGCAGCACAGGAGAGCCTGCAGAGAGTCTGCAGAAGCCCTGGGTGAGCCACGACGCCTTCATGCCTGTTAGTTATTCCCTTTACTTCATTATTATTTTCCTTGTGTTTGCTTAAAGTGTAACCCTGTCGGTATCATAGGATTCAATGAAATTCTTCTGCTTTGATCAACTTTCTGCATTTAGTGGGGGCATTTTGGGAGGAGTGGCATCAGGGAAGGAGGTCAGAAAAAGCAGGGGCCAAATTCACTGCGCTGGGTTGGTCATAACTGTGGGTGCCGTGCAGGTGAGGGGCTCCTTCCCACTGTTTCTGTGGACTCACATCCTCCTAACCCTCTCTCCACTGTGGCAGGTGCCAGGATAGAGGGAGACTCTCTATTCCCCAAATCCGACACTTCCTAAAGTGAAAATCATATTGATTCTCAATAAGTATAAGATATTAATTGATCAAGATTAGTGCTGGTTTGGAGAGCATTAATAAAGATATAAATGATCTACAAGTGTAATCTGAGCTATTCAGGGCAAACTAGGTTTCCCCACAGGACACTGCCATTTTCAAGATGCTTGGTAGCTGGGGACCTGTCTCGTCAATCCGAGAGATGGACTGTGGTACAGAAAGAAGAAGGCAGATAAAAATAAATTAGAAAATGAAGTAACATTCAGAACTAGTGTGTCTCGTCTGCTGGGGCAGGCAGGGTGAGTACCTATCATTCCCAAGCGTCTTTTCCTCTAGAGAAAACATACGGGATGGAGCCAGCTCCTCAGGCCGTGGTTCTCAGGTGGCCTGTGGTCTTTCGTGGCTCTGTCTGCATCTGTGCACCCACCTGAACTCGCTCAGTAGTTTGCCTTCAATCTGTTCACTTTAAGTTGACCTCAATTCTGTGCTAAAAATCTATAAAATGATGGGTTTGATGAGCTAGTTTTATGCTTTTCTAATACATATCAAAAACATAAAGGCTGAAGTTAAAGATGTTCATACTTGGGCCACCTCAGATTGTCTCTTCCCTCCAGAATTTGTGGCCCATGGTCTGGGTGACACAGGTTTAGATAAGAGGCTCTCTGTGGGGCCTCCAGTAACTGGCTCTTGGAGGGGCGCCGTTTGTGAGGCTGCTTTGCAGATGGTAGATCTGGTCAAGGAGCTTCCCCGGAGGCAGGTTGGCCTGGCTGAGATGTTCTGCATTGCTGTCGGCTGGGTGTCAGAGCTCCATGTTCTGCGTCCTCTCACAGCTGCCCTTCTCCTTCCTAGTCTGTGGGTGGTGAGAGCACTTACCTCCTTGGTCATGGTGGGGCCTAACTGGTACCTGGACATTTTATGGCTGTTTTTTCTAGTGCCCTTCTTTCTTTTTTCTTTTTCTTTTTTTTTTTTTTGTTTTTGTTTTGAGACAGAGCCTCAAGCTGTCGCCCTGGGTAGAGTGCTGTGGCATCACAGCTCACAGCAACCTCCAACTCCTGGGCTCAAGCCCATTCTCCTGCCTCCGCCTCCCAAGACTACAGGCACCCGCCACAACGCCCAGCTATTTTTTGGTTGCAGCCTTCCTTGTTGTTTGGCAGGCCTGGGCTGGATTCGAACCTGCCAGCTCAGGTGTATGTGGCTGGCGCCTTAGCCGCTTGAGCCACAGGCACTGAGCCTCTTTTTTCTATTAGCAAAATAGTCCCAACAGTGCAGTGGACAGAGCCCTGAGCTAGGAAGCTGAGATTTCAGCTCCTACAGCTTTCTGACTTTACTGATTTGGGGTAGGTCACTTAGGCCTCTGGATCTGTAAAGCAGGAACCATTCCTCCTGGTGGACAGTGGGAAGACGAGGCAGTGGAAACCAGCTGTGGCTTCCAGCCAAGGAGGACTAGGGCAGGGCTGGCTGAGGGACAAAAGGAGGAAGAAGCTGTGATTTCTGGCCGTGCTGAAATGTCCATGGAAGACATAGTGCTGATGGTGTGTGGGCAAGCTTTTGTCATCCCCAGTCAACACATAATGTTTTTCCTGAGAATGAGGGCATATGAATAGTAAAACTTACTTAGTCTTCGAAAAAGCTCATAACCTTTTTGTATTATTTGGTACATACAGTTAAGTCTTCCTAAAACTAAGAAATATGTAAAGTAGCTAAGCTTAGTTTCTTTCTTTTTTTATTTTTTTTTTATTATTTATTTATTTGAGACAGAGTCTCCAGCTGTCGCCCTGGGTAGAGTGCCATGGTGTCACAGCTCACAGCAACCTCAAACTCTTGGGCTTAAGTGATCCCTTGCCTCAGCCTCCCAAGTAGCTGGGACTATAGGCGCCCGCCACAACACCAGACTATTTTTTGGTTATAGTTGTTATTGTTGTTTGGCAGGCCTGGGCTGGATTCGAACCTGCCAGCTCCAGTGTATGTGGCTGGTGCCCTAGCTGCTGTGCTGCAGGCGCTGAGCCTCTGTTTTAAATTTTAAACAAAATTTCAGAATAGGTAATATGAGAATTCATGTGGTAGAAATTTCAAAATGTACAAAAGGATCATATGTTGAAAGTAGACCCACTAGCCAGTTCTTATATCCAGCTTCTATCCAGCAGTTTCTCATGCTTCCATGTAGAGGCATATTTTGCAGATACAAGCAAAGATGTTTATGTTTTTTCCGTAGTTTAAAAAAAAAACACAAATAGCACATGTATTGCGTATGCCCCGTCCTCATCTGCCGCTTGTGTCCTGTGTCTCAGAGGAGGTCTGTGCAGAGCCGACCCTCATGCTTTTTTTACAGTCAGAGAATATCCAGTTGCTTAAATGTTCAGGGCGTGCAGGTAGTTTTCCAGTCTTTGGGTTTTACAGACAAGGCTGCAAGGTATAGGTTTGTCCATATGTGGGAGTGTATCTGTCTACTGGCTTCCTAGAAATGGATTTACATTTGTAACTTGGGTGGATTTTGCCAAATTGCCCTCCACCAGCCATGTATGTGACTCCTGCTGCCTGCAGCCTTACCAGAGCCACTGTGCTATCCAGAACCCTTTGATCTTTTGCCATTTGGGGGGAGGTAGCATCTTAGCATATTTTTAGTGGACAGTTCTCTCAGTAGAAGTGAGCTTCAACAGTTACTCACATGTTTAGGAAGATAAACTCAATTTCATTTAAATGTTTTGCTGTTGGCAATTACTTTCAGAGTCTGTAGGGAAGGACCAGCTTTATTGTTATTTTCAATCTGTCTCAGACCAATATTTTTGTAAAATACAATAAAAGAGAATCACTAGCAAAATGGAATAAAAGCCCCAAAGATAAATAAAACACAAACCTCAATTTTTTGTTACTACGCTTGACAGATACAGAATTACTCTATTTACTCATCACAGCTCCACGTTTTTCGTTTGTGGACTTCACTCACCCAGAGCATTAGCGCTCTGAGTGATGTTGCTGTGAAGGTCCCCTTGCTCATCTCTTTTCTCCCATTGCTGCCCTGCTTGGGCGTGGGGAGACTGAACACGGAATTTTATGTCTTAGGTTTCACAGTCATTTTAGGATGTTTGCATTCCATTAGACTAGTGTGTCTCTGACGGTGTGGTACAGATTCCAAAGGGCGCCGTTTCCAAGGGCAGGGGGTGCTTCACAAAGCAGGGATGCTGGTGTTGTGCTTTTCACTCTTGAAGACCGTGAGCTTGTCTGGGAGGCTCCGAGGATGAGCTCTCCCTGTTAGTGAAATTTGCCGAGTAGGCCTTTTTGATCCAGGACCCTAGGCCCCCTGCTGCTCGTAGGGAAGGATGGGAAGTGTGCCCCCCGGTAAAGTAGGAGCTGAGGGACGTCGTGATCAGGAGGCTTCTTGGTGACTTTGTGGAAAGTTGACTTGGGGACGCGGTTCTTGCTTCCAGTTCACTGAGTTCAGTGACTGTGAGTGATTTAGACACAGACACGGGCCCAGTATTCTCTGTTCAGCTTTAAGTTTTACCTTTGCGTGAAGACTTCATTGTGTTATCTTTAAATACGTTTAAAGTCATTTTGCCAGCCCAAGCTTCTGTCTAGCTATTCGTAATGCTCTTTCTTGTAATGACTTGATATCATTAGAAGTCAGGTGGCCCAGGGTCAGCTCTTCAGTAGATGTTTTAGCTTCCATATATGATTATTAAATGAAATCATACTGAGATTTTTCTACTTTATTTTTTTTCTTTTCAGTGTCATATGGGACATGGAGATGACAGGTCATCATGGTGCAGAAAGAAATGCCCTTCAGTTAACTGCCTTCTTAGGGTGACCACCTCTCTGTTAAAGCCTGGACAGGATGGGCTGTTGAACCAGGAGTCGGGGTTATAGAATAATGGTATTAAGATCATAGGCTCACCACTTAACTCTGCACATACTGACACTCGATCTTGGCAAGTTGGTTGACCTCATTTCCCTCATCCGTGGTATGAGAACAGTGAGTCCCCATCAGTGATTTATCTGGCAGGGAGAGTTGGGATTTATCTGGTAGTGTTGCTGGGTGGGCCAGGGGCTCTGTGGTGACCTGTCCCCTAACTAGGCAGGATGGGTATCTGTAGCTGCTCTGGGTATGTGCCTGGTGAGGTAATGCCGGACAGCCAGCACCCAGAGTGGACATGCTCAGAGACAGACCTGGCTTTCTGCCCAGTCCCTACATCTGCAGCTAAAGAATCACTGAAAATGTGAATGAAAAGTTCCTCTCTCCTGACTTGTGGTCTAGAACTCAGACTCTGGAACTGAATGACCCAGGCTTGAATCGCAGCTGTGCCCTTGCAGACTGAGGGGCCTTGGGCAGCCTCCCTCCACTTTCTTATGTGTGGAGTGGGAATATTAAGAGTAATCTACCTTGGATTATGAGCACATCGAGGTGCAGTTCTCTGCTTGCCTTTCCCAGGCTTACTATGTATGTTCAATCAGCAAGTTTATCAAGTGCCCTCTACACCCGAGACACTCTTCCAGGTGCTGGGCCCACGAATCAAACATGATTGCTGCTATTCGAGGGCTTATGGTCTAGTGTAGGTTGGCAAGCTTTACCATAAAGGGCTAGATAGTAAACATTTTAAGTTTGGTGGATCAAACTGTCTTCCATCACAGCTATGCAATTCTTGTATCGTATTGTGAAAGTAGTTGGAATTAGTGAATGTGTGATCATGGCTGTACTCCAATAAAAACTTTATCTACAAGTTGACAGGTCAGATTTGGCCCATGGGCTATAATCTGCAGACGTATGGCCTAGCGAGAACACAGATGTTAAACAATCACAAATAATTATGCTGTTACCGATTGTGATAGTTGCTATGGGGGAACATACAGGATTCTGTAAGAGGAAGGATCAGAGACGGTAGCTTTGAGGTGTGATGCTGAAAACAAATGGAGGAGGTGGTGGCCAGAGGGAGGGGGAGGAAGGGAGCACCAGGCATAGGGCAGGCTCTGAGGGGCAGGGATACTGGCCTCCCTGACTCAGAATCACAGCCTGCAGCTTTTCTTTGCTTCAAAAAAATAATTTCTTTCCTCTATGTACTTTACTCCAATCCTCCTCCCCACTATTCCTAATAATGAGAGATAAGCTATGTTAATGTATTAACACATTTTGTTCTATATACGTTTGCTACCTTCTTTCTTCATTCCATTGTTTTCATTATATTGGTATCATTTGTCAGTGTCTAAGAATTTAGAAGTTAGGGAAGATTGCAATTATTTTGTTATTAGGTGTAAAATTGTTTACTCCTTAGAATTCAGATTTGCTTTTTGATACTGTTTACTCTTTCTGTCTTTCAAAATGACATTATTTTATTTTCTTATTTGGCTGGATAAAGATTCACACAGCTTTTGAAAAAGTTTCGGAAAAAATCTGTTTTCCTCTTGACTACTTCTCATGTCGTCCTCTGACTCCCAACCCCAATTTTACATTTCCTTTAAAAAAGAGTCATCTCTAGAGATTTTACAGGAAAGGACTTGTGTGTTTGCATTCTAGAGTATTTCAAAGGTACCTCAAAAGTAGAGGGGTTCTCCTGAACAATTTTGTGACCCCTTTAGTTCTTCAGTTCTGATAATTCTGCCAGGAGACTCCATCCTGGAGAGTCAGTTTTCTGGAGTGGTTGGGAGTATACTCTGGAGCCGGCTTGTCAGTTCAGACCCTGTTATTGTATTGTGAATGTGGTTGCAATAAGTCAATGAGTAGTCATGGGCGTGTTCCAGTGGAGCTCGATTGACAAAAATAGTTGGTGGGTCATTACTGCTTATCAGTTCCATACTTGTCTTTTAATTAATGTTTTTTTTTTTTTTTAGAGTAAAGGTCTTGCTCTCAGTCATAGCTTGTGCAACTTTGAACTCCTAGGCTCAAGTGATTCTACTGCCTCAGCCTCCTGAGTGTGGCTAGGTCTATAGGTGCACACCACCACACCTGGCTAATTTTTAAATTTTTTGTAGAGATGGGGTCTCACTGTGTTGCCTAGGCTGGTCTCAAACTGTTGGCATCAAGTGATCCTCCTGCCTCAGTCTCCCAAAGTACTGGGATTACAGACTTGAGCCACTATGCTTGGCCTAGTTCTAGGATTCATTAGCGATGTGAATTTGAATAGTTCTTACCTGTTCAGATTTCTGATCTTTAAAATAAGGGTAATAATGACATCTACCTTACAGGGTTATTATGAAGATTAAAATGAGTGAAATACTCAGAGTCCTCAGAAGAGTGACTCTACATAGTAAATGCTATTTATGAGTTGTCTATTTTTAATTCCTCCTCAACCACCCTTGAATCCTGGCAGGTGACTCCTGACTCATTCTGAGATTTTGGGCTGCATTGCTTCATTTTTGCTTCACTTTCTCCATAGGATTGTAGGAATGACCTTTGTCATCAGAGGTTGGGAACACTAGTCCTTTGGAAAACTAGTCCTTTATGTTCTTTTTGTACCTTGAAAAACATACTTAGTAAGCAAAGTGTCCTTTTGAACATAGACCTAAAAATGTGATTTTAGCAGCAAAATTCACCTCCCGCGTTGTCTGTTTTAATTCATAGACTAAATTAATGGCTTACTCCGTTCATTTAGAAATCCTTACATGTCATCTTTGGCTTAAGAAATTAAGTCCCTTCTCTGCTTTGTACAAACGTGAATGCAAGGCTGAGTGCCCTGGGAGCAGGTGGGTGCATCCGGGTGGGCCACCTTGGGGAGGTTTGGGGCGAGGGACTTGGGATTTTTTGTCTGCAGCTGTGGTCTAGCTGTTCTCCAAGGCCCCTTCCCGGTCCCCGTGGTTTTTTATTAGCTCCCCCATAGTCTGGTCTTGTTCTCATTGGTTTTTACAGACCCGATAATGCCATTGTTTGGATCATTTCTTCCTTCTGGGCTAGGATCTGCCTCTATCCCTCCACCCCTACCTCCCCACCCCCAACCAAGGAAGAAATTCTAACTTGTTTTTCTTAGAAATTGCCTTTTTTTTTTTGGTGCCTTCAGTAGAGTGCTCTGGTGTCATAGCTTACAGCAACTTCAAACTCTTGGGCTCAAGTGATTCTCTTACCTCAGCCTCCCGAGTAGCTGTGACTATAGGGCACCAGCCACCATGCCCAGATATTTTTAGAGATGGAGGTCTCACTCTGGCTCAGGCTAGTCTGGAGCCTGTGAGTTCAGGCCATCCACCTGCCTCGGCCTCCTAGAGTGATGGGATTACAGGAGTGAGCCACTGCGCCTGGCCCTACAAATTGCTTTTTAAAAAGAAATGTTTTTTCTATACCCATCTTATGCATTTATGATTCATCCTTCCTGGGATTTTGTTATTGTTGTTATTTGTTTTGTGTTCTGGTAGCACCCTTGGCAGTCATAGAATTGCTTTCAGAAGGGCTTTGAAGAGCTACCATTATAGTCGTCTTGTTGGAACTTGTCCCAGCTCCATTGCTATTTTTAATAAAGTTGGCTGCATTGTTTCTTAAAGGTTACCACATTTTTTACTGATGGAAATAAGAACTCCGGTTTCTTGTTCTCCCACCCTGTGATTTATGCCCATAGACATGTTCTTTGTTCAGCATCTGGTCATGAAACAGTTATTTTCCAGTAACACCCCCACCCCATTGCTTTTGTGTCACTGTGCTGGGTGTGCTGTGGACGTGCGCTCTGGGGTCTCTGATACACTTGCCCGTCAGTGGTGCTGACCACATCCCCAGTTTTTCTGCATTCACTGCGCCACCCTGAGGAGTAGGCAGGTTGGGGATCAGCACCCCAGCCTCTTAGCCTGAGAGCAGAGCCCAAAGAGAGTGAAGTGGTAAAATCAAAGGCAGGTCATACTGTGAAGGAAAAACGGCCAAGTCCACCTCTATGGGCGTGCTGCAGGCCTTCAGTGGTTGGTCTGTAAGTTGTCAGTGTACTGAACTTCTGTTACATGTTCATTAAACTTATTAATTTAATACAACTATTTTTGTGTTTATAGTACAAAACTCAAAGAGTTGAGAATATATAAAGAAAAGCCAGGTGTAGTGGCACATGCCTGTGGTCCCAGCTTCTTGGGAAACTGAGGCAAGAAGAGAGGATCGCTTGAGCCCAAGAGTCTGAGGTTGCCGTGAGCTATGACACCATGGCACTCTACCAAGGGTGACATAGTGAGACTCTGTCTGAAAAAAAAAAAACAAAAAACAAAAAACACCATCCTGGCTCCAGAGACAGAACCGCCCCCGGGGATGATATCGGGCCTGCCCTGCATCCTCTTGAACATTTTCATGAAAGGGAAAGTCAATTTCTGTCTTGTTTGAGTCACACTTTCTTTATTTAGGTCTGTAACTGTCTTTGTCTCTTTCCCACCTGTGTGAGTATATACACAGAATAAGGAAAGAGTCACTGGGTTGAGGGGCATGGTCACTTAAACCTTTGATGCTACTTCCTAATTCATCTTTAAGCAGTTATCATCCTCAGCTCAGGAAACATTCGCTTTCCTATCTATGTCCTTTTATCATGAAAACATTTACATTTAACATGTTTATTTACAATTTTTTTTATTTTAAATAAAATTATTTATTTTCGATTTTTTTTGAGACATAGTCTCACTTTGTCACCCTGAGTAGGGTGCCCTGGTGTCATAGATCACAGCAACCTCAAGCTCTTGGGCTCAAGTGATTGTTTTGCCTCAGCCTCCCTAGTAGGTGGGATTGCAGATGCCCGCCACAACACCCGGCTGTTCATAGAGATGGGGTCTCGCTCTGGCTCAAGCTGTTCTTCACCCTGTGAGCTCAGGCAATCCACCCGCCTCAGCCTCCCAGAACGCTAGGATTACAGGCGTGAGCCACTGTGCCCAGCCTTACATTTAACATATTTAATCTCCAAGTCTGTTAAAGATGCATGAAGATTCATGTTTCCAATGGAAAATGCTAACATGTGAAGCAAGAGTTTGGTTCCAGATGTCAGTATCAGTGACATTCTGTATCCATGGAAACCAGTTCTAAGCGTGTGTGTCTATAAACAGGGAAGGAGAGGGGGGAAGTGTTGGAAGGTGCCACCTGTGCCGCGCTGAGCGTGTAGGGAGAGCACTGACATGCACATGGGAGCTGCTCAGAGAGCCTGGGCTGCCCGTCCTCACAGCCCCCCACCCATCCAGCAGGTATGGGGGGCTGCTTTGTGTCAGCCAATAGAACGAGGTTAGACACGGTCTTTCTCCCGTGAGGGGCCTGGGCAGATGTTAATAATTATATAAATAGCTATTGGAGCAGAGGAGGATGGTATATGGGATGCTGTGAGTGGGGAATGGAGATTGGGGAGGGAGTACTTTCTTTTCCTATTGCTGCTGTAAAAATTCTCTCCAAACTTAGTAGCTTAAAAAGACAGAAATAGGGCCAGCCACTGTGACTAATTCCTGTAATCCTAACACTCTGGGAGGCCGAGGAGGGAGGATCACCTGAGCTCAAGAGCTCAAGACCAGCCTGAGCAAGAGTGAGACCCCATCTCTACTAAAAATAGAAAACTAACATGGCATTGTGATGGACACCTATAATCCCAGCTACTGGGGAGATTTGAGGCAAAAGGATGGCCTAAGCCCAAGAGTTTGAGGGTACTGTGAGCTATGAGGCCATGGCACTCTGCCCAGGGGCGACAGAGTGAGACTCTGTCTCAAAAAAAAAAAAAAAAAAAGACACAAATATATTGTCTTACAGTTCTAAAGAATCAAGGCTCCAGGAGAGAATCCAGTTTCCAGGGGCCGCCTGTACTCCTTGACTCCTGAACCCTTGCTCTGGGCTCAAGGCTGGCAGCATGGCCTTCAGTCTCCCTGTCCCTGTCACATATGTGAGAGAGTATAAACAGAATACGTGGCCCCCCACACCATCGCTCAGCTTCAACAACACAACTTTACCCCCCTCTCCCCCTTCCTCTCCACTGGATTGTTTGAAACAAATCTCAGAAATCATCTGATTCATCTGAAAATGTTTCGGAACAGACAGTTGTTTTAAGCAGTCTAGCTCTGAACGGAAGTGAGAAGGCCGTGGTGGCTGGGGTGGGGGTGTGTGCATGTGTGGTGAAGTCCTGACGGCAGGGATCTGGTGGAGGAGGGGAGATTGGCTTCGGATAGGAGGGACATCGCCATCAGTGGTGAGAGAGAGGTGTGTGGATTCGTGTGAGTAGGAAGTTAAGGGAGTCCCTGCGAGCTGAGTGGGGTGCTGAGAGAGAGGGGTAAAGAGGATGGCGAAAGCTGGGAATAGTCACTGGGGCGCGGAGCATGACTGTCGAGGCCTCCTTGAAATCGTGAATCCCGTGACTCTAGTCCAGCTTGGCTGTTGGCTTTTTCCCCCTCTAGCATTTCACATAGGTCTGGGTGTGTTCAGAGAGATGGGCATTTGGTTCGTGCTGTCTGGGCTTTTTGTCAGGTGCTGTGGTTTGACAAGGCAGTGGGTACAGAGAAAAGCATTGGGACCAGGCCCGGGAGCTGGATAGGAGGGGAGCAGCGTGGACGTTCTGGTAGTGACGGCATGCAAAGCCCGCCGTGACACTGCCTGTGGGGCACAGAGAGGAAAAATCAGGAGCCAGTGGGCCCAGCTGAGCCTGGGTGAACTGTGGGCAGCTGCAAGTGAGGCTGCTGGGTGGTGACTCTGGGAGTGGGGAGCTGAAGTGGAGTAGACTAAGACAGTTGGAAAATAGGGCATTGGGTTGCTGCGAGAGCAGGTGTGGGCTGACTCGTGCAGTGGATGTCGAAGCCACCCAGCAGGGTGGCAGGGCTGCAGTGCAACAGTAGGTCTTCCGTGGAGGGGGCAGCTGGGGCTTGGGGCGAGGAAGGTGTGTGCAGTGGCATGGGCCTCGGAAAGGTGGGTGTTTTGACGAGAAAGTGAACATGGACCAGGGATCAGGTCCAGCTACCTTCTCCTCCTGACCCTTCCTGACCCGGGAGGATGAGCAGGCTCAACTAAGGGTGGCGAGGAAGTGCT
This sequence comes from Nycticebus coucang, assembly GCF_027406575.1. Taxonomy (NCBI): domain Eukaryota; kingdom Metazoa; phylum Chordata; class Mammalia; order Primates; family Lorisidae; genus Nycticebus; species Nycticebus coucang. The sequence continues at coordinate 3,805,367 of NC_069802.1, forward strand.
GAGCTCAGGGAAGAGCTGGGTCTCACTGGCACACAGGGAGCTCACTGTCTTCCTTCCTGTGCTCTGCACGCGCCCGAGTGGCCCCTGCCTGTCTCTAGGGTGTTGCCTGTGAGCATGGGACCCTGGGTCACTGTCCCCACCTCCACCTCCAGGATCCCCTCCCCAAATGGGAAATGGTGACATAGGCAGAGGAAAGTGGACTCGGCCTAGGAATTTCCAAATAGCAAAAATCATGGACTAACTTGAATGTGTTCCTACCCTGTAAGGAAAGATTTAGTACAATCTCTCTCCACGTGCTATACTTTTATATCTGATATTCCTCCTGGGCTCTAAGCCATATTTTCTAATTTAGTTTGAAAAATGACTATGGGTATATTTAATATGTATTATTTACATTGATTTATGATTGAAATATAATTTTATTGGAATTGTTTAGTAATTTTTGTCTGTATCATAAAATCCTACAGTAATTTGATGTTTTCTTCAAAACTTCAGCCTTGCATTTGGAGTCACGTAATCATAAAGGCAATGATGTCCCTACTCCTCATCCCCAGTAAGTGGTGGAACTAGGATCTGAACCCAGTGGTCAGGTCTGAGAGCCCGTGGTTTTAACCAAATGCACTGCACAGAAGTCCAACTGGTTAAACCATCTGCTGAGCCCTACTAATGGGAACCAGGTAAAGGAGTTTATTAGTTTGGCAGAATAGTATAAAGGAATTAGAAAATGGAAACAGGGTGGCGCCTGTGGCTCAGTGAGTAGGGTGCCGGCCCCATATGCCGAGGGTGGCGGGTTCAAACCCAGCCCTGGCCAAACTGCAACAAAAAATAGCTGGGCGTTGTGGTGAGCGCCTGTAGTCCCAGCTGCTCGGGAGGCTGAGGCAAGAGAATCGCGTAAGCCCAAGAGTTAGAGGTTGCTGTGAGCCGTGTGATGCCACGGCACTCTACCCAAGGGCGGTACAGTGAGACTCTGTCTTTACAAAAAAAAAAAAAGAAAATGGAAACAAAGGATGTTGTGATCAGGTGAGGCCACGCACCAGCTTTCTACTGTGGTTCTGTTTGCTGTGAGTTGGGTCCCTTTGCATTTAATGTTTGCTTGGTGACTTGTGGCCATCTTGATGGGTTCTCAGCTTACCTTTTGGCCATTTCTTCCCATGAGATAAGACGCTAATTATGTAAATTGAGAATAATTAGTAGCAGCAGATTATTATTATTTTTTAAATAAAATGTGCTTATTCTTTTTAAAACACCTGTCTCCTGAATCCTTTAGTTTCTGTGACAGCCTGATAAGTTGTAACAGTTGGTAGACGGAGTCCTCACCTGCCCACTCCTTAAAATAGTTATCTTCTTAGACTGAGCTTTGGTCCCTTTTCCTGACTGCGGCAGACTCAGCCAGGCCTTGGAGAGTAATGATAATGGTTTCCAGTAACTGACCTATTAGTGGGACAAAGTAAATGGTTTGACCAGTTGGATTGCTGTGCAGACCATTCTGTTGAGGTCCTGGGCTCCCAGGTCTCACTCTGGGTTCAAATCCTAGCTCTATCACATACTGACTGTGGACCTTGGGCAGATTCTTCAACCATTCTGAGTCTTACGTTCCTTGTCTGTGAAATGGGGAAAACAACAGTACTTAGCTCACAGGGCTGTGGTAGGAATGAATAGCACTGCTCCTGGCACAGAGGGAGGGCACCCAGTAGCTGCTATTGTCACGTCGGAGTGTCCTGGGGCTTGCCAGTTTGATGCATTTGGGTGTGGTCGTTAGATTTTAAATTGTACTTCTCTGTTCTTCACAATATTCTTTGAACATTTTGCCTTCTCAAGAAGGCCTCCCCACCACTTGATTTAAAGCCGCAGTTACCCACCTGCAAGCCTGTCCTGCACCCTCCCACTCACTGTCCTTTCTTGCCTTTTCTCCCTTGCACTGTCATCGTCTAATCTACTGTCCACTGTCTTCATCCACTAAAATGTGAACTCCGTGAGAGCAGGCACCGTGTCTGTTCTGCTCACTGTTCTATTATATTATCTGGGCCCAGACCTAGAGAATAGTACCTGGCCCAGTGGGTGTGCTGTAAATCTTTATGGGAAGGAAGAAACTGACTTGGGAAGCAGTGATAAGATTCTGTATGCCATCAGGGGGTCTGGAAGCCGCCGCAGCTGTCTGGGACGCAGCGTGTTATGCAGAAGTTCTTGGCTTATTCGCCTATCTTAGCCTCCGTTCCTAATAGAAGATAATTGAGGGCAAGCAGAGCAGGTTTGGCAGAATAAGTAAGTTGGCTGAGGGGAGGAGCAGGGCGAACATCATTCATTCGCTAGTTTTCTGGTTTATTTCTGACGCCGCTTCCATGAGCATGAACATCACCAGACGCCTTGTCCTCCAGGGAGATGCTTGTCTCAGTAACACTCTCTCGGGTATCCTTTAAAATTTTTTTTATCTATTTTACATGTGACAGAACTCTTGCTGTTTTTCTTTTTTAGGGCACCAATGCCTCTGCTCTGGAAAAAGACATTGGGCCAGAGCAGTTTCCGATCAATGAACACTACTTTGGATTGGTCAATGTAAGTATGTAAAATGTGTTATTTCCATCAACTGTTGTAGAGTATTTGAAACAACTCCACCATCAATTTTCAAGTGTTTGGTTGTGCTTTTTCATTAGTAGAAGTGGCCAACATTGAGGAGGGGGCAATTTAATCTATTTTGAAAGCTTGAGTTGTCCCAGAAAAAAGGATTAAATTACTGCTTTATTGGGCCAAACTCACATTTTTCTCCCCATGCCTTAAGGGATTTCCTGTGTGCTTATAACTTTCCTGTGATTTTGCAAGTTCTGTTTCACATGTTCTCCCTTTGTCATCTGGATAAACTCCACAGCCAGTCTTTGTCTTCGTAAGTGTTAGTATGGCCCCAGCTCGTCGCCAGTAACTGTTCAATGTGGGGCTTTGTGCTGGTACCTAACACAGGGGAGGCTGTGTGCGGAAACTAGGGCCAGTTTGTTTCTGAATTACTGGGCCTCCTGGTGCTGTAGCTCACACCTATAACCCCAGCGCTTTGGGAGGCCAAGCCAGGAGGGTCTTTTAATCTCAGGAGCTTGAGACCATCCCAAGCAACACAGGGAGACTACATCTCTACAAAAAATAATTAAAAAATTAGTGGGCTGTGGTGGCAGGTACCTGCAGTCTCACCTAGGAGACTGAGGCTGGAGGATCTCTTGAGTCGAAGAGTTTGAGGTTGCAATAAGCTATGATGACACCACTGCAGTCTAGCTCAGGTGACAGGGCAAGACTCTACCTCAAAAAAAATAAAAATAATCATTATTTGGCTTCCCTGAGCTTGTGCTCAGCACAGCCACCTCGCATGAGGCTGGACCCAGCAGCTTCTGCTCCCGTGGTAGGCGGTGCACCCCCAGCCTCCTGGGCTTCCTTCTTCATCTTGTTCTTCTCTGTGGGGTGGAGGTTCTAAGTGACACCGTGTATTAACTCATAAACACTTGATTTTCTGGACAGTTGCTCTGAGCATAGTCTGTCAGTGTCCAGATGTGATAAGTAGTAATTTCTACTGGGGAAGCTAAAAATATTCTCTGCAGGTAAATGCTGCCTGTGACATGATGGGGAGCACTGGCTTCAGTGTAATGCAGATGCAGGTTTGCGTTCTGTCTGTCCCCAGGAGTGCCATCGTGGGCCAGTTGCTTGCCTTCCCCGAGTCTCCATTTCCATCTGCAAATGGGGCTTCTAATGGTTTCTGCCATTATAATGAAGGGGAAGTGAGAGCTCCTGGTTAAGACCCTGGCATGAGGCTGAGGCACATTGTGGACACTGGGAAAATGTTAGTTCCTTTTCTTTCCTAGGACTTGTCTGCGGGATCAGGGCCACGTGTTTGAAAGGTGTCTGGGTAAAGGTGAGATACTGAGTAGAAGAGAAAGAACAGAAGGTTGAAAGTACTGGAATGTGGGGCATCCTGTTGGTGAAGTGCCGACTTCTGATTGTAAGACAGACTTTTTAGCCATTATGCACAGGTCTCTGCTGAGCTTTGTGAGAATAGTTATTCAATGGGAATTCTTCCCTGGCTAAGAAATGCAAATGTAGATTGTTGAGAAAAAAAGAATTAAGGCCTTTCCTAGTTTGTGGAAGAATTGTGAGATCTGTATTTATTAATAGCTTCATTTGTGTTCCCTTTGAATGGTAATTTATGGAAGTTCCAGCTTCTCTGTAAAAAGAGGTTTGTCTCCTGTTACATAATTGTGTCAAAGTAGATTAAAATACAAAAATAGGAAGGCTTCTGTCTTAGCATACGTAGACACGTCGCAGTGAGCGTGGCAGAGCATCGTTTTTTGCTCTTAGGCAAACACCACACAAGCCAACGGCCAATTCTGAGAAGGTGTGCACGTTCTATTTTAATCTTTCATCACATTTTGTCATCTGTCTTATTAATCTCGTTATTTCTGTGGAATTTTCTCCTTTTTATTTTGCTGTTTATGAAAAATTCTAAATGATAGTCTCAGCTGTGTTTTCCCACAGAGCTGTTCTTCCAGTCTGTTGAAAACCCATGAGATCTTTCTCCTCTCTAATCATAAACTCGGGGTCCTTGCTTTGTGAGACACGCACGTCAAGTGGTGCTGTGTGGGCTCTGGCCCCGCAGTAGGAGGCTGGGAGCTCCGGACAGTTGTGCTGGAACAATTGCCGCCCTGAGAGAAATGATGTCAAGAGGCAGTTTAGAAGTCTGAGGGTGGGCAGCGGGGCGGGGAACCTGAGGAGGCCACTTCTTGCCTCTGTTGCTCTGGGGTAGGTGAGGGCAGGGGCCCTGGAATCTTGACAGAAAAGCTGGAAACCAGGCCCCATTCAGTTTAGACTGTTGCAGCTGAGCACATAGTTCCCAGGTGCTGGGTGTCCTCTGGGTTTGGATTTTTCATTTCCCTGTCGTAGGAGTTTCGCTGTGTTGCAAAGGTGGCAACATTTATTTAGCCAGCTGTTTTCCTGGGTCTTCACCTTCTATAGCCTTTTCTTCTCTGTAAGCACCAGAAGGTCTCCTTAGACTGTTACCAAGACAGAGTGTTTATTATCCTTTTAGAGACGTCTGTGTGCTAGAGAAGCCCTAGAATTATGTACATTTTACTTCATTTCCCTGTTGATTCAGACAGTCACTGGTCTTGAGTTAACTAGTTTTCTGTCATGGCATGCTGGATTCCGTTATGGGGAAGTCTGGGCCAGCTCACAGCAGGTGGCGTTTTTACCCTTGCCACCTGTCCCAGAGGCGGCTCGTTCTCAGAAGGTGACTTGAACCATCCCTGTATTGTCCTTTGGCAGTTTGGAAACACCTGCTACTGTAACTCCGTGCTTCAGGCGCTGTACTTCTGCCGGCCGTTCCGGGAGAATGTGCTGGCATACAAGGCCCAGCAGAAGAAGAAGGAAAACCTGCTGACGTGCCTGGCAGACCTCTTCCACAGCATCGCCACGCAGAAGAAGAAGGTCGGCGTCATCCCACCAAAGAAGTTCATTTCAAGGCTGAGAAAAGAGAACGGTGAGTGATGTGCAAGGGGACGTGTTTAAGGCTCTGCTCCAAAATGGGGGAAATTGACGGGTCGGTGCACCCAGAAAAGCTGGGGGTTTTGTTTGTTTGCCTTTTTTTTTTTTAAAGGGAAATAAGTATAATCAACTCCTCAAGTATCATTTGGAAAGAATGTTATTTCTTCTCTACTCAGTATACATACAACTGGACAGTAACTGTGGTTTAAAATGCAGACCTGTCATCCCATTTTATAATGATCTTTTTATTTGCTGCATTCTGGGTGGGATCATTGTAAGGCAGCCTTCTGGAAGGACACTCATTGGAGAAAATAGGTTAGTGCAATAGTTGAATAAACTAGTGCTGTTTTACAAACTTGTCATAAGTGATTAAATGCATCAGAGCCTCCAGTGTTTTAAAAATAATAACCTCTGATTTTTCTTTACCTAAGATAATTAAAGGATTTCAAATTGATAGCTTTATATGATAAAAATGTCCCACTTTTTCTGGCTTTTCTATCTTCTTTTGGTGGAGTGGTGGTAGAAACAAGGTGTGTATTCCAGAAGTTTCATATTGGTAATTTTTATGACTATAAAAAATATTTGATTATGGCAAGTATCCTGGATTCAGCCTCACTCCAGCAGACTTACACAGTTAATCAGATATTTATCTTCGAAAGTCCTATTTGACTGCTATCTTTTGAAGTTGTCATAGTTGGGTAGAGAGTGGAGCAGAGCACTCGGGGTCTAGTCGTGAGCATGGCTAATGATGAAGTTTCACAGCTGTGCTCATCTCCGATGTTTTGTCCTCATGGCAGGGAACAGCAGTAGGCTTCTGGTATCCCTTGTATTTGGTTTCAGAACACTGTCAGATAGACACCGGCTCACACATGCTCCTCGTCTCCCGTTTGTGTTTCATTTAAGCTGCTCACAGGCTGGCACAGGGCTTACTGTGATCTCTGAGACGAGACCCCCCAGTTGCTCTGGATAAATTACCCAGTGAATAATTGATCACTGGTGGTTACTTGATATTAAAAATTGATATTTTTATCAGAGAACTTATCAGGTAATTTCTGATCTTTTGTAGAATAAATAAAAATTTTGGTAGTTTTTTAATGAACATAATGACTTTAGCAAGATAGGAGAAATTTAGTTCTTGGTAGGTAGCAGAAAATGGAAACAAAGATTTCTTCTGGATCTTACTGCAGATACACAGGAGAAATGAATGTATTTGTGTTCCATACCTGTCCATGCGTTCAGCATAAAAATTCAAGTGCAGCATGTGAAACTAAGCATGTGCATTTGCTTTTCAAGACCCGGAGACTGAAGTAACGGCCCTTCTCCTTTGCAGATCTCTTTGATAACTATATGCAGCAGGATGCTCATGAATTTTTAAATTATTTGCTAAACACTATTGCGGACATCCTGCAGGAAGAGAAGAAACAGGAAAAGCAAAATGGAAAATTAAAAAACGGCAACATGAACGAAACTGTGGAGAATAATAAACCAGAACTCACCTGGGTTCACGAGATTTTTCAGGGAACGCTCACCAATGAAACTCGATGCTTGAACTGTGAAACTGTAAGTCCTGGGGGCTCTCTCGCAGCTTACGCGTGCATTTTATACAGGCTTTGTTGCGTGTGCATGCAGTGTGGTCTTACCCACCTAGCAGTTGCCTCCGGTATGTGTGGACAGTCCCATTTATGAAACTTCTGGAAGCGTGTGTCCATCCAGGATGTTCCTGTGAACGGAAGCAGAGTAATGAAGGAAAATCTCCTTTGGTGCTGAATTACTTTGCACCGTGATCAAATTTTAAGGTTCACAAATTGAACTATTGAATTGGACCTTGACTGGTTATCTTGAAAAGATTTTGGTCATGAAGTGGTCACGTGTGGCTTAAAACAGACTATCACCCCAATTAGAGGGAATCAGTTGTAGTATGTTAGACTTGAATTTAGAAGACACCTTTGACTCTTATTTTCACAACAGTTAGCTGGGTATTTGGGCAGGTCAGGGTTGGGTGAGCCTACGTATTTGGATTTGTCTGGTACATGGTAGGCACTTAATGTTAATTGAATTTGAAGACATGTTCTTCAGAGCATAGTTCAGGATGTCCTATTTTCTTGCTATATTTAATTTGAACTCTGTAGGTGGTCTTGCATTTTTCTAGTAAAGAGCCCACCTGTGGAGACAGGCTACCCAAGTTTGTATGCTGGCTCTTCTGTTCAGTGGGGCCTAGTGCCCCAGTGCAGATCATTCCTCTTCTCTGTCCTCACTCTCCTCATCTGTAAAATGAGGATGATAAGAGCGTCCATCTCCTAGGGACGCTGGGAGGATTAAGTGAATTAACACTTGCAGAACACTCAGCAAGTGTGCAGTAGATGTCAGCTATTGTTTATTATAACTACTAACAATATAGAAAACCTATAGGCTCATTAGAGGGCTCAGTGTCTTGACATTATATGAAAAATTATGCATTTTTCTGGAAAGGGAATAGCTTTTATCAGATTCTGCAAAAGGCCTATGTCTTAGTCTGGTGAATCTGTTTTAACATAGTATCATAATGATTAGCTTAAACAAGTGAAATTTATTTTTCAAGGTTCTGGAAGCTTGAGATGATGTCAGTTCTGGGATGGTGGGCAACATGGGAGATGCACCCAAGAAAACATGAGACTTTGACACCAACTTAGAGTCTGAGAGCCTGAGGGGCAGTCGGGCTTCCCAGGGGTCTTCTATTGAGCATAGCAACCGAGTAAATGTGCAGGAATGCACAGCAGTTAAAGATAAAAGAAAATGGAGCTCAAGGCCCCCACGAAGGCTGGGTAAAGGGCAGCAGTTGGGTAAGCAAGGACATAGGGCAATGGAATATCTGAAATGGCAGGTAACTAGATAGGGAGAAGAGAAGGGGGGAAATAAGTTTTGTCCCTCTGAGCTCTCTTAACTTCCCTAATTTAAACTATTGATGAAGAATCTAAAGGTCATAGCCCACCTGCCCTGCTGAATCCCCATGCAATTAGTCATGGAGACATTGCTCTGCCTGGGCACTCGCCCTGAGTTGGAAGGCCCGTGAGGAATTCAGCCAGCCTGCCTGCCTCCCCCAGGATGAGGTGGGAGCAGGGTGCGGTTTGGTGTGGGCACCCTCTTGCTGTGTTCTCACGGGGCAGAGACAGAGGGAGCAGACTCATGTCTGTTTTTATGAGGCCACTGGTCCCATCATGAAGGCCCCACCCTCATGACCTAATTACCTCTCAGAGGCCTCACCTTCAAATCCCATGACAATAGGGATGACAGTTTCAACCTGTGAATTTCGGGAGGACACAGACATTCAGTCCATTGTAAGCTGTGACCCAGAAATGGTTAAGAAATGTGGCTTGACACATCAGCATCTATGTAATGGGGGAGGCTTTTTGGTTTTTGGCAGTTTTTATTATGTCTTTTTAAACAGGTTTTGAATCAACATTCTGATTTGCTTATTGCAGAAACAATTAGAAAACATAGCTAAGCAAAAAGAGACTAAAAATTACCAGTAATCTTCCCACCCAAAGATGATGAATTTGTAACACTTTCTAAAAATTGTGATTACATTAACCTAAGATACCCACTTGAACATTTTAAAATCTATCCTGCCAGAACATTTTCTGTACATACTTATCTATCTAGAGATCCTCCTTCCCTCCCTTTCTCCCTCTGTTCCTTTATACTTTATATTCTAGTAAAATTCGAAAAAATACAAAAGTAGAGAGAATATGATGGTAAATCCCATGTGTGTGTTTTTCCGGGATCAGTGATTTTTAACCACTTGGCTTATCTTGCTCTCTCCTTCAGCGCCCCCTCCCCTCTCGTGAAATGGATTTATTAAGTCTCAGATAACATACTGCATTTGTAACCTCTTCGTTACTTTGTTATTTCTCTCTAAATTGGCAGTCCCCAATCTTTTTTGGCACCAGGGACCTGGTGCCAAATGGAAGACAATTTTTCCGTGGACTGGGGGGAGTAGCGGGGATGGTTCAGATATATTATATCTCCAACGCAGGTCATCAGGCATAGTCTCATAGGAGCACACAGCCTAGATCACTCGGTGGGCTCCTCGGAGGAGAGTCGGGAGCTGCTGCAGATCTGACAGGAGGCGGAGCTCTGGCCGTGACGCCAGTGATGGGCGGGGCTTGACTGCAGAGCCGCTCCTTGGCCTCCTGCTGCGCTGCCTGGTCCTTAGGGCTGGGGCCCGCAGCTCTAAGAGGTGTGAGAATTTGTTTTTTAAATAAGTCCGATGCCATTATCACACCTAAAAACAATTTCTTTAAATCTTTGCCCACTCAGTGTTCACGTTTCTTTGATTATGTCGTTATTTTTACCACTAGGCTAATTCAAATCAGGAGCCAAACGTCCGCACTTCGCAACTTTGAATCAATGTTTCCTAATCTCCAAATATTCTCCCCCTTCCCTTGCAATTGATTTGTAAAGGAAATCATTTTGTTTGCCCTGTAGAATTTCCCACATTCTGGAAAGGTCCTTGACTTAGTTCATTTCTTACCACTTCTCAACAATGTGGTAAGAATGTGCCTTTAACATACTTTACCTGCTTCTCTTTTTTGTTGCTGTTTTGTGATGAACTCATGAATTTGAACTTATTTCTTATGTTTTAATCCATTACAGTTTTTTAATCCTTTTTGATAATTTGTACTTCTAAGTATCAAAATGAGAGCTATATTGTAAATAGAAGTCGCAGATTTACAGTCTTTTCTTTTTGCTTTAATCGGGATGTGCTCCGTGGCACCATTTTCATCTCCCCTCATATCTGCTCTGTTGCCGACGTAGGTCTCTTCTCTTGGTCGCCACTGCTCTGACTTCCAAGCGTTGTCTCTCTCTTCACATCACCTTCTTCTCTTCTTGGCGACTGTTCCCACCTAGGCTCTGGCCACTCTTGGCTGGCAGTCTCAACACTTGCAGTAACTTCTTACTGGGTTCTCTGCCTGTTCTCTTTCCTTCCTCCATGTTACTCTCCTACCTAAGTATAGTGGCGGCCTCCAGGTTCTTATGCTGTACCACTGTTCGCAGGTACTTAAATAATCCAGCTGTGTCTACGTACACGGGGCCATCCCTTGCTGTTCTCTTTCTCACTCTGGTTTTAATGTAGCTTCTCAGCCTTTCAGACTTTCCTGCCCCCGGCCCTTTGCACATGCCACTTTCTCCCTAGAGTGCACACTCTCTGTCCCCTTTGCTTGACTGAATCCTCTTCATATCTCAACTTGTGTTAAATCCTGAGAGAGGCCATCTTCAAACCCCCAATTTATACAAGTCTCCTGTATTGTCTCACAACACTCTACTTTTTTGTGTGGTAGCACTTAGTTATATTTGTATATTTATCTGTATGTATCTGTAGTATCTATCTTTCTTACTAAGATCGATGAGGACAGGGATAGTAGTGTCCATGTTACTTCTCTGGTGCCCAAATAATAGTATTTGGCATGTAGTAATTACTCAATAAATCCGTGAGTGGGTGAATAAATGAGAATGTTTATCATGTTTCTTAAGAAGAAAACTGGAGAAAATATTTCTACTTATTTCATGAGCTGGAATTGGGGGATAATTCATAGTAAAACCTGTAGTCCTGAAAATATTTTTTAAATTAGGAAATATTTTTATAAAAAAGTGTATATGTGTGTGTGTGTACAATCTATATACACATTTTAAAGAATAGTTTAAAAACTACTCATGTGCCTGACTAGGTTAAGAAGGTTTCAATAACCTTGAAACCCTCTGTGGGCTTTTTTACAGTTGGGGTAAGCACTACCTTCAGTTCTGTGGATAAATATGTGTTTTTCTTTGTAGTTTTACACAGGTCTGCATGTGTTATTTATTGACTTTTTTTAGTTCCACATGTTGGTGGCTTTTATGAAGTCATGTATTTGTATTCTTTTAAACTTGCTGTTGTCATTAAATGTTTTACATAGCAATAGATGTTTGAGATTCAGCCATTTTTCTGTGTGTGTCATGGTTCATTCATTTTTATCACTTTGTGATATGCATTGTAGGGTATACTGCATGGTCTAGGAATACGCTACGTTGTAGTACGTGCTAGAGGGATGTTTTTAATACAGTTTGTTTCTCCATTCTTGTATGATGTGTTTAGTTTTTGGCTTTGCCTCAATGAACCATCTTATACAAGTCTTCTGGGGTGTCCCCTTAGGAGCAGAAGTGCTGGGTCACAGGGCATGCACATTCTCAGTTTTCTAGATGATAGCAAATTGTTTCTAAAGTGGTATTAGTTACATTACTAGAGTTTCTGATGTTGGCTCTACATTGTATTTTTATAATAAACTGAACTTGGTATTTATTTTTTATATACATAATTAGATTTTGAGACCTGAATTTTGTTTAGGATTTTTGCAGCAGTATTAGTGGGATTGGTTTGAACTTTTCCTCTCTTCTACTTATCTGCTTTTAGAAGCATTTTTTTTTTTTTTTTTTTTTTTTAGACAGAGCCTCAAGCTGTCGCCCTGGGTAGAGTGCTGTGACATCACAGCTCACAGCAACCTCTTGGTCTTAAGCGATTCTCCTGCCTCTGCCTCCCAAGTAACTGGGACTACAGGCGCCTGGCCCGCCACGACACCTGGCTATTTTTTTGAGTTGCAGCCATCATTGTTTGGCAGGCCGGGGCTGGATTCGAACCCACCAGCTCAGGTGTATGTGGCTGGTGCCTTAGCTGCATGAGCCACGGGCGTCAAGCCTTTTTTTTGAGACAGAGTCTCACATTGTCGCCCAAAGTAGAGTGCTGTGACGTCACAGCTCACAGCAACCTCAAACTCTTGGGCTCAAGTGATTCTCTTGTCTCAGCCTCTCGAGTAGCCAGAACTATAGACACCTGCCATGATGCCTGGCTATTATTAGAAATGGAGTCTTACTCTAGTTCAGGCTGATCTTGAACTCATGAGCTCAGGTGATCCACCCACCTCAGCCTCCCAGAGTGCTAGGATTACAGATGTGAGCCACCATGCCGGGTCTACTTTTAGAAGCATTCTTATAAAATTGGTTTTCTCTTTTCCTTGAAAGAGTTTGTATACATTCTTATCTATTCTTTGAATGTTTGATAGAACTTAGGACCTGTCTTTGCATCACTTAAAATATGTAGTTCAGTTTGGCTTGCTTTTGATACTTACACGAATGGAATCATAAATATGAGCCTCTGTGTCTTGTTTTCTCTTGCTGTCCCTTGTGAGACTCATCTGTCTTGTAGCCTGGTGCTTTAGTTCATTCATTTTCATTGCCATAGAGCATTCCATTGCGTGAATATACCCTAAGGTACTAATCATTTTTTACTGTTAATGGGTGTTTGGTTGCTTCCAACTTGGGACAATTATGAATAGTGCTGCTATGAACACTTTGATACATATAATCTAGCACATGGAAACCCAGTCTCTCCAGGACATACACGGGGAAGTAGATTTGGTAGGTCAAATGGTATGCTTATTAACCTCATTAGAAAGCATCAGATTCCCAAAATGATTTTTTCAATTTACACACCCATTGTCTGATCACTTCCATCTCTCCACGTCATTTGTCTCCACTGTTTTCATGTGTCTTCACTTGTGCTAATCCAGTGGCTGTGTAGATATTCTTTTATTCAGTAAATATAGTGTTTTTCCACTTTACAAATTTCTTGTAGGTAGGGTTTATTATTATTTTATTTCATATTAATGCGAGGGTACAGACAACTAGGTTGCAGTGTTTGCATGTTGGGTAAAGCCCCTCGCGTAGTTGTGTCCCACACCCAAGAGGCGTGTCATATACCCTTACATTGTGCCCAGTAAGTGGGAGCACACCAATTCCACTCCTTCCTTCCTCTTCCCCCTAAGTTTTCTTTTTCTTTATTTTTTTTTAAAGCATCTTCTGTATAAAAGTCCAATGCACTGAGAATACAATGAAAACTTTGTCCTCATTGAACTTGCAGCCTTAAAGACAGACATTAACAGCAAGATGAATAATCAGTTATGTAGTTACGATTGCAAAAAGCTATGACGAAAAGGTGCAGAGCACTCTGAGCTTACACGGGAACCAGCACAGTGCGGTGTCACACTTCTACGTTTGTAGCCAGGAAACTTGGGCCAGACTGTACAGCTGGTCTAATTTTTTTTTTTTTTAGTTCTCTTTGAAATTAACACCATTACTATTAATAGATCCACCCTGTGGTATTCTGCCTGGATGTTTAGGAGCACTTAGATGATAGGCTCAGTCATATCTGTGGTTAGTTTTTTGTCTGAACAGGTCCCCTGACCCCTACAATGCAAAGATTGCATCCTCAGGTATTTATATTGCAAAAGCTGTTACCTGGCTTTTTAGGTTCTAGAGGGTTACCACCAATAGGAAGCCTGTGTTCAACCCATTCCTCCCAAAATTTTGGACAGTGCCTTAGTATTTATTATACTAGGATTCCAACTGTTTTATACTTGGTTTGCGGAAGTAGGTGAGAGTATTTGGGTGTGTCTCCCTGGAAAATGAGCCATCTGAAAAACATATGTTTGTTCCCCCCTGAAATGATTAGAGGCAAAATTTTATTTCTCTGGAATTATGTGGATATCGCCTCCATTTTCTTAGATCTTTCAGCTGGTTAGGATCCTAGGAGTCACCTAATCTCTCTTCTACCAGTGCCAAGTCTCTTCCGTGATGTCCTAGCCAGTTGGTCATCAGTGTCTGATGGACCCCGTCCAGAGGCAGGGAACTCAATCTCCCAAGGCAAAGCATTCCATTTTTAGAAAGCTCTCATTGTTAGAAAGCTCTCTACTTTCTAAGAAAACACATAGCCCGCAGGCTTTTTCTGTTACTGTAAAATGTTGAGGGCTCAGTGTGCAAGAAAACCTAATGGGAAGAGCTTCCTCCAGGGGAAGAGAACTTGACCCCTCTTTGAGTGATGTCCTGAGCCCAGGGCAGACAGACTTTCGAGTGGGAACTGCCAAGTCTCCCTGCCAGATCTCCCGGTGGGATTAAACCACCCCAGATCTTGAGTGGCAAATTAGTCCCTTGGGGCACCTCGCCATTGTCACTCCCTCAGCCTCTGGTTCCTGCAGTTATGGATAGTCTTTGTGCCAGCCTTACATGCTTAGAAAACAATTTCTTTTCTTTTCTTAGTAAATGTTGCTTATGATTGCAGTGCAAATGTCAGCTGAGAGATTTATGGAGACAAACAGTTTCATTCTGTAGTAGACTTGTAGAGAGACTATTTGAGGGTAATTCATTGCCGGCTTTTCCAGATAACCTTGATAAAGGCACTTCACAATTGGGACTTGGGAATTTTCCACTCTAGCCTAAGTGCTCCCTTGGTTATTCCTTTGTTTGGTTCCTAAGATTTATTAGGCCAGTTGGAGCTTAATTTCATTGTTGTTTATTTTAATTTTCTCCCTTCTTTTTTTTTTTGTAGAGACAGAGTCTCACTGTACCGCCCTCGGGTAGAGTGCCGTGGCCTCACACAGCTCACAGCAACCTCCAACTCTTGGGCTTACGCGATTCTCTTGCCTCAGCCTCCCGAGCAGCTGGGACTACAGGCGCCCGCCACAACGCCCGGCTATTTTTTTGTTGCAGTTTGGCTGGGGCTGGGTTTGAACCCGCCACCCTCGGCATATGGGGCCGGCGCCCCACTCACTGAGCCACAGGCGCCGCCCTCTCCCTTTCTTTTTAAGCAGTTCTTTAATCTGGAAATCTGTGGTTTTTCACTGCTTCCTAATGGCTTTTATATCTGTTACTGGAGCCAGAAGTTTGTTTGAGGAACTGCTTTGTGAATCACTGATTTTACAGGTCCTTCTTGCTTTGTTTCAGGGTTTCACTTTGGCTCAGTAGAGCTCCCCACTTCACAGGCGGGAGTGGTGCTGAGCCATGTGGGGGCATGCTCACGCTCTGGGTACGGAGTCTCAGTCCGAGGGTTTCAGAGGTGGCTGTTGTTGCCACTTTGACGCAGCCCACCTTTTGGTACCACTTGAAGCCACCACAAGGTTTCAGTTCAGGGCCAAGACTGCCTTATCACCTTTCTAAGCCCAGGAAAGGAATCTGGGGCGTAGAATCAGATTTGCATATGACTTTCATCACCTAAGAATTTAACAAGGCTCATGATTTATATGTATGCCCTACATATTAATTTGTTTAGTTAATTGATTTGTAATTATTTTTAACAGAAGAGCAGGTAGGGTCTCTTCTAGCTTTTTTAAACTAGAGTTTTTGGGGTTCCCAAAATTAACCCAGAATTAAGGGCAAAGAAAGGAGAGTAAGATGTCTCTGCACTGGCTGAGAGTGTCGGAGTCGCTCAGTGATGGATGTTTCCTTGGAGACAAACTGTATTTTCACTTACACCAGAATGAGATACTGTGGGTGGGAAGAAAATGGTTTACTTTTCTGGCAGCTTTCTTAGAAGGGAGAGGACCCATCCCCCTAAAAAAACCCAGCCCCTCCTCTCCAACAAAATAGAATTGCATAATCACTCCTTGCTTTTGATTGTGTCAGTCTAGGGCAAGGAGAGAGAAAAATCCAAATGGAAAAGAAAGGTCTAATGCCATCTTTTGATATCTCCAGAGGGTTAATTCACCTGAACAGTGCTTTCCCACACTAATTCTAGAAGCAGTTTGCATTTGGAATTGAGAAAAATACAGTCACGTCCTTCAGTTAATGAAATTTGATTTGTACATTTTTGTTAGATGTCGAAAGGTGGGAAGGTGTTGCAAAGAGCCAGGCCGAGTAGAGTTAACTGCGGAGATTTAGTGAGAGCATCTCAAGCAGAGCTGCCACCACCAAGGATGGAAAATGCTGACAGCACCCAGCAGTTCAGGGTGTGGTGCAGGTGTAGATCAGGAGGTGGCTGGAGTGCTGTGACAGAGATCAAAGGTCACCTGCTGGAGACCGGGTAAAAGATCAGAGGGTTATCTGCTGTAAATCTACAACCTGGAAGGACTATTTCACAGAACCAGAAGAGACATTGCAAGTTCTCTTCTTTGCCTAATGAATGTCTAGATCCACAGAGGTAGAGAAGGACCAGCAATTTCTATTTGCTTAGGAATAATTAGACCTTTTAGTTCTTTAAGAGCCTGTGGCTCAAAGGGGTAGGGCGTCGGCCCCATATGCTGGAGGTGGCGGGTTCAAACCCCACCCCTGCCAAAAACTGAAAAAAAAAAAAAAAAAAAAAATTTTTTTTTTCCTCCATACTTCTTTCCATAGAGGCTGTATTAGTTTGCAGTTCCATCTGAGCAGTGCAAAAGTGTTTGCAGATTTGGGACTTTGTAGGCTAATCTCACTGGAGTTAGGTGATAGCTCAGAATGGTTTTGATTTGCATTTTTCTGATGATTAAAGACAATGAGCATTTTTTCATGTGTGTTTGTTGGCCATTGGTCTGTCATCTTCAGAGAAGTTTCTGTTCCAGTCTCTTGCCCTCTTATAAATAGAGTTGTTTGTTATTTTCTTGTTGATTAATTTGAGTTCTCAGTAGATTCTAGTTACCAGCCCTTTGTCAGGTTTGTAATGTGCAAAAATCTTCTCCCACTCTGAAAGCTGTCTGTTTTATTTAGCTGTGGTAGGTACCCTTAGCTGTGTAGAAGCTTTTTAGCTTGATCAAATCCCGTTTATTTATTTTTGGTGTTGCTGCAATTGCCAGGGGGGTCGTCTTCACAAAATCGTTTCCCAGGCCAATATTGTCGAGCATTTTCCCCAGTCATCCTCTAGAATTTTTATTATTTCATGTCTTAAACATTTAAGTCTTTTAACCAGCAAGAGCCAATTTTTGTCGTTGGTGATAGGAATGGGTCCAGTTTGTTTTGTACATGTGATTAACCGGGTTCTCCTAGCACCACTTATTAAATAGAGAGTCTTTCCCCCCATACGTGCTTTTGTTTGGTTTATCAAAGATCAGATGCCGTGTGTGGCTGGATTCATCTCTAAATTCTCTATTCTATCCTGTGGATCTGTATCTCTAAAACTCGACTTTCCATTTGATCCTGCAAGAAGACCAAAAATGATTTACCACAAAGGCATTTGCACCAGAAGGTTTATTGCAGTCCAGTTTACAATTGCCAAGTCGGGAAGCAACTGAAATGCCCATCAACCTGTGAATGGATTAACACATTGTGGCATGTGTACACCGTGGAGTACTGTTCAGCCATAAGAAAAGATGGAGACTTTACATCTTTTATGTTTACCTGGATGGAGTTGAAATACGTTCTTCTTAGTAAAATATCTCAAGAAGGAAAAAAATATCCATTGTACTCATTACTAATATGAAACCAATGAATACATAAACAACTACACACCCACATGAATGATAAAGCACAAATATAGTCTGGCAAGGGGGAGAGGAAGAGGAAGGGGAGGGGAGGGAGGGCAATTGGTGGAAAGATGGAGGGTAAATGGTGGGATCTCCCCTGATGTGCACAATGTGAGGGTGTTCAGCACGCCCCCCTGGGTGAAGGGCTCAACTACAACTTGAACCTCAGAATTGAAAACAATATAACCTAAAAATATGTACCCTCATATTAATTTGAAATTTAAAAAAAATAGGAAAAACCTAGTATCTAAATAAAATAAAGTCCCTAGTTATAAAAGAAAAGATAAGAATAGACACATTGGAGGTAGATGAGACTAATAAGACCTACTCTGTTCTTTACTTCATGAGTGTTTAATCCACCACCATCCTCCAGGCTTAATGAGTGTTTATCCAGGAGGTAGAGAAAGACACACTTTTCTCTCTCTCCCTGAAATAATTAAGTAGAGCAAAATTTGCATCCAAAAGGACAAAATGTTTCCCCCTCTTCCTGTAAGAGCTGAGGTAGAATCTGATCTAATTTATGATCTCAGTAAGCTATTATCCTTCTGTTTTCTTTCAGAAAAGGGCCATTTAGGTTAAGTAGAAAGTTTTACTAATTTCAAAATATACTCCCTGTGGATTGTTTAAAAAATTAAAAAGAAATGTATAAAAAGAAAATAAATCATTCCTAATTCTGCCACTTGAATGCCACTGTTGATGTTTAGATATCCTCTTATTTGTTCAGTCTTTTGTTTAATTATTGTTCATTTAGTAAATATTTATTAAGTACCTACTGCATCCTGGGAATTATTTTAAGTATTACAGATATAGCAGTTAAAACAGAAAAGATGTTCCTTGCTATTTTGTTTAGTAATATTTGTATATAAAGCTATAAATTTCTTTGAGCACTGCTTTAGACTAGTCCCAGAATTTTTCTTATTTTTAAAAATGTTCTTAATTTTTTTTTTTTTTAAAGAGACAGTCTTGCTATGTTGTCCCGGCTGGTCTCAAACTCCTAAGCTTGAGCAATCCTGTGGTCTCAGCCTGCCTCCCAAGCAATAGGGATTACAGGTGTGACCCATTGTGCCAGGTATCCCATGGTTTTGATGTTAGGTTTTCTTTGCCATTCTTTAAAAATATTTTCTATTTTTTCTTGTGATTTTTTTTTCTTTGATCCATGCATTAATTGGAAGTATATTGTTTAAAATCCCCAATCTTTGGGATTTTCCTACATATCCTAAAAGTATTGATTTCTAATTTCATTAAGGTTAGAGAATATATTCTTTATGATTTTCATTATTTTGAATTTATGGAGGTTTGTTTTATCTCCTGACATATGGTCTGTCCTGTTAAATATACCATCTGCACCTTGAAGCTATTGACATTTTGCATCAGTGCTTCTCTGCTGTGGGAGGCTGCCTAGTGCAGCACAGGATGTTTGTTCATCATCGTCCTTGGCGTCCACCCACTAGATGCGAGTAGTAGCTTCCAAGATATGACAGTGAAAAACATCTCATTGCCAAATATCCCCCGGAAGCAAACTTTCTCCCTTTGAGAACCACTGAGTTGAAAAGAATGTAACTTTGGCAGTTGCTGGATGTTGTATTCTTTAATTGTCGGCCTTTCTATCAGTTGCAGAGAAAGGCGTATTAACATCCCCATATGGGATTGCCCTATTTCTTGTTCCAATCCAATTTTGCTTCATGAACTTTTTGACTTTTTAAAAACAACTTTGTTGAGGTATAATGTACATACTATAAAATTAAGGCATTTTGTGATTTTAGTAATTTGCTCAGTTGTGCAATTATCACCGTACACAATTTTAGAACATTTCCATCACACCAGTAAGGTCTCTTGTATCTGGCATTTAATTCCTGTTCCCAGTTTCAGGTCACTGCTAATCTTTTTTCTGTCTTTAGAGATAGATTGGTCTTTTTTTGATGTTCATGTAAATGGAATCATATAACGTGATCATTTATATCTGACTTGTTTTGCTTACGTAACAGTTTTGAAGTTCATTGGTGGTGCAGCCTGTATCAGTAGTTCATTCCTTTGAATTGGTGAGTAGTGTTCCAGGTTCATGTGTTTTTGAGGCTCTGTTATATGGGTGAGGCTCCATATTTGATGGTTATGTTTTTCTGATGAATCGACCCTCTTATCATTAGGAACTGACCTTTTTAATTTTCCTCTTAATAATTCTGTCTTAAAATTTATTTTTCCTGATAGCCTTCTTCATACTTATGTTAACTCCTCAGTATGTCTTTGTCTTTTTCTGTTTATGTCCAACATATCTGTGTCTTTGTATAGAAAGTGTAGCTCCTTCTTCAACTGCTGCCTTTTACTTAGGTTTTTTAGTCCATTTATGTTTACTGTAATTATTGGTGTAGTTGGATTTGGGGCTATCATTTTACTGTTGTTTTCTATTTATTCTCTCTTTTGTTTTTCTGTTTGTCCTGTATTTTCCTTTTTAGATCATTTAAATGTATACATTCTTTACTTTTCATGATCTACTTAATAACAAAATACATATAACATGTACGTGGGCCACTATGAAAGTTTTGAGACATTAGAAATATAGTCAGCTGTGTCCTTTGTGATTCACATTTGTAAGTTTCAACTTGCTTGGCTTATCAGTGTTTCTGAGAGGACTTTGTTTTTTTCTGTCCATGAGGATTTTATGTTTCTTGAGTTGTGTGTATCTCAAAACTTCAGTAATGACCAAGATAGTTGTTACATGTATTATGTCTGTAGTCATATGGCAATATAAACCTCACAGGACAGTGTCATAATTTTACCTTTAAACCGGCATAAAAGTATAATTTTTTTTTAAATTAAGAGAATTTACACAGATATTTATCATACTTGATATAGTTTATTCTTGAGGATCTGGATTTTAAACTGGTATCATTTCCCTTTGGCGTGAAGTTTGTCCTTTTACCTTTCTTATAGTGGCGGTCAGTTAATTAGTTCTCTTCATTTTTATCTTTATTATTAAAGAATCTTATTTATGAATTATAAGAGTTCTGATTGATAATTTCTTTTTTGAGCACATAGTTTGTTATGAGAGGTCAGTTGCCTCTCATAACAAACTAGTTGAATCATTCTCTTGTATATAATGTGTGGATGCTTTTTTCCTCTAGATGTTTAAGATTTTCTTTTTATCTTTGATGAAAGATAACAGTTCAACAGTTTGCCTGTGATGTACCTTGCCTAGCCTTTTTGTATTTATCTTTCTTGGTGTTTATTGGACTATCTTAAAGCTATTAATGGAAGTCTTTCGCTAAACTTAGAAAACACTCAGCTGTTACTTTTCAAATAGTTTTTCTATGTTGTTCTCTCTCCTTTTTCCTGGTAGGACTCTAATAAGTCCTCTGTACCAGATCTAAAAGGTCCCTAGATATCTATTAATTTTTATTTCAGTCTTTTTTCTTATTTCTCTCATTGGATAATTTCCTTAATCTGTCTTCACATTCATTTGTTCTTTCTTTTCTTTTCTCTTGTTTATCCATATATTATAATTAATTAATTAATTATTAAATCATAGCTGTGTACATTAATGCTATCGTGGGGTACAAAGTGCTGTTTTTATATACAATTTGAAATATTTCCATCTAACTGGTTAACATAGCCTTCACGGCATTTTCTTACTTTTTGTGTTAAGACATTTATATTCTACATTTAGTAAAGTTCACATGTGCCCTTGTAAGATGCACCCTAAGTGTGGTCCCACCAATTACCAGCCCTCCCCATCCTCCCCCTATTTCATTTCCTTGATCTGTCTTCACATTCATTTGCTCTTTCCTCTATTTCCTTGATCTGTCTTCACATTCATTTGCTCTTTCCTCTGTCATTTCCTTGATCTGTCTTCACATTCATTTGCTCTTTCCTCTATTTCCTTGATCTGTCTTCACATTCATTTGCTCTTTCCTCTGTCATTTCCTTGATGTGTCTTCACATTCATTTGCTCTTTCCTCTGTCATTTCCTTGATCTGTCTTCACATTCATTTGCTCTTTCCTCTGTCATTTCCTTGATGTGTCTTCACATTCATTTGCTCTTTCCTCTGTCATTTCCTTGATGTGTCTTCACATTCATTTGCTCTTTCCTCTGTCATTTCCTTGATCTGTCTTCACATTCATTTGCTCTTTCCTCTGTCATTTCCTTGATCTGTCTTCACATTCATTTGCTCTTTCCTCTGTCATTTCCTTGATGTGTCTTCACATTCATTTGCTCTTTCCTCTGTCATTTCCTTGATCTGTCTTCACATTCATTTGCTCTTTCCTCTATTTCCTTGATCTGTCTTCACATTCATTTGCTCTTTCCTCTGTCATTTCCTTGATGTGTCTTCACATTCATTTGCTCTTTCCTCTATTTCCTTGATCTGTCTTCACATTCATTTGCTCTTTCCTCTGTCATTTCCTTGATGTGTCTTCACATTCATTTGCTCTTTCCTCTATTTCCTTGATCTGTCTTCACATTCATTTGCTCTTTCCTCTGTCATTTCCTTGATCTGTCTTCACATTCATTTGCTCTTTCCTCTATTTCCTTGATCTGTCTTCACATTCATTTGCTCTTTCCTCTGTCATTTCCTTGATGTGTCGTCACATTCATTTGCCCTTTCCTCTGTCATTTCCTTGATCTGTCTTCACATTCATTTGCTCTTTCCTCTATTTCCTTGATCTGTCTTCACATTCATTTGCTCTTTCCTCTGTCATTTCCTTGATGTGTCTTCACATTCATTTGCTCTTTCCTCTGTCATTTCCTTGATGTGTCTTCACATTCATTTGCTCTTTCCTCTGTCATTTCCTTGATCTGTCTTCACATTCATTTGCTCTTTCCTCTATTTCCTTGATCTGTCTTCACATTCATTTGCTCTTTCCTCTGTCATTTCCTTGATGTGTCGTCACATTCATTTGCCCTTTCCTCTGTCATTTCCTTGATCTGTCTTCACATTCATTTGCTCTTTCCTCTGTCATTTCCTTGATGTGTCTTCACATTCATTTGCTCTTTCCTCTGTCATTTCCTTGATGTGTCTTCACATTCATTTGCTCTTTCCTCTGTCATTTCCTTGATCTGTCTTCACATTCATTTGCTCTTTCCTCTGTCATTTCCTTGATGTGTCTTCACATTCATTTGCTCTTTCCTCTGTCATTTCCTTGATCTGTCTTCACATTCATTTGCTCTTTCCTCTATTTCCTTGATCTGTCTTTACATTCATTTGCTCTTTCCTCTGTCATTTCCTTGATCTGTCTTCACATTCATTTGCTCTTTCCTCTATTTCCTTGATCTGTCTTTACATTCATTTGCTCTTTCCTCTGTCATTTCCTTGATCTGTCTTCACATTCATTTGCTCTTTCCTCTATTTCCTTGATCTGTCTTTACATTCATTTGCTCTTTCCTCTGTCATTTCCTTGATCTGTCTTCACATTCATTTGCTCTTTCCTCTATTTCCTTGATCTGTCTTCACATTCATTTGCTCTTTCCTCTGTCATTTCCTTGATGTGTCTTCACATTCATTTGCCCTTTCCTCTGTCATTTCCTTGATCTGTCCTCACATTCATTTGCTCTTTCCTCTGTCATTTCCTTGATGTGTCTTCACATTCATTTGCCCTTTCCTCTGTCATTTCCTTGATCTGTCCTCACATTCATTTGTTCTTTCCTCTGTCATTTCCACTTCATTAGTGTATTCTGTCTTTCAGTTGTAGAATTTCTATTTTATTCTTTTTTATTATTTCTCTGCTGGGGTTTTCCTTTTTTTTTTTTTAATTTATATACTTTCTTTTATTTTAGTGAAAATAGTCATAAAGGCTCCTTAAATTCTCACCTGCTAATTCCAGTATGTGCATCATCTCATATGATTAGGGTTAATCTAAATTGATAACCCTCATAACTTTAGGGTTAATCTAAATTGATTTTCTTGTATTTTAATAATGTCTTATATAAGTAGGTTTCAACCTTATTTGAGACATTGAGCATATTAAATTTCAGGGACTCTGGATTCTGTTATTTTCCTTCCATGAATATTGAGTTTCAGCAGGCAGTTATCTTGATGGACTCAAACTACAAACTCTGTTTCTTGGATGGCAGCTTAAATCTTGGATCAGCCCTTTTGCCTCTAGCTGAGTTGCTTTGAATGTACTCTGTGTGTGTGCAGTTCAGGGGTCAGCCAGATGTGGGCCAAGTTCTCCTTTCCTTTCCAGTGGATAGTGGTTTCCCAGATTTAGTCTTCAGGCTCCCAGACCAGCAAGACTGCATTTTCCCCCACAGACCCTCAGGTAAAGGCTATGAAACCAGGAACTCATTCTTACAGCTCTCCTCCTCCACGTGTGGATGCCCCGTCTGCCTGCTTGTGTTCACTCTCCAGTCCCTTCAGGTAGCTGCTTTTAGTTTGTGGTTATCTGAGTTCACAGTTTTATGGAGCCATGTTGGTGTATACTAGGATCTTTGTTATCACTGAAGCCAGACTTTTGAACTTTGATTTTAGTAAGAAGACAGATAAACAAATACAAATAAAAGGTATATTATGTGAAGTGGCTGTATGAACCACCACAAAACTCTGAACCTGAACTATTGTTTATTATTATAACTCATGCAACTGTGGGTTGCCTAAGGGTTGTCTGAACTATGTGTTTGTAGTTCAGCTGGCTCAGTCATGTGTCTGCAGGGTGGCTGGGGCTTTCACTGTAGATCAGCCTTGGCTGGGGCACCTTGTTTAGGATGGCTGTCCTTCATGGGTCTCCCCTCTTCTTCCTGGGAACAGCAGGCTAGCCTGGGTTTACCCTTAGGGTGACACAGGAGAGCAATTTCACAAATGCTTGTTCCAGCCTCTGCTTGTAACCTACCTTCTAGCATCCCACTGGCCAGGGCAAGTCACGTGCCTACTCTCAGAATTAAAGGTAAAGAAACATATCAGCTCTTGATGAGTGGATCTGTAGTTATATGGCAATGAAGCCAGTACAGACCACCACTGCATTCTACCATAACAGAAATAAATGCCATTAAAAATAATAATAATAAAAGCAGAACGGTATAAATTGGTAAGGGAGGGAATGTGTGTGTGTAAATATGGAGATACCTTTTTTATACAAACTTGGGATGAGTTTATGTATAGTTGTATAGCCTACTTTTTCATTTAATATGATAAACCATTGCCAAATTTTAGCCTATGTAAAATTTTTTCTCCTCCCTGATTTATTGAGTACTTCTTTTTTAAAGCACTTGGCATGTATTATCTTGTTTCATTCTTATAGCCTTATAAGACAGGTACTCTTACCCCCCTTTACAGATGAGGAGACTGAGGTACAGAGGCTTTGTAACTGGCCTGAAGTCATCCACTTTGTAAGTGGCAGAGATACAGGCAATGGGTCAGGGCAATACTAATTCTTGTGTGTACTTCAAAAAGTGTAAAAAAGTGTACTCACATCTCTGAATAGTTCCTTAGACAATTTCTGGAACTTGGGGTCATAGTGTAGTTGTCACACTGTGAAAGGAATGCTGTTTTAGATCTGCCATCTGATAGACCATGTCAAGGTTGTTGCTGAACCAACCTGTTGCTCCTGCTGCAAGAGCAAGACAGTCCAACCCCAGGGTTGCTGGTGTCAGTGGAGGGTGGACCCTCGCTGAGCCCTGACAAGCACCAGAGCCAGACTTAGTGTGCTGTGAATGTGGGAGGCCAAGGAGCAGCTGGCAGCAGGACGTGGCTCTGCTGAGAACTTGCCACAGGCTCCAGGCCAGCCCTGAGTCTGCTTGTATCACAGACAGCACAGAGCTTGCAAATGATGACTCTTCCTGGCCTGAGGACAGTGTGGTCAGTTTGGCTGTCCAGCCCTTCTCACATCTGTCTCCCTGGCCCCATGCGTAGCTTGAACGAGCAGTCTCAGAAGGGAGGGAGTAATTTCTGAGGAGCTGGCAAAAAGTCAGAACCACTCGTGAAGGGGTGGTCACCTGAGGCTCCAGTTTTCTAGGTCTCCAGCCCTTTTCCATCTCCTTGTTTCCATCTCCCCATCTCTGTCAGTCTGGGGTGCCATGTGGGTATTCATACTTCCTAATTTGAAACGAGAGAAAATGTGTGGATGGGAAGAGAAATCTGGTTGAGTTTTAATTACTGGAAGTTCTGAATCAAAACTGGGATAGGGAAGAGGTTAAATTGAGAATTTGGGATTGTTCTCTAGATTGGGTTGTTTTTAGGTAACTCTGGAGACCAGAGAGTGTATCTCACCACACTTAGGATTTTTACTGCGGTTTATGATTACGTATAAATGTTCAAAATTGTATCTGCTATGTCTATAGTGTATTTTGTGTCTAATATATTTTTCTTTTTCTTTTTTTCTTTTTTACTTCAGGTTAGTAGCAAAGATGAAGATTTTCTTGACCTTTCTGTTGATGTGGAACAGAATACGTCCATTACCCACTGTCTGAGGTAACCTCAGGGACTCTCTCTGATGTGGTTGAGCTTTTGAACAGGCCAGTCAATTAACAGGGGGAAGATCCTGTGTTTCTTCAGGAGATAAGCTTCCTTTTCTCTTAAGCCAATATGATGCTATTATTTTCTATTTCTCTTTTCCCAAGAGAGATTAAAAATAAGTATATGTGGTGTAGAGAAGAGTCCCACTGGAAAAAGAGAGGATGAAATGGAAGTCATTAAGTTACAAATACATCTGTGATCTTTAATGCAGATGGGTGCTTTGGCCTTCTGCTGCCTTTGTCTGTCTCTTGCTGTCTCATACACAATCACACAATTAAGTTAATAGCTGCGACAGATCTTACCACTATGCTTTCTTTTTCTAAGATAATCTGTTTTAAAAATTTTGTGCTTAGGCTGAGAACCAATGGAGGAATTGCCTTTTCCTCCATCTTTTCAGTGTTCTCCTGGAGCCCATTCACAGACAGAAGTTCCTCCTCTCTAGGGCTGAGAAAAGACAGGGAGCCCAGAATGTAACAGCAGCCCTCAGCCAGGATCGCTGTGGCTACTGTGCGTTGACAGATGCATTGAAAACGTGTTCAGAGTTGCCTTGACTCCCTTTCCCCCCTTACTCCCTTCTTCGTCTCTTCTTGTTGTTATAAGGGCTTATGGACACGGGGATAGAGGCGTGACGCTCACACGAGGCCCCACTAGTGGGAACGCACAGACTGGTCAGTGCTCCAAGGAAGCGAACCAGGCCTGGAGAGTGGCTGCTGGAGGGGCCAGTGTAGACAGAGTGGCCAGAGCAGGCCTTTCCATCAGGGTGTCCCTGCTCAGCCACAGAATGTTATAGTGTTATAATGAGGCGCTGGATTTTTATCAGTAAGGACCAAGTAACAGGACTATATTTGTTTAGGAGGTCAGGCTACTTGGAACCTACTAAAAGAATAGATTAAAGGCACTTGCATGGTGGCTGACTGTTGGAAAGTCATCTTTCATGGCAGGTCGCCAAAAGCAGCTTGGAAGAGCATCTTGGCTCATCTGGGTGTGATGCATTGTGTGAGCTGGGGGCTGATTGCTCCCCATTTCCCAGGGCTCTGGGGTCTCCCTTCTCCCACCCCACTTATAGTGACCTCAGTGTTCCCTATTGATTTGACATTTCAGCTCCACAAGCTGCAGGTCCGAGTGTTTATTGTCTTGTTATTTACAAAGTGTTCTCTCAGCCAGGATGGACTCTTTTTCTTCTGAATGGTTCTGTTTATGGCTTGGGTTCCTAACATTCCTGTGAAAAGAAGCCATTTCTGATTTCCCCAAGGTTTTATGATTACAGGATGTGGAAAAGTTGAGGTTATACCACTGTAAAGTTGCCCCGAGGAAATGGGGACGGCAGAATTGGCCCATGCCTTTCTTGGTGAGCACTTGGAGTTAAAGAGGTTAGATCCTTTCCTTCCCTTCTAGAAGAGCAGATAGCAGTGGCTATAGCTTTGAGATTAGCCAGGTAAGTGGTTAGTTATAATTTCAACCTTTGGAGAAAGAAACCTTTTTTTTTTAAAGAGACAATCTCACTTTATTGCCCTCGGTAGAATGCCGTGGCGTCACAGCTCACAGCAAACTCCAACTCCTGGGCTTAGGTGATTCTCTTGCCTCAGCCTCCCTTGTAAAGGTGTGTACTTTTTATTAAGTTTGTTCTCAAAGTGTATTTCTAAATAATATTTTAATGCAGTTACGTCCCTCTTTAAAGAAATACGAAGTTTTGTGCTTCCTCCAGCCTCTACTCTGGGCTTTGGGAATTTATCCCAAGTGCCCCTTTGACCTTTGTTTGAAAAGTTTTCCCAACTTTTGCTGCCCACTTTGTTCCTACAACTGTGTGGCATTCACTGATAGGTCTGCTTTGCCTCGGCATTTACTGCTGGGGTCATCCCCTTCTTCTAACTTCACTTCCCAATTCTCACCCCAGAGATGCCCCATCTTGGTGGCAGCAGGCTTGCAGCCAGCCGGGCTGCGCAGTGTTGGTCACTAAATTAGGTACCAACTTCTATATTTCTACCTGGCTGGGTCTGCAGGTACTTCAGAGAACTCTTTTAGGGAAACATGGATGGACAGAAAGTGTTCCAGTCCTTACTCATTACCTTGCTTTCCTTGGTCATTGTCATCTTGTGGCTGGATGGCAAGGCTTGTCTGCGGTTGAACCTAAATTATGAAACACCGCTGTACCTGTGCTTCCTCCCCCCTCCTGGGCTTCCCCATTGTGGCCCAGTCAACCCCATGCAGCCAAAAAAAGACTTCACAGCAATCACTCAGTTCAGGTCTTCATTCTGCTGAGTGCGGGCCTGTCCTGTGCATCCATACTTGAAATCTGCCGGTTGAATGTGATCGCTTTGTAAGGGTTTCCATTCCTTCCCACCCAGACCCAACCCCTCTGCAGTGCTGCCAGAAGTGGTAGTCTAAAAAGCACTGTCTTTGACTTTTCCTTGCTGAGACCTGTTAGTCGGGGTCTGTGCCAGCCACTTGGCGTGCTTAATGCAGCTACTGTGCCTCACCTCCAGGCCTCTGCACCCTCTCTCCGAATCCTTGATGCCACCTGGCACACTTTCCCTCTGAGAACCTGACTTGGATATTCCTCTTTGGGGAAATGTCCTGAATCACTCCAGTTCATTTCTTCTTCCTCTCTGCTCTCCCCTACACTTAGACCTGCCTCTGCCCTTATGCGTCGTGCTGGGGATACAGGAGGGAGTGACTCAGACAGGGCCACCGTCCACATGGAGGGGAGGCAAGTAATGAAATGAATAGGAGGATGGTGTCAGGTGCTCAGAGGAAAACAAGACAGCAGCGTGACAGGGGCTGGGTAGCCTTGGGTAGAGGGGTCAGGACGTCCTCTGAACAACCAGCTCTGCCAGCCACGGCAGCCTCTGGGAAATCAGCACCTGCAGATGTCTTAAGGCCGGAGGGGGTTCCTGCAGGCAGTGTGGCCGGAGCAGAGGGAAGGCAGGAGGGGGCACAGCCTGGCAGCCATGGCAGCCAATTTGGGTTTTATCCAGAAGCGCATTAGAAACTGTTGGCGGGGTGTCAGGTGGGGAGTCCTGTGCCACATGGGGCGTAGGTGGCACTGAGCACTCCTGTCGTTAGAGCTTCCTTCACGTGTGTCTGTTACACTCTGAGCTGCGTGTGAGCAGTCTGTCCACACGGGGGGTTTAATGGATGAGTAATCTGCGCAGCTGGTGGAATCATTAATACCATTTAAGTCACGTTTCCTATTGAATGAAATTGCATCATTCTGGTGCCAGGACATGGTTTCTGAGTAAGAAAGTGTCGCAGACATTTTTAAAACTGAGTCAGGTAGTATATTCAGATGTGCTTCTCAGTGTCTGCCGCAGTTCAGCAGAAATGTTCAGTGAAATCTTCACGATTGGGAAGGAATGAAAAGCCATGACCTTTAAAAAAATGAAAACCCTAAGTAGCATAGTAAAACCTCATGACAAGGCAAATAGTAATATAACACACACAACGGCTTTTGTTCTCAAAAGGAGGCAGGTTCAAGTTTGCCCTCTGGCAAGGTGGGGAGTGCCAGGGAGAAGGAAATGGGCTGAGAAGTTGAGTTTTTCTTAGTTCAATAAAAGGGCAGCTGTGTATGTTTTAAATTTCACTGTCTATACTTCTGTGGTTGGAAAAGATGGACTACCTGAGGCATACTCTTTTCCTTTAACCGTGTAGTAATGTCACCCTACATGTCACATGACTAACCTTTTTGGACCTGACTTGAATTGTTGTTTTTCTGTTATAATTATGAATGTCCAGTAAATCAGTTGGAAACCCTAGCCTTCATGTGTTTGTGTCCCATTAAATAAGCTGTATTTGGAAATCTCTCATGGTGAATTCATATTCGATGCAAAGAACACATCCAGCAGACACTCTGTAATGGCACGAGGGCGCCTGGTCCTAGGGATGGTTTCTGACATTTCTTTCTTTGCTTTCACTTAAAAATTACCCTACAGGGCGGCGCCTGTGGCTCAGTGAGTAGGGCGCCAGCCCCATATGCCGAGGGTGGCGGGTTTAAACCCAGCCCCGGCCAAACTGCAACAGAAAAATAGCCGGGCGTTGTGGCGGGCACCTGTAGTCCCAGCTGCTCTGGAGGCTGAGGCAAGAGAATCGCGTAAGCCCAAGAGTTAGAGGTTGCTGTGAGCCATGTGACGCCACGGCACTCTACCCGAGGGCGGTACAGTGAGACTCTGTCTCTACAAAAAATAATAATAATAATAAAATAAAAAAAGAATTATAAAAAAAAAAAATTACCCTACAGGTAGTTACGGGGTTTGAAACATGATATTCCAAGTACATCTGGATGTGTGTAAAGACGAAAATATTTTTTCCTACAGGGACTTCAGCAACACAGAAACACTGTGCAGTGAACAGAAGTATCACTGTGAGACGTGCTGCAGCAAGCAGGAAGCCCAGAAACGGTGCGCGGCTGGGTGGGCGGGAGGAGGCCGGGCCTGCAGGGCCCTCTCAGCTTCAGGCCTCCTCGCCGGGGAGCTTTGGGCGAGTTGGTTACCTGCCACGCCAGTAAAACGGGCTAAGAAAACGGCCTGGCAGGGTTGTCCATCTGTCCAATTGTGTGCTCATCCATTTATTCATTCAACAAGTATTTACTGAGTGCTGCTGTGTGCCAGATACAATGCCAAGTAAACAGGTGGTGATCAAATACTCTCTTCTGAGCATTAAAGGTAAATTGTGTAGAGTACGTAGCACAGTCCATAATGCCCAGTAGACACCCAGTATTGTTGTGGTTTGTGTTAAATGTTGGGATGTCTTATTGAGAGACAGGTTAAAAAAATCTATTATTTAACAAAGAATCATGAAGAAAACAATAACATATCAGTTATAAAGGTAGATAATAAGAATGTTACTGCTTTCCGAATTGACGTAGGACCCAAGGTTCTCCATCTCACCAGCACCACCTGTCATAGCTCTGGGACAATCTGAGACAGCCAGTCATTCCTTATTATCTGCCCCAAGAAACGTGTCACTTTAATCCCTTGGAGTCTTACTGTGAGCTCAGTACAAGCATGTGTAGTACCTTGCCAGTGAGCTCTGAAGTATTCCTGGCAGCCTTCAGATGCTCAGCACTGCCATTTAGAACCCTCAGGATAATTTTTCTGCCCAGACATGGGCATCTTTTCTTGTGGCATCAAAACTTCCAAATGGCTGGTCATTGCAGCAGGCGGGAGCTAGGTAGCTTTTGTTATTGGGCAAATGTCTGCTCCCCATCCTTACCTCAGTCTGCCTACAGCCAGCCTAGGTGTTCCAATGTGACATTAAAATACTTTCTTTTCAGCCCTGATGCTTTATACATTAAAATGTCATCTATTCCTGTAAAATGTGGGACTCCCCATAATTCTTTCTACTGATTTTTTTTTTTTTTTTTTTTTTTTTTGAGACAGAGTCTTACTTTGTCGCCCTCAGTAGAGTGCCGTAGCGTCACAGCTCACAGCAACCTCCAGCTCTTGGGCTTAGGCAATTCTCTTGCCTCAGCTTCCGAGTAGCTGGGACTACAGGCGCCTGCCTCAACACCCAGCTAATTTTTTTATTTCGCTTATTTTCATGAATAGGGTTTTACCTTAATAGAGAAATCCTTAATGTTCTCTTAATATGTGTCCATCTCAAATAATGTATTTTGAAAATGTTCACAAACTTTACAGTATTTACACTTATTCAGTACATTCATATTATAGAATGGGATCTGGAAGGTAAGTGGGAGACCCTTCATTCTAGCCATATTCTCTATAAAACCCATTACCTTTGTACTTTTTACTGAGGAGCGTTAATGATCATCTAGTGAAAAAAGCTTTCTGGGTTTATGAAAGTTTGGGAAACAGAGCACCAAACAGAACAGTTTTCTTTGCTGCAGGATTTCTCAAACCTTCGGATGGTATTTTATGAGGGAATCTTCAAAATAGAGTGTGAAACTGTCCAAGTTCACTTAACCAAGGAAACTTCACACCTGTAAACATCTCCCGCGTTCTCACCAGCCCAGTTTGGGACATGGAGCCCTAAGCCGGCCCCTACATTTTATAAATGAGAAGCCTGAGAGGCAGAGAAGGGGTGCAAGTGAGCCGGGCACGCTTGGCGTCCTGGTGCCTGGGAGTGCCTCAGAAGCGTCCTCCTGCCAGGCCTCCAGGCTTGAAGTCCAGTTTGCGCCCTCTGCCTTGTCCTCGTCCCAGCTTCCCGTTCTCAGAAGCCCTTGGCCCTCCATGTTGTTGGCAGATTGTCCCAACACCATTCCTCTCTGGGAGGGGGAGGTGGTGACAGCAATTGCACAGCCTGTTTTAACTGGTGCACAAATTCTGGAACATATCCTCTGACTAGACAGAGACACACTGTTGCCCTTTTCTATCTGGCTATAAGCCAGGGGTGTCAGGGAAGTCAGCTGTATGTAAGTCAGCGCACTTTCATCCCTGCAAAGCTGTGGTTATTCGCTGGCTTGAGGTGTGTTAAGAGTTCCTCTTGTTCTCCATTCCTGCAGGGGACAGTGGGTTCATTCCCCTGATGGATGTTGGGGTACATGTAATGTTCTGTTTCATGGTTTCTTAGGATGAGAGTCAAAAAGCTGCCCATGATTTTGGCCCTGCACCTAAAGCGGTTCAAGTACATGGAGCAGCTGCACAGGTACACCAAGCTGTCTTACCGCGTGGTCTTCCCTCTGGAACTCCGGCTCTTCAACACCTCCAGCGACGCGGTGAATCTGGATCGCATGTATGACCTGGTTGCTGTGGTCGTTCACTGCGGCAGGTAAAGGCAGGCCTGGAAGTGGGTGCACAGGACGGGTGAAGGGTTGGCCTTTTGCTGAAGTGGACCCTGCTGCCTCTTCCTGGGCTGTGACACTTAGTACATTGGAAATCCTGTCCAAACCATTTTTTCTTTCTTTTTTTTATTTTTGGAGACAAAATCTTACTCTGTTGCCCTGGGTTTGGGTGCTGTGGCATCATCATAGCTCACAGAAACCTCAAACTCTTGGGCTCAAGCAATCCTCCTGCCTCAGCCTCTAATTAGCAAGTACTACAGGCACTTAGCCACAATGCCTGGCTAGTTTTCCAACTTTTAGTAGAGACAAGGTCTCGCTCTTGCTCAGGCTGGTCTCCCAACTCCTGAGCTCAAGCAATCCACACATCTTGGCCTCCCAGAGTGCTAGGCTTACAGGCATGAGCCACTGCACCTGGCCCCAAACTCTTACCGATCATCTCAAAATGCATGTAAACCTACCAATAGGCATACATAAAATCAATAGCATTCCAGCAATGATGATCTCACTGTTCTATCATGAAGGAGATAATAAATATCTATTGGATAGAAATGATGTTCTTGAGGAATTTGAAATAAATGCTTATATTGTGATTTTCATTTTTAAAAAGCCAGCTTGCTTATTTACATAGTATGATCTCAAATCAAATGTACTTGAAGACGTATGAATAAAGACTGGAAGCAATAGATCACATTTAATAATTTTGTGGCATTTTGAGTGGTTAGTGGCTCAGTGAGTAGGGCGCCAGCCCCATATGCCGAGGGTGGCGGGTTCAAACCCAGCCCCGGCCAAACTGCAACAAAAAATAGCCGGGCGTTATGGTGGGCGCCTGTAGTCCCAGCTGCTCGGGAGGCTGAGGCAAGAGAATCGCGTAAGCCCAAGAGTTAGAGGTTGCTGTGAGCCGTGTGACGCCACGGCACTCTACCCGAGGGCGGTACAGTGAGACTCTGTCTCTACAAAAAAAAAAAAAAAAAAAATCTATTCTTAAATATTCTGTTATTTTTGGTCTTTGCCCAGCATTCCATAGAAAGTGTATCTTCATGCGTACTTTCCATCTCTAGAGAAGGCTTCTAGGTATGGAAAGGTAGTATGTTGCTGGAAGTCTTTTGAAAAGACAGTTTTTATTCCATAATTTTATAAAAACATTGGAAACTATATTGAAAAGTCACATTTTTGTTATCCTTTGCTCTTTGGGGTGGATTTATACTCTTGGCTGGCATGAGCACGGCTCTCCTCTGCCCTGGTAGGTTTTAGACTGGGGCATGGTGGACCTCACACCTTTTTCTCACCATTACCAAAGGAACACCATTGCCATACAGAGGAAAGGATTTATTTTTCACTCAGTACTGGTGTGGATAATATCAGAAACTCTAACTTCACATCTGAAAAGCATCACGTGTTTTGTCCTGTGTTAGTAACTTTGAGTCACTAGATATTTTCTTAAATTCTCAGTAAGTTATATTTACTGGCTAGTTATACACCAGCTTTGTGTTCTCCCCAAAGAATAGCTCTAACACAGGGTTGCAGTGACCTGGGTAAGGCGCACAGTGGGGCAGGGTTGGAGGAGGTCTTGAGCCAGGCAGATCCTGCTACCTGCTGAGGTGCGTGGTGGCGATGTTGTAGACATCAGGGTGTGTCAGGGAGGCTGGGCGAGGGGGAAACAGAAGCACTCAGTGCACAGGGGACACAGGACTTGGAGTATGGATCTTTGCAGGTGCCTGATTCTCATTCTTGGGAGGACCAGCAAAGACCCATGTAGGGGCACTGGGGGACCAGCAAAAGGCTGGGTGCTGAAATATACAAACAGTGAGAGCAAAGGTGAGCTGGTGCCAAGTGACACGTGCCACTGGCTAGGACTTTGCAGGTGCCTCCCCCAGAGGTGGAGTTGTTCTCCTATGTGGGGCAGGGCTGCTGTGTGGGGGTGGGGGTGGGGTGGAGATTGGGTAGCATCCAGGTGGCACTGGAAGGCTTTGAAGTTAAGAATTTGAGCCAGTCTTTCCTTCCACGCCAGGACCTCCTGGGCCACAGTTGCAGCAGGCACCCAGACTCATGTGCTGGTTTCTGCTGCAAGCTTGTTTTGTTTTTGTAGGTTTTTTTTGTTGTTGGAGATAGTGTCTTGCTCTGTTGCCTGGGCCAGTAGAGTTCAGTGGCATCATCATAGCTCACTGCAACCTCAAATTCCTGTGCTCAAGTGATCCTCCTACCTCAGCCTCCTGAGTAGCTGGGACTATAGGTGCACACCACCATGCCCAGCTAGTTTTCTATGTTTTTAAAGACAGGGTCTCCCTCTTGCTCTGGCTAGTCTTGAACTTCTGGCTTCAGGCAATCCTCTTGCCTCAACCTCCCCAAGTGGCATTTTTTTTTTTTAAGTCTTATTTCCTGAGGCCCATGCCAGGATCTGCAGATATAGTAGGGAAAAGACATATAGCCCAGGGGCCCTGCCCTCATGAAGCTTAACATCTATTGGGAAAGATTGGTAACAAATAAGCGAACAAGCCAGGCTGCCACCTCCATGAACAAAACACTGAAAGATAATTTAAGAT
Source organism: Nycticebus coucang (assembly GCF_027406575.1). NCBI lineage: Eukaryota > Metazoa > Chordata > Mammalia > Primates > Lorisidae > Nycticebus > Nycticebus coucang. The sequence goes on from NC_069802.1 coordinate 3,840,867, forward strand.
TTTTGACTAGTGCTAAAGAGGAGTAAACAAGGAAAAGAGAGGGAGTATGGGCGATATCTCTAGAGGTAAGGTGGTCAGTGAAGGTTTATCTGGGGAGGTGACCTTTGATCTGAGGCCTAAATGCACATCGGAATGGGCCAAAAATGCAAGGGCTGGGGGAGGATCATTTCAGCTGCGATACAGCAAGTGCTGAGGCCCAGGACGTAAAGGGTGGTGAGGGCAGAGGAGCCCAGCGAGCTCTAGGGTATAAAGGGACAGGGAAAGAGCGGCTGGGACAGATCAGTTGCATCATCTTGTGTTTAAAGGCGCCAAACTAAGGGAGAAATTCAGCTTTTAAATGGTAACAGTACATTAAAAACAACTGCTGTACAAATCTTGTGTAACTCCATAGTTGCAGCTTTTTATTCTTTCACCTTTTTACATATCGCATAGTACGTACCTTTATATGTTACCACATTTATGCATTTTGGTTCGTTAACTTTTCTAAAAACTTAGATCTCACCATTACTGAGACTTCCCCTATCGCCTTCCCAGCTCGCTCACAGCCAAGCATGAAGTCTTAGCAGTAATGTCCGTGAGGTCTGCCTCCTGTACCCTCCTCTGCTCACTCAGCTCTGGCTGTTTCGTCCCCTTGCTGTTCTGTCCCTGGGCTTCTGGACCTGCTATTCTTTGTTCCTGAAACTTCCATCCCAGAGGCCCAAGGCTTCCCCACTTCCCCATTTCCTTCAGGGAGGTTTCCTTCTGCTCAGATCTCAGAGAGGCCTCCCTTCACCACTGTCCACCATTAATGCCGCCTCCCATCCCTCACTGTCCCATTGTCCTGCTCAGCTTTCTCTATGACTCTCGACACATATTTATATGTTTAATTCATTTATTGCCTATCTCCTGCCCTAAGTCTCGAAAAAGCGAGGACCCTGTTGTATTTGCTGCTTATTCCCCAACAGCCATAACAGGGCCTGGTACGGAGTAGGTATACAGTGATTATTTGTTAATATTTGTTGAATGTGAGTATCTTTTCTGCACTGGGTTGTAAGTACTTAGGAGACATTTCTGTGCACACTTCGGTCTGCTGTTAAGTCCGGGGTGGTGCCAGCCCCTGTGTGCTCCTCTCTAAATTGGGACATAGACATGAACTATTCTAAGTTCTTTATCCTGAAAGATAAAGATTCTTTCCCCTAATGAAACACTGCTTATAAAGAGAAGTTTTATAAATAAGTAAATGTTCACTTGGAAACTTACTTTTGTGTGTTTTTCTCCAGTGGTCCTAATCGCGGGCATTATATTACTATTGTGAAAAGTCACGGCTTCTGGCTTCTGTTCGATGATGACATCGTAGAGGTTGGTATGCAGATTATTCCTCAGTAGACACAGGGCAGAGATAGTATTTTGGGGAATTTGTATGTCTGGACATTTTTAAAAATAGGCCTGTTTCCCCATAATCTGAGTTGACAACTTCTTCTGTGGAGGGAGAAAAGGGGTGTGATCCTGGATTGGTGAGTTCTGTGTTCTTGTTGACACGTCAGCCACAGACATGGGATCTGTGTGTCTCTGTGCTCCATGAATCATATGTACATGTGAGTCCCATTTCCTACTGTGCCTAAACCCTGTTTGGTATAAGGCAATTAATAAGACTTCTAAGTTCTAATAAAATTTTTTTACTAAACAGTTTTTTCTTATATTGATCATTGTTTTAAAAAAATTTTTTTTCAGGGCGGTGCCTGTGGCTCAAGGAGTAGGGTGCCGGCCCCAGCCAAAGACTTCAAAAAAAAAGTTGTTTTTTTTTTCCCTCTGTGGGATCTGGAAGTCTTTATATTATACCAAAGCATTCCATACATTGACTTGTGTTGTGCAGGAATACTACTAGAGTGACTTCCACACTCAAAGACATGATCTATTTAACTCACTAGGCGGTTTTAGTATAATAACACTGGTGGCTCGAAAAAATTAAGGTTATTCCCAGTTTATCATTTGAAAGACAAAAGTCTTGGCTTCTTCAAAGAGTGCCTGTGTGTTGTCACCAGTAGCTGAAAGGGTGGCCGTGTTCCTCAGCAGCTGCAGGGTGTGAAATGATGGCTCTCAGTGGGATTACCCATTTGCTCTTACCTAATTGTGACTTTATATTAAATGGTGTTCATTGCATTGTATCGTATATTCCATTAGTTTTTCTTCCCTTTTCTCAGGAATGATGTTAAAGAATTGTATTATTTTATTTCTTCTTTATTGCAGAAAATAGATGCTCAAGCTATTGAAGAATTCTATGGTCTGACATCAGATATATCAAAAAATTCAGAATCTGGATATATTTTATTCTATCAGTCAAGAGAATAACTTCAAGAACTGTGGGACTCATTCAAGCAGGGAAATGTTCAAAGCCCTATTACCTGGTTTCTCTGCAGACTTTCTTCTCCCCCAGCGGCCCACAAACGGCATCACTCCAAGCCTCAACGGTCCAGCCGTGTTAAACTCTCTCCTTTTGTTTTTGTACGCGCAGCACTATTCTTGGTTTTATTTCAGTCTGAGGTAGAGTTAACTACAATCAGATTATAGGGAGATTTACATGAATAACAGTTTCTAATTTTAGGATGGGGTGAAAGCTATGCCACTGCTTACGTCTAGTTGAATTAGAATGGCATTTTCTTTCAATGTCTACAGTCTATTTTGGGTGTTTGCTAAACTTCTAACTGGTTTGCGGGGTCTCCTTACAATTCATTCCTTTAACTTGTCCCTGGAACCATTTTCAGCTTCTCTGCCTCTTCTCTGACATGAGGAAAGAGAATTGGGTAGCTGTTGGCCTTTCAGGGCTGTGTCTATAGCTTTAAGTTTGTGCAAGCGAAAATGTTTCAAAGTGAGTAACCTCAATACTAAAATCATCCTCCCCGTGGAGCAGGGTGAAGAGAAGCTGTCCGTGGTGGCTGCAGTGGCTAGCCTTGGCACCAACCATGCTCACCTAGCCATTAGAATCCCAGGGGACAAGAAGGGGTGGAGCTCAGGGCAGCCGAAGCCAAGAGGAGGGAGTCTCTGTGGGCAGTGAAAATTACGTTTCTTACCTTTCTACCAAAACCAAGTTTCAGGAAAATAACTATGCTGTTAATTTTGTAGTGACCCTTTCCTTCTGTAAGGTCCTGTGAGTTGTATTTATCTTGTATCTGGCACTGGGGAGCTTTCCACGGTATCTTTCCAGGCCTGCTGGTGTTCTGCAGTCTGTGGCTGCGGGGCTGGCAGACCTCCCAGTAGTCAGTCGGCACTGACATTGGCCTTCATCAGGAACAACCAAGGCACTGCACCTTTACAACCATCAGTACATTGTACAGCTTGATTTTTAAAAAGATTCCGTCTGTTAACTGAAGCTCTGGGGATTCCTGGGGCTAATACCAAACCTCCCAAGAGGGATTACTGGAGTTAGCTGGGCATGAAGCCACATGGGTCAGAGGATGTGTCAGGGGGCAGCAAGGGGACGGCAGAATGGAGGGGGGTTTCTTTGGCTCAGACTCCTAGAATGCTTGACAAGACAGAGTGTTTTGGAAGAACCTCATCTCACTATAGTTACTTTTACCTTTTTCATTTGTGTTATATATGTATTTATTAGAGCATCTGAGTATTGGTACCTTTTATTAAAAGGGTCAATTTGCTGTTTTGCCATCGGGCTGGTTTTTGGTTTCCTACAAATACTACAAGTTGTAGATCCTGGCTTCCTTTGTGAAGCCACTTGATTTCTCTACACTGTGTTAAACTGTGAACATAACATTTTGTTACCTAATGTATCTGCTGACAAACATGCAAACTTGTGGAATAATGTGAACTGAAGTTGAAAATGTTAGTGGCCATTCTAGAACAATGAAGAGGATAGCACTTTATCTAGATCAAAACTGGATTTCTTATCTTTGAAATACCTTGAACCATTTATTGCTCAGAACTTAAATAAGCATGCCAGCATTTCATGCATTGATGCTTACAGTGAAACGTTTTGCTTTCCACTGGAGAAGACAACACAGGGTAATCTTCATGTTACTGTTTTATACAAGTGATGAAAATGTACATTGCCTTGTTTAGAGGCAAATTCATATTTATAAATATTTAGTCTTTGTTGCTTCCATGAAACATACAGTACCTGGAAGGTGAGTCTTTACTCTTTTTTGAAGGAGAGGCACTTTCCAATTGAAGTTAATTGATAAAGGCAAACGTTTGTATTACATATAACCCATATGACTGCAAGTTACAAAGTTTAAGAAAATGATAGTTGATCTCTGATAGATTTGGAAATGATTCATAAGAAAACTATTAAAATTACCTTTGAAATGACTCTTGAAACTTATGTATTTTAAAAGTTTCAATTGGAAGCCTGTTAAAGTAATACTTCAACTAAGTCATAAGTTGAGAACATTTCTTTTTTGTTTGGGTATGTAAAAAGTTTTTCCCAGTGACTGAACTAAAGTAATTCCTTTTCATAGAGTTAACTAAAATGCAGTCTCATGGGTAGATTTTTGGACTAAAGAAGGATAAGGAAAATATCGCAAAGACATTAAAACAATTGTGTGATGCAGAAAAAGAAGATTGGAAAAAGACCAAAAGACACTTCTCCAGGAACACTCCGTTTTTATAAACTGTAGAGCTATTTGGTAATTTTTTTCTCTCTTTTTCGTCAATAAACAAAAGGAACACTAGGCAGCTACCTTGCTCCCCCAGTCATTTCTCTTTATGTAAAGACAACAGCATGCACAGATTTCTTTATTTTCCATCCCTCATTCATGGTGTAAAGCTGGGAATAGTGGCCAGAGATAGGAGACCCTTCTGAGGTCAACAGAAGCACAAAGGCTCAGCGATACCCTCTCCCGTGGTCAGAGGGGTTGTGTATCATTTCCCAGCAGGAATGAGGAGGCTTACTGTATTTCTTTTAATTGCTAGGTGTTTTAAAACAAGTTACAGTGTTATACACATTAAAAAAAATATATATATCTGCTTTATTGGTTACTTACTACTTTAGCATCTACATTATGGTACAGAATGCTGAAAAGTCATTTGTTTCAGAGTAAATTTTGGTAAAATGTTGGCATCCAGTCCTGTAAGGCTGATGCATTTTCCATTCTAAGGCACTAGGAGGTGGGCTGGTTTGAAGTGATCAGGGAACAACACAAGCAGGGCGTTGGTTTGAATAGGAAGCAATCAAATTTGATGTCATGACCTAGTATATTTTGGATTTAAGATGAAATAGAAAATAAAATGACAGATGTGGTCCCTATGCCCCTTATTTTCATGGATACCCTTAACCTCATGGGCATGCCTAACAGAACTGTGTTCTCACTGGAGCTGAGGGCTTATTTTAGATATTGGAGTGTAGCTTTATTACAGATGGATTTATCTTTAAACATTGCATTTTGATCAACTTTGTATATTCATGTGTATAAAATACTGTGCAGTAAATGTTTTGCCCTCGTTTGCTATTACATGGCCAACGCATTTATCAGCACTGTTGTGATTAACTCATGTAAATGGCATGGTCAGGGAAAATTACTTCCTACTTTTCTGCCTAATTAAATTTCTGTTTTTCAGTATTACATTAATTTATTTTTGGCTTCCATTTCTGTGTAACCAAAATTGTTACTGTATTTGTGTGGCATTCTTAGTTTGTTGCTTAAAAAAAAAAAATGTAGTTTTTATTTAAAACAATCTGTACCTTCATTTTTTTTAATGTAACCAATTCAAGCACTTTAAGCAATAATGTCAATCTTGTGAAATTTCAATCAGTTTAACACCCTGCCTCTAAAATTGTTTGCAACATATAAATAAATAAAAAAATAGGAATTCTCTTTCTAGAGAATTATATCCAAGCGATGCTGCACATGTGGACTTAAAATCCTTTTTTATGAAGCGTGAGTCAGTGGCAAGCTCACGTCCAGGTAATCATTCCAAACTTAATTTTGTAGGAATGGAAACGTAAAGAACATTCTTACCATTGTAATATATAAAGACAGTATTACTGTCAAGGTTGATAAAATCAATGTTCTGGAGATAACTCACCAGTCTTTTGGGTGAAAAAAGATCAACAGAACTAATCCAGAAAGTGGTATCTGAGGATAGCAAGTTGAGAATGTAAGTGAAAAGAAAGAAGTTAGAGGTAGCAAGGCATCAACGGACTCCCTGTCTGGGCTGGGCGTATTAACTCCCCTTTACCAGCGATGTAATGGAAGATCTATTCTGACTATAAGGAAGCAGATTTCAGCTCTGGGCTCCCATCAGCATCTGGGTCCCAGAAAGAGGTGTGTGGTGTAGTCCTTCTGAGTTGTAGGTGCCCCAGCTATGAAAATCCCCAGCTGGGCTCACACAGCTCCCTGCCCTAGAAGGGGGCAGGTGTGGGTCTGTGCCCTCTGGTCTCAGTCCACAGTTACTGGTCAGGGCTTCTTTTCCCAACCGTCCCTCCAGGGCTTCTGTGGGTGCACAGGAGATTGTCATCTGAATATGTACCTGGACCCAATTATGGGAATACAACCTTACCGACCAAGAGTTGGGACATGTGCCTGTGAGTGCTGGGTCTGCTGGCTTCTGTCCATCTTCTGGGCAATGCAGTTGAACCTGACTGAGCTGAAACAGAGGCTGTTGGGAAAGCCACAGGAAGGGAAAGCCTTCTTGGAAATGGGTTTCCCTTTTCTAAGTCTCATTTTCTCCATCTAAGTTCATAGGATTTCTGAGGAATGAGAAGTATTCCTCATTTCTCCAAATGTCCCTCCCTGTCTTCATCAATACTTAGAAACACCTTTAACAGGGAAGGAAGCTTTCACTCCCTTGCTTTGCATTTACATGAAGAGAATATTTGCTAAGTTGTTCTGTCTTCCTGGGTGAAAATTTCAATTGTGGGAGTGGTACTAAAGACACACACTTAGACTTGTCCTAAACAAGCCTTCATTTGCCACCTGCTATGTGCCAAGCATTGTGATGGGAGTTGGGTCATAAAGAAGGTGAAGCAGTTAAAGTTCCTCTTCTCATTTTCTTGGCTCAGCAGAAATACCTGTGAGAGAAAGAAATGGAGAATTTAAGTTTGGGCAAAAACATGTCAGAGGACCTGTTCAAACGAAATCCAGCAGTTTGGAGTTCAGCTGGATCTCGCCATGCAGATGGTGCTACTGGACGAAGCAGCCCACCTACCCCCTTTCCTGGGACCCCACATTCTTCCCTGCCTGCTTTCAGGGCCCTTTAGCCTGCCTTCTAGCTCCTAGAGACCATGCAATTTTACAAAGCATAAATCCACCATGTTGCAGCGATGAACTAGAGCATTTTGCCTTTTCATTCTCACCCGAAAAGAACCAGCCTCTTGAAAGTCCTGAGGGTGGATTTGCTGCATCCAGTATCTGTCGTTTCTAAGCAGTGTGTTTACGTTATCACCAGATACCTAGAGCCCATCTAGACCCAACCAAATTGTCAGGGCCCAGAAGTTCTCAAGCTCTGTCATGATTTCATCAGATTATCAACCTCTGCTTAAAATGATCGGAGCAATCAGTGTAACCTGGCTTATTGTACCCTCAATGAATCCCCAGCCAAAAAAAAAAAAAAAATGATCTGAGCAAAACACATTGGGAGCTTATAAACAAAAGAAAAATAACTTCGTTTTGGTCATGAGACACCAGAGTCAGATATAACAGTAGATTTTGTAAAAAGGACTCCTGTTTTTGTGCTCATTTCCCACGTGAGTATGAGCAAGTGCGTGTGTAGTAACAACCTGCAGGGTGTCATATTCCAGTTGTGAGTCACAGGGATGCACCGTGCTCTACCTTCCCTCCCAGGAGTGGTGCCCAGCTGGCAGCATGGACCTCTGCAGAGGCTCTCCCAGGAAGGAAGTCAGGGTATGCACATGGTAGCTTGTGATTCTATTTTTTTTGGAGACAGTTCCACTTTGTCACTCTTGGTAGTTCATAGCAACCTCAAACTATTAGGCTCAAGTGATCTTCTTGCCTCAGCCTCCCGAGTAGCTGGGACTACAGGGGCCCACGACAATGCCCAGCTTTTTCAGAGATGGGGTCTTGCTCTTGTTCAGGCTGGTCTTGAACTCATGACCACAAGTGATACGCCGCCTTGGCCTCCCAGAGTGCTGGGATTACAGGGGTGAGCCACTGCACCTGACCCTGCAACTCTATTTTGTTCATACCTGCTCATAGTAATCGGGAGCTTTGAGAAAAAACAAGCTTGGATACAACTTGGCTAGAAGCAAAATAATTTTGATAGTTGAAACCACCACCATTTCTGTATATTGAATCCAGTCCTCCTGTGATCCAGCTCAACTGTATTTGTATTTCAGAATCTACCTTACTGGACCTTGCCAGAGAGAACATTCTGTGTGGGACAACTGAAAATGAACACAGACTGGATGGGTGAGCCTTCACACCCGCCTTCTGCCGCCGGGCAATAGCCCGGCACTTGTGAACCCTTCTCCGGGCTGAGAGTGGCCTGTTTTCCACTCCAAGGGGGTTAGAAAGTTTGGGATTTTTTAAATAAAACCTGTGTGAAGACGACTCTTCCCCCATTTCCCATGTAGCATAAGTCATTTGAAAACTTTGAAAGCTCTTCGAAAAAAAATTGCTTCTGCATATTTTTCTTTTTTTGCTACCCCAAAGTCCAGAGCGCAGACGGGAAGCTGAGAGGTAGGTAGGCGCATCCGGTGTGCCAGCAGGGGCTGGGCTTTACCTGAGCAGGGGGAGGCTGCAAGTGGGCAGGAAAGCAGCCTCTCCCTGCTCCCTGCGGACTTGTTCTTGGGCTTTGTTACCCGAGGAGTCTGTGAAGGCTCATGAAGAAGGAATTCACCTTAGAACTTGCCCTCACTCAGGTATTTGTACAAAATGTAGAAGAATTAGGGTCTGTGAATCTCAGAGGGGTAAGAGAAGGCCAGTAAGGGTAGGATTGCTAATCCCGGGCAGCTGCTGGCCTTGGGTCTGACTGCAATGCCTGTCCCAATCCGCAATGGCCCTGCCGGTGCTCTGGGACCCAGCTGCGCCCTTAGCCCCCAGCAACCTACAGTTCTCTGCCCTTCCCTTCCTTCCTTCCTAACTTCCTTACTTCCTCCCACTCTCCCTACCTCCCTCCCTTTTTTGAGACAAGAGACTCACTCCGTCACCCTCAGTAGAGTGCTGCGGTTTCATCCTAGCTCACAGCAACCTTAAACTCCTGGGCTCAAGTGATCCTCTTGCCTCAGCCTCCAGAGTAGCTGGGACTACAGGTGCCCACCACAATGCTCAGCTACTTTTTTTATTTTTAGTAGAGACAGGGTCTTACTTTTGCTCAGGCTTGTCTCAAATTCCTGAGCTCAGGTGATCCTCTCATCTCACCTCCCAGAGTATTAGAATCACAGGCATGAGCTACCATGCCCAAACCTCTCTCCCTTTCTTTTGTCACCTTGACCTTGTTCTCTGGCAGGAGAATTTTATAGTCAGTCCAGTAATTGTGTGAAGAAATCCTGGGCCTGGAATTACAAGTCCAGGTTCCACTGTGGGTGGGTCATCACCCTGGTGCTGTCACCACAGCAGGGGCTGGAAGCAAAGGTTCAGGACCCCTACGTCCTGACCGTGGCTTTGTTTGGATGATGTTGGGTTTGTGTTTGAGTCAGAAGCTGGACATCGTGTTGGGGTGGCCTGCTCATCGCAGTCATTGGTGAAGGGCTCTTCTCCCCAGGTCCTCAAGGGAGACGAAGACGCAATTGCTCAAACTGTGGACAGCGTGTAAGAGTTGATTCCTTAAGTATCTATGTTGTACTGTGTTGTACTCTTTTATCCATTCCCCACAACATCCCCCAGGCATGAAAGATAGGCTGAAGAGAGGTGAGGGGGCATCAAAAGCACCCCCTGGCAGCTGGGAGCCAGCCTGAGCCAGCTGTGCACCTTGGATGTCATTAGAAGCTGGTCTGGTTCTCATCACCAGGCTGTGGGGGTCTTCTTGTTGAACATAAGCCATCTCAGAGAACCCCTGTCTCAGCATCATGCTGTGACCATGATGAAGTGAGACAACAAACAAGACCATGATTTCACAAGGTCCCTGTGTAAACCACAAAATCCCACATGTCCCCTCCCACCTTCCGCTTTGCCCCCTCTTCTGTCCCTGTGGGATTCATTATGATCCCAGGTTAAGCTTTCCCCTGCTTCCTGACAGCCCCTACTCCAGAGCAGACCCTTGCTCCTCGAATCCTCCCCCAAATCACTCAAGCAAAAACTTAAGTTCTTTCTGACACATTCACGGACGTGCCCCTGTTTCCCGTGGCCTGTGGTACCTCGGTGCAGTGAGGATTGAACACAATTTGTTCAGTTGTGTTCTCAGTAACCCGGCTGGAGGGCATTGCCAGAGGTGGGTGCTGCACAGAAGTCACTGCCTGGGGGCTGCTGTTCTCACGGGTAAGGGGAAAGGAATGCCACACACACAAATGAGGTGGTCATTGGTGTCCCCAAGCCTAGTTGATCTATAGCAACTCCTGTCCGAGGTGTTGATAGTTGGGCTGGACACCAGGGAGGGTTCTTACAAGTAACTTTGGATAGCTGTGGAGTTTTTCGTAACCTATGAAGCAAGTCAGAGCGAGCAGATTTACAATGTATAGAAATTGCTAGAAAGCATGTAACATGGTGATTATGGGCATGGCCCGATAAAGCTGGCAAGCTTTGCTCATTGTTTCCAGATTCCTGGTGCCCTGCACCTCCTTGTAGAGCCCTCAGGCTCAGGTGTGTCTGTCTGCAGAGCCCTTGCTGTCCCCTGCTCAGAAACCCCATGGGAGGTAGGGTCTGAACCTACTAAGATGGGCCTGTACTCCATGTGATGGAGGGTTCAGTCCAGGAATTCCATTTGCTCCAACAGAGAGGGTCCATGTTCTGTTATTATCCTGTTATGTATGCTGAAGAGCTTTTCTAGAACCCCAGGGCTGAGGATGAGGTTGGGGTCGCGAGGACTGGAGAGACCTGTGGGAACAGAGGGGACTGAGGACGCAAGTCTGGATGCAAGGCTGAGGACGCCGTCTGGCGCTGCTCGCGGCAGGGGCCTAAAGTGCCCCTGAACTGAACTGGCTCTGGGAAGGACTGCAAGGCGAGTCTTCCTCTTCCTTTATTAATATATATCTGTTGTCTGTGGGTTTTGTTACAAAAAAAAAAGAACCCCTAAACCTGACAACAGTGACCTTGAATCCAAATGAAGGCTGAAGTCAAACAGGTTCTCACCTTTCTGCAAAGTAGGGCAGTGAACCAAGAGGTCGTCAAAGGGGAGGCAATGGTCAGGGAAGACGCCCTCTGTTCACCTCCGAGCAGAGACCGGCAGTGTGGACGCTGTCTGTTCACCTGGAACGGAGACGGTCTGGGAGGACGCCGTCTGTTCACCCCCAGAGGAGAGACCATCGGGGAGGACGCCGTCTGTTCACCCCCGAGGAGAGACCGTCTGTTCACCTCCTAGGAGAGACCATCGGGGAGGACGCTGTCTGTTCACCCCCAGAGGAGAGACCATCGGGGAGGACGCCGTCTGTTCACCCCCGAGGAGAGACCGTCTGTTCACCTCCTAGGAGAGACCATCCGGGAGGACGCCATCTGTTCACCTGGAACGGAGACGGTCTGGGAGGACGCCGTCTGTTCACCTCCTAGGAGAGACCGTCGGGGAGGACGCCGTCTGTTCACCCCCAGAGGAGAGACCATAGGAGAGGACGCCGTCTGTTCACCTCCGAGGAGAGACCGTCGGGGAGGACGCCGTCTGTTCACCTCCAAGGAGAGACCGTCGGGGAGGACGCCGTCTGTTCACCTCCGAAGAGAGACCGTCGGGGAGGACGCCGTCTGTTCACCTCGAGGAGAGACCGTCAGGCAGGACGCCGTCTGTTCACCCCCAGAGGAGAGACCATCGGGGAGGACGCCGTCTGTTCACCCCCGAGGAGAGACCGTCGGGGAGGACGCCGTCTGTTAACCTCCGAGGAGAGATTGTCAGGCAGGACGCCGTCTGTTCACCTCCGAGGAGAGACCGTCGGGGAGGACGCCGTCTGTTCACCTCCCGGGCTGCCGCCCTGCGGCCTGGGAAGGGCTGTTGGGTGAAGCGAGCGCGGCATGGGTGGGCGGGCGCCAGAGGGGAGAAGCCTGAAACAGGAGAGGTGAGGCGGGGCGATTTCTCTTCCCAGCCAGCTTTTAATGTCACAAAGCCAGGAGGGAAGTGTGAACCTCAAGTAGTCCAATTAAAAGACTGTGTTCCAGCGGGGACACCAAAGAATGGTGATGGGGAAAGCAGAGTTGGTGTAACAGCAAAGTGGGAGGCGCCAGACCTAATTACACCCCCAGGGAAACGCCAGCGAATGTTCTAAGATTTGATCGGCTGCTACCGATTGTACTCTAAGTGGGTTCCTTAACACTCGGTTGTCACCAGGTAGCGATCGCAGGGGTCTCTGTCTCTGCCTCCAACATCATTTCGTCTGGGTCTGAGTCAAGAACAGAGTCCGGGGGACGCACAGCATCTCGGGGCAAAGGTCAGGTCCTGCGCTGGACAAGAGCCACAGCAGCACCTGCTCCCGGACCTTCACTCTCCCCCTTGGCATATAAAGGGGGGCCTGGAAATGTTCTTTTCACGTAAGAACAGGCCGGAAAGAAGATGACATCTTTGAGAAACTGATGTAAGGATTTAAATCAGAGACCTGAGAGGCACTTTCTTATTTTGGCAGGCACAGGGAAAGTGCCCCCAGCAACCAGCCAAGATGACAAAGCGTGATATTAATCCTTGCAGTCCTACCCAAGGGAAAATAGCCTGTTTTATTTCTGCTATTCAAATTTGGTTACAGTTCCTAACAAGCTATTAATTGGGCAGTGGGGGTGGGGCAAAGACTGTAAGACCTCTTACGAATGATATGGGCTAGGGACTCATTTACTGTTCTTAAAATTTTTGGAACATTTTTGGAAAATTTGTTTTGTGTTGTGAAGATTTCCTGCATTGTTTTTGCTATAAGCATCTGTTTTTAATCATGTCTGCTGACCCCAAACTGTTGGCTACATAATATAATTTTAATTACATTAAGGACAGGATTTTTCTCTTCTTCATTTACATATGTGGAGTGAAGTATTGGATGGAAAGTCTGTAGCAATGTTCTGAGAACAGGAGCCGTGACTAAGTGACTGAGGAAGAGTGAGAAGAATATTCAACACAGAAAAATTGCAAAGCAGAGCTGAAGGGGAATGGTGCCTTAATTACTCTTGGGGATGGCTGGTGAGTGAGTGACTCCATCACACTGAGATTAGGTGAAGGTGCCTGACAGGATTTATTTTAAAATAGATTTCAGGAAAGGCAGATATATTTTATTTTGAAAAACTCTTTATTATGAAGAGTTTTAAACACATACAAAAGTAGGATAGAATACTGACCCTCCATGAACCCATAACTATGTGCAACAGTTAACAGTGGCCGTCTTGTTTCCAACTGATAGAATCGTCTGATGGTGTCGGAAAGTTATCACACTAAGGAGACTTCAACTACTCTAGGTCTCAGAATTCATCAAGGACAAATGTATGAGCTGTTAATATGGTTTTTATTTTTAATTTTTTCATTCAATCTTTATTTTTTTGGTGTGTGATTCATTTTTTATTTCAGATTAATTTTTGAATAAAAGCAAAGAAATATATGAAGGTCAAAGCAATTAGGTTACAACATCAGCCTTTGTTAGGTAAGATCCTTGTTGTGTCCTCCACCCAAGAGGTGTGCCATATACCCCCCCCATTGTGCCCATTAGGTGGGAGCACACCAATCCCCTTCCTTCCTCCCCTCTCTCACCTTCCACCTCCCACTTACCCACAATTTTAAGTTAAATTGAGTTTTTCTCTTGTGTGAATATATATTAATTCTTCTGCTGGCTTCATGTTAGTGTTGAGTCCATTAGATGCTTGCTTTTCCATTCTTGTGACACTTTACTGAGAAGAAAGTTCCCAGCTCTATCCAGGTTACTGCAAAATAATGATATTTTCACTAGAGTGTTTATTGTAGCTCAATTTACAATTGCAAAGATGTGGAAATAGTCCATGTACCTGTCAACCCATGGATGGATTAATGAATTGTGGTATATGTACTTGATGGAATACTATTCAGCCATTAAAAAGATGGAGACTTTACATCTTTTGTATTTACTTGGATGGAGTGAAAGCACATTCTTCTAAGTAAAGTATCACAAGAATGGAAAACCAAGTATCCAATGTACTCAATACTAATATGAAACCAATAGATGAACAACTACATATGCAAGAAAAACACAATTAAATTCAAGTGGGGAGGGCAAGGGGAGAGAGAGGGAGAGTGGTAAGCCCTCACCTCATGTACACAATGTGAGGGGATACAGCACATCCGCTGATGAAGGGCTCAACTAAAAATTGAACTTTACCTAAGAAACACAAATAATGTAACCTAATCATTTGCACTTTTATATTAATCTGAAATAAAACAAACAAACAAGATAAGGAAACAGGAATCAGAGATCTTAGCAACACTTGCTTACATCACATCCCAAGGTTATTACTGACAGAGGGAGGAAGGAGGGACTGGTGGAGATGGCACCAGAGCTGACGCGGGGTCACCGTCCTGGGTGGTGGCTACTATTCTGTGAGGAAGGGGGTACAAGCTCCATCTTAGCTCTCTGAATCTCCACCTCTCCCAGTGCCTGCCCTGCAGACAGAGACTCAGAGAAGCATGTGGGGAAGGGGGTGAGCTTAGGGATCTGGACAGGAAAAGAGTAAGAGCTGGTCTTAGCGGTTAGGAGGCAAAGCTGAAATTTCACCTTCCCCACCTTCTTGTCCAAATGACCCGGGGCTGAGGTTTTTAAACTTTTGGTAGCAAATTTTGAAAACAGAAAACACTTTTTGAAAAATTTATGTAGAACCTTATAGTGTGTATGTGGTTTTCCCCCCCCAACTTTATTGAGGTAGGATCAGCAAATAAAAATTGAATATACTTGAAGCATACAACGTGATGATCTGATGTAGTGCCCAGGAGTTCCCCAGAGACCACACTGCCAAACAAGCCGAATTTACAGCTTGAAGAGCCAGCTGGCGACTGCCTCAGTGTCCCAGCATGGGGTTTCTGAGAGCAACCCCGAGCGCTTAAGGAGTCAGGTTTTTAAGGCTTAGTCTGCACCCTGCTTGGTACGCAGGCTGTCCAGGTACACTCAGGTGGGGGTAGCAAGCAAGCATTGAACAGAAGCAGAATTTTGCAGTTAGTTAGCCATACATCATACATCTTTGTTTTAATATTTTCTCATACATCTTAGTTCCGGTACTTTTCCTCCATACGTCTTTGTCTCGGTATTCTCTCCACCTGGCATTGTCTAAAGGTCAGTCTGGGGATACTTTGTTTCCCAGGCCCAGGAGTTAGTCAACCAAGAAGTCAGTGAGTACTTTCCCATCGATCTTGGGAGTGAACCAGACTGACTCCATTTTGTTGAGGGCTTGCAGCCCAGGAATTTGTCAGGAGTTAACTGGCATTTTTCTACTTTAGCCTAGGCCTAACACTGACACACGTTATGATTACCACAATCAAGCTCATTAGCACAGGGTTTGTGTGTGTGGGAGGGTGATGGGGATAACACTGATCATCTCCCTCAGCAGGTGTCGAGTGCATAATCCGTTATCATTCACTGTAGTCACCATGCTGCATGTTAGATTCTCAGAAGTTATTCATCTTACAACTGAAATTTGTGCCCTTTGACCAACGGCCCCCTGTTTTCTCCACCCACAGCCCTGGTAACCACCATCCTATTCTGTTTTATGAGTTCAGCTTTTTTGTAAGTGACACCCTATGGTATTTTCTGTGTCTGGCTGAGTTCACTTAGCACAATGTCTGCCATGTCCAGCCTTGTTGTTGGAAATGGAAGGAGTTTCTTCTTTTTTAAGGCTGAGTAATATTCCATTACATGTATATGTACAGGTGATATTTCTTTATTTATTCACATGTCCAGAGGCCCTTAGGTTGCCTTGCCCCTGGGCCATGTGAACGGTGCTGCAGTGCTTTTAGTCACATATTTAATGATCATGGTCGCAAATAGTGCAGGTATCTCTTAGAGAAATGATTTCATATTCTTTGGATATATACCCAGCAATGGGATTCCAGGATCATATGTATTTCTAGTTTTAGATTGTGGAGGCACCCCCATACTGTTTGGATATAATGGCTGTACAGATTTACATGCCTAACAACAGCATATGGGGGTTCTGTTTTAGTCCATCTTGTGCTGCTATCACAGGGTAATTTATAAAGAACAAAGATTCATTTTTTAACATTACAGAAGCTGGGAAGTTCAAGATTAAGGGGCCCATACTTGGCCACATCATCTCATGGCAGAAAGCTGAATGGCAAGAGTGGCTGAGAGAGAGGACAGGAGATCAACTTCACAGCGTCTGCATTAACCCTGTCATGAGGGCGCCACTCCCACGACCTGAACCCCACCCCCACTGGGAATTAACACACACTCTTGGGGAACACATTCAAACCACTGAAGGTTTCCTTATCTGTACATCCTGGCCAACATTTTTCTTTGGACCTTTTGAAAATTGCCATCCAGAGGCAATTTCCCACAGGGGAAAGGCCGGGTGCCTTTCCCCTGTGGTGTTGATGTGTGTGTCCCTGGTTAGTGATGTTGAGCATCTCTCCTCACACCTGTCGGCCACTTGATGTACACAGCATTTTATTAGTACACTCCTTTATGAGTTGTTTTTAGGAAATTATTGAGAATAACAATACCATCTGGTAATATGAAACTTGAAATCAGGACTATTGATGACAATGAGAGTTTTGTTTTTTTGTTGTTTTTTTTTTTTCAGACAGACTTTGTTACCCTGCTGTGGTGTCACAGCTCACTGCAATCTCAAACTGTGGGCTTAAGCGATTGTCTTGCCTCAGCCTCCCAAGTAGCTAGAACTACAGGCACCCACCACAACACCCAGCTATTTTTTTGGTTGCAGTTGTCATTGTTGTTTAGCAGGCCCCGGCCGGGTTCGAACCCGCCAGCCTCCATGTATGTGGCCCACGCCCTAACCACTGAGCTACAGGTGCCAGGCCACAGTGAGAGTCTTTTATTGGTTCTCAGCACCCCGTTTATACTTTTGCTCACTTAGAATTAAGAAAATTCTGGCTTGGCGCCTGTGGCTCAAGCAGCTAAGGCGCCAGCCATATATACCTGAGCTGGTGGGTTTGAATCCAGCCCAGGCCTGCCAAACAACAATGACAGCTGCAACCAAAAAATAGCCAGGCGTTGTGGCGGGCACCTGTCGTCCCAGCTACTTGGGAGGTGGAGGCAGGAGAATCGCTTGAGCCCAGGAGTTGGAGGTTGCTGTGAGCTGTGATGCCACAGTGCTCTACCCAGGGCTACAGCTTGGGTCTCTGTCTCAAAAAAAAAAAAAAGAAAGAAGAAAGAATTCAGAAAATTCAAGTTAACACAGATACATGGTTGCAAATAGTGTTTTTTGTTTTTTTTTTGTTTTGTTTTTAAAACAGCTGCCTTGCAATATCTGAGGTTCTTTTCAATAAAGCCAAAATCTGAGGGAATTTTTTTTTTTTCAGATCTTCATGAAAACAAGTGAACCTCCCAGGTTACCTCAGTTGGGATGTTAATAATTTAGAAATTGATATATGACACACTTGAGGATGTCTGTTGATTATTAACCCAATTATATTTAAAAAGTGAAATATTGATGAAAGCATTTTTGGAACACCTGAAGCAAGGTTCCATGGAACAGAGTTGGAAAATCACCAATCTGGTGTGGAAAAGTAAGGCTTCCCTTATTTTCTTTCCTAAAACATCTTTTAGCCTTTTGTGCTTTCCTTTCCTAGCTTATTTGACCCTTTAGAGATGGCACGGTGCTCATTTTAACTCCATTTCATGAAGGTGGCACTGTTGGTAGGCTGTTGCCAGATTGTCTGCCTGGGCCCCTGCGTTCCCCCCTCCCGCCTTCTCTCCTCTCTGTGGCACAAAGCGGCTGGGTCTGATCCAGCACCAGGTGACATTGTTGAGTAGGTGATTTATTCCCCCAGTGTCTTTAGTCCGGGAGCCAGAGTGTTTCTGGCATCTTTAGCAAGCCGTGGGAGCAGCACGTGCTTTGCTCCCCAGGGCCTGGAGCCAGGCTCTCTCCTCTGCCTTCCCTTCCGCCAAGATGTCCACATTCAATGCCCCATGACCCAGACCCTGCTTTCTGCTACATCTTTTCTAACTATACTGGTAAACTAATTCTGCTGATAGATTTACCCATACTCTTTTGCACATGCTAGTTATTTTTATCACACATTCAATGATTAACTACTATGTGCCAGATAATTAGTAAAGCACTTTACATGAGTTACTTCATTGGATTCTGACAACAACCCTGTGAAATAGGTTTTCTCATTATCATTCCCATCTAGGGATGAGAGAACTGAGTCTAGGACTTAACAGAGCTTTCTGAGAGTCCTTTCAGGGCCCTTTGCTGTTGGGACCACCCAGGCTACCTGGTGCAAATTCCAGGTATAAATGATGTGGTGCTTTAGAATGGCCTTTTGTTCATCTGGAGTAATAGATCTTTCCCCACATAAGACATCTGTTAAGAGTTAATTAAAATAACATAAATTTGGAATGTGGGCTCTGCCACTTACCAGCTGTGTGTATCTAATCAGCCTCCATTTCTTCATCTATAAAACAGGCATAGTGAGGATTACACAAGGTGACCTATCTAACACAATGCCTGTCACTCTGGTCAGTGCATTTAACACATTAGATGATGGACTGTAACCAGTCAGAAAGCATCAGCTATTATTATGCTGTTATTATTATGACTCCTTCAGGTCTGGGATTCCTGAATATAGCTATTACCGGCAAATCTTCCACTTAAGCAGGTGTTTAAAACAGGAATAAGTGAAGTTGCCTGCATTAATTTCAGAAAAGAAAATGGGATGGTGCTGATGCTATTTAGCTTAATTCTTGTATTCTTTGAAGATAGGATCACTTCTTTATTTTGGTAGGGGGTGGGGTGGGGGGACAGAGCTTACTATGTTGCCCTCAGTAGAGTGTCATGGCATCACAGCTCATAGCAATCTCAAATTCTTGGGCTCAAGTGATTCTCTTGCCTCAGCCTCCCAAGTAGCTGGGACTACAGGCACCCGCCACAATGCCCGGCTATTTTTTGGTTGCAGATGTCATTGTTATTTAGCAGGCTGGGCTGGGCTCAAACCCGCCACCCTTGGTGTATGTGGCTGGCGCCCTACTTGCTGAGCTACAGACACCGAGCCAGGACCACTTCTTTGGACCATGTGTGGTCTCTGCTGTGGCCTGGTTCCAAAGTTAGCTGATTAATAGTGTCTTTTCTGAAGATTGGGGTCTTGGGCACAGATGGATGCTATTTCAGCTAGCCAATGAAAAGGAGGACAGAAAGAGCCACTATCACCGCATTATGATTATTGCACTTTGAGCCAACTTTCCCTGTAACTGCCTAGGAGAGAAATTTTGCCCCCTGGGAGCTGATCAGGGTGAGACATCCAGCGGAATGAAGGACAGAGGGTCTCCTCTGACACAGCCTTTGTGCTGTGGGGCTTAGGGGGGCCAGTCAATGTTTACAGGAGTCCAGAGTCACAGATACCACATCTCTCCAGGACCTAAAGGGACCCCTGGCTGGGCAGCCTTCTCGGTTCCTGTCAGTTCACTGAAGGCGGACCTGGCAACACCAGCACCTCCAAATCTGTAGCAGTTTATCAACTCCTCCCCCGCGAGCCGTTTCGGAATCTCCTTCTAGATTCTCAGCCTTAGCTTCCCTAGTTTTAATCAGGCAATATATTTGTTGTTTTTCAAAACATTTTAATGTTACTTTCAAAATAAAAGTAGTAAGTGCTTTTTGTCCACAATTAAGAAGGCATAATAAAAAAAGAAGAATCTTCACAAAAACTTTTCTCGTTTCTTTTTTACATTTGACTTCCATACCCATTTTTCAAAAAATTTACAGAACTGGCACACAAATCTTGCTCATAGTTAAAGGTCAAAAAATACTGCTAACTAGAGTAAAAACTGAACATTCCCCTTTGCTTTATCCCAATTCCACTTTCTTTCCTAAAGGGAACTATTAAGAAGGCCCTACAGACCTTTTCTTTTTTGCTCAACATATGTATATGTGCACATAGATATATAAATTTGTACATATATGCATTTAGTTTTGATTTTTAAAACAAATTTCATTAAATTTTATTCTACAACTTTCCCTTTTTTTAACTTAATAATCTTAGAGATCTTTTATACCAGAAATACTTCATTAAAAGATTATAGTACAGGGCAGGGCGTGGTGGCTCACACCTATAATCCCAGCACTTGGGAGGCCAAAGTGGGCAGATCTCTTGAGAGTGCCATGGCACTCTATGGAGAGCGACAAAATAAGACTCTATCTCAAAAAAAAAAAAAAAATTATAGTATATAATTCTATGAGAATATCATAATTTAAAGAACATTTAGAGTTTTTCTTTTGATAATATAAGCCACCTTGCAGTGAATATCTTTGTACAAACATGAACAGCATTTTTAAACTTAAAACTTTCCCCCATGGGGCAGGTAAGACATAATCTGTATCCACGTGCAAGTGTTGAATTAGTTCTGGTAAAAGACTTGGCGAAATTAGATAGGCTCATTAAATCTTTTAGAACAAGAGCAAACACTGAACTATAGAACTTCTTTGTTTTATGAATGTCAAAACAAATTTCTTTTTAGTTTCATATTTGTTTAAGGTTCTGAGGCCCTGGAAGCATCATTCAAATATCGTAATTTGGAATATAAATTTGCGACTCCTGGAAGACAGTGTGATGTCTTGATGCCTGTCCTCAGCTTGTGCTTCAAATTCTCTTCTCTTGAGTATTTCAACCTGAGAGGCTTGAAGTTGAAAATGGGTGTTCTCTGCAGTTGCCCCTTTACCAGGGTCTAAGATTTCTCACTGGTCCAAATGTGAAACTTGTCTTCTTGCCAAAATGTTTTTCCTTGATTTGGAGTTGTTTTTTAATTATTGCCAAAGTCACATGCAAGTCCAAATTATAAATGCCACAAAATCGAGCTATTCTTGAGATAAAAGATGGAAATCTGAAAGATGGAGGGTAAGACTTGGAAAGGGAACTTAACCTATACTTCAAAGTCCTTAGTGAAAGGCTGGCATGGCCCCTCTGACTTTAAGGTCTCTTGAATAATCTTGTTTGTGTCAGACAATTCCTGCCTTAGTCATTAATAAACCCTTTCTAGCCCGAGGAGGGGTTTGCTCTGAAACAAATGCAGCAGGGCCAGAGTCTGGAATTCAAACCCAGACTATGCCTAGAGCAGTGGTTCTCCAACCTGTGTGTTGGACCCAGTGGGACACCTTCACCAACATCAGTGAAAAGGCAGTTCTCAGGTCTCACCCCACACTTACTGACTCACAGACCCTAGCATGGATCCAGTTCTTTCATAAGCATTTATTATGTCAATGAAAATAAGTTATTAGTATGGAGTCTTTAATGAATAATTAATGATGACACTTATCACATTTATGCTCATGGTGATTTTAGTAATTATTATAATACATTGAAAGGTACTATGTTAACAGACTAACCTAAAGAAACTGACCATTTAGATTTGTGAGAATGGCAATGTAAATAAAACATGTTCTTTCCCTCATTCTGCTTATGCCTTTACCTCCAAGACTGGCATCAACCACAGAGGCGTCTCTCCATGTTCATTGCCACCATTGCCCAACCTCTAGTCCAAGCCACCATACTGTCTTTCCTGAACCAGTGCTCCAGGACATAGCAGCCTGAGGGATTTCTTTTATCTTCTTATTTCCAGACATTGTTTCATTTTTGAGATAGAGTCTCACTATGTCACTCTCGGTAGAGTGCCGTGGCGTCACAGGTCACAGCAACCTCAAACTCTTGGGCTTAAGCAATTCTCTTGCCTCAGCCTGCCAAGTAGCTGGTACTACAGGTACCTGCCACAACACCCAGCTATTTTTAGAGACAAGGTCTCACTCTGGCTCAGGCTGGTCTCAAACCTGTGAGCTCAGGCAATCTACCCGTCTTGGCCTCCTAAGTGCTGGGATTACATGTGTGAGCCACCACACCAGGTCCTTATTTCAAAACATTGTAAACCTACACAAAAGTTGCCAGAACAGAATAGCAAGCATCTGTCTATGCTCTACCTAGATTTACTGATTTTAGTAATTTGTCATAACTTCTTTAAAATAGAAATATTTAAAGAGACATAATTATTACAAGTACCATTGTTATTATTTTTGCTGAATAATAATTCAGCATTTCCATTTCCAAGTACTCTTGAGACATCATGACACTTTATTTCTATTTTTCTATTTATTTTCGAGACACAGTCTCATTTTGTCACCCTGAATAGAGTGCTGGGTGTTATCATAGCTCACAACAATTTCATACTCCTGAGTTTGAGCTATCCTCTTGTCTCTTCTGATTAGCTGGGACTACAGGTACCTGGCACCATGCCCTGCTACTTTTTCTATTTTTAGTACGGACAAGGTCCCATTTTTACTCAGGCTGTTCTCAAACTCCTGAGCTCAGGCAAACTGTCTGCCTCGGCCTTCCACACCGCTGGATTACAGGCATGAGCCACTGTGCCCAACATTTACTCCTCATTATTAATACTTCAGTCTGTATACTCTAAGAACCAGGACATTTTCTTCCTTTACCAACGGTACAAAGATCAGGAAATTCGACATTGATTCAATACTGAATTATTATGCAGTCTATATTCAAATTTTGCCAAGTGTCCCCCAAATGTCTTCTATAACAAATTATTGCTTTCTGGGATCTAATTCTAGACAGACATTTAGTTGTCATCTGTCTTCATCCTTTAATCTCAGGCTTTGTCTTTTGTCACATTAGGATTTCTGAAGAATGCAGGATAGGTTTTTCTAGACCATTCCTCCACTTGGGTTTATCTGCAGTTTTTCTCATGAGTAAATGCAGGTGATTCATTTTGGGTTAAGATCTCTCTCAGGGCATCATATCAGGGGGCAGAGGAACCTTTGAACCTGATGAGTCAGACCATAATTCCATTCAGGCCATCACCCTCCAGGGGCACCTTGTCCCATAGAGTTAGCTGTTCTATACCAAAGTCCCTTATGTCCAGCCTCTGTCTCTGCTTCTAATCTGCCAGGATTCCCCTTCACACTGTGCTCTGGATGCACTGGGCTTTGTCTAGTTCCTTGAGCAGGAGTTTAGGTGTGGAGGAGAAAGGGTAAGGAATTGCCATTACCTTGAAATCGAAGTAACTACAAGGTAAATTTTCTTAAAATTTTTTTACCACCCCTCGCCCCACTCCCACAGCTACCAGTCTTCTAGATTACCTCAAAACAGAATAAGCCATTCTCGTACTTGATACGCTTGAGAGTATGACCAATCCTGCTCCCATGTGACAGGGTTGTTTTTTGTGTCTAAGATTTTTGCAATAAGATAATCTAAAAGGCAGCTCATAAACAGAATTAACTTTAAAAAAGATTTTTAAGGTTCTTATTTAAAATATTTTTGTCACCTTAGGTATAAAAAGCATATGTATTAGTGTTTATATAGCTAGATGATCTGGTCCAATAATTCCATTTAGAATTATTGATGAAATCATGGCAAATATTCTGAGTAGAAGTTCTAGCGTTCTGTTCCCAGTCCTCATCAGAAGTCTGCTTCCCAAAAGAGCCTTGTGTTACTGTTGCTTTGGGAGATGAAGCAATGTAGGGATGTCATGGGGGTGAAGATGTTTACACAGGTGCGGTTCTGGAGGCTGGGAAGTCCAAGATCCCAGCACAGCAGCTTATTCCTGCAGATGGCACCTGCTGAGGGTCCTTACATGGAGGAAGGGCACAAACACATTTTAAAGTTTAGATTGACAGAAAAGTTGCAAAGATATTACAGACTTCCTCTATATTCTTCACAGTTTCCCCTGATATTAATATTTTACATGCATAGCCTTGGTACATTTCAAAACTAAGACACCAACATTAGTTTATTACTATTAACTAAACTCCAGCATTTATTCAGATTTTACTAGTTTTTCGCTAATATTCTCTTCTGCCTGAAGATCAATCCAGGATACTATGTCCAGCTTAGCTGTCATGTGTCCTTATCATCTCTGGTCTGAGGCAGTTTTCTATTCTTGTTTTTCATGATGTTGTCAGTTCTGAGAAGCAGTGTTTGGGTATTTTGTAGAAGATTCTTCCGTCTGGGGTTTTTGTGATGAGACTGGAGTTTTGAGTTTTTGGAAAGGGGTCCATGGAGGTGAGGTGTCCGTCTTCTTGCATGAAGTTGGGGAGCACATGATACCCATGGAACTTGTCACCAGATGTGAGCCTCTATCCCTCAGGGAAGGTGGTGAACACAGGCTCCTCTGTAAAGCTGTTATTTTATCCATTTCACACTCTATTCTTTGAAAACAAGTCACTAGGTTCAGCCACACTCAGGGTGGGGGTGGGGATGGGCAAAAAATAGCTTCAAAAATTTTAGTAAATGAGTTAGTTTTGTGATTTAGAGTTTACCATTGTTTTTCTTTTCAGTGACTTCTTGGGGAAGGGGCTATATTCTTCTGAAATGTCTTATCAGACCCTGCTCAGATACCTCCCTAATAGTAACTGTACATGCCTTAGTAGGGTCATAGCCAGAACCAGCAAGGATTTGCTAAGAAGTTTCGTTATGTTGAGAATACTTTGAATTTGATAAAGAAACACCTATATTTGCTTACCATGTAATAATTAGATATTTATTAAGTATGTACTGCCAGGCAGAGCTAGGAATTGATAAACACATTTCTTTCCATCTCATATGGGAGAGTAAATACCATTATGTGTGGCTTAATGATGGGGATATGTTTCGAGAATTTTGTTGTCAGGCAATTTCATCATTGTGCAAATATCATAGAATGTACTCACACAAATGTAGACAAGGTGGTATAGGCTGGGCTACACAACTGTACAACATGTTACTGTACTGAACACTATAAGCAATTGTGACACGGTGTTAAGTATTTGTGTATTGGAGACAAGATGGCTGACTGAAGCCAGCTTTCCACAGAGGCTCCCGTCCAGAAGGAGAGTTAAAGGACAGAAATTTAGCGAGTAACCTGGCGGATTAGAGCTGTGCCAAGAGAGAAGGTTGAAGAATGCACATCAACCCAGCTGAGGTGAGCTGCGACCTCAAGGATATAAACAAAAGGTATAAAATTCATCACCAAGTGGACGGGAATCCCTCCCCCATGAGAACGGCTCAGAGTACCCTATAAACAAATGAGCAGAATTCAAAAGTCCTCCCATTATATCCCATAGGAGAGACCCTCTAAAAACTAGACCTACTTCCCCTACTAGGGTGCCATAGCACTCTCCTGCCAGGCATAAAACTATATATATTCTCTACCTGCAATTCTGAGCTACCAGCACTCCCCTCCACTCTCACTCTGAGGTGTGGAAGCCTTTCCCCACTAGTCCAGATTCTTGGGTATTATCTCAAGAAGTGCAGACAGGGCTTGGACTGCAGCTGGTCAGTACCGGTTCTGTGGCACGGGAGTGAGGAGAGGACGATCGGCTGACATGGAACCACACCGGAGTGGCAGTACCCCGAGGCGCAGAGCAGAAGCCATTTTTGGCAACAATAGGGGTTACCCCTGGATATTCTGGAGTCACACCCCCTGTCTTTCATGTTTACATGGATGGAGCCGGAACATATTCTTCTTAGTAAAGTATCTCAAGAATGGAAGAAAAAGTATCCAATGTGCTCAGCCCTACTATGAAACTAATTTATGGCTTTCACATGAAAGCTATAAACCCGTTATAACCTAAGAATATGGGGAAGGGGGAGAGGGAGGAGGGGGAGGGGAGAGGACAGGCGGAGGGAGGGTGATTGGTGGGATTACACCTGCCGTGCATCTTACAAGGTTACGTGTGAAACTTAGTAAATGTAGAATATAAATGTCTTAACACAATAACTAAGAAAATGCCAGGAAGGCTATGTTAACCAGTGTGATGAAAATATGTCAAATGGTCTATAAAACCAGTGTATGATGCCCCATGATTGCATTAATGTACACAGCTATGATTTAATAATAATAATAAAGTATTTGTGTATCTAACCAGATCTACAGAAAAGGGACAATAAATGGGACCACTGTCATTTATGAACCTCATCATGACTGAAATGATTGTATGATGCATGATGGTATACTCATAACTTTTATTTTTAAAGTTAATTTATTTTTTATCAACATAATACATATATGTAATTTAAAAGCTCAAATAGCGGCTCAGTGCCCGTAGATCAGTGGTTAGGGCAAATACAGTGGTTAGGGTCAGTCAAATACAATCAGTGGTTAGGGTCAGTCAAATACAATGGGGCTGGTGGGTTTGAACACAGCCTGGGCCTGCTAAAAACACAATGACAACTACAACAAAAAAATAGCCAGGTGTTGTGGCAGGTGCCTGTAGTCCCAGCTACTTGGGAGGCTGAGACAAGAGAATTACTTAAGCCCAAGAGTTTGAGGTTGCTGTGAGCTGTGATGCCTCTATACTCTACCGAGGGCAACATGGGGAGAGTCTATCTCAAAAAAACAAAACAAAACAAAACAAACAAACTCAAATAGTATGCAAGGATTTTCAGTGAAAAATAGGAGTTAATAGGAGTTAATCACCCATAAATAATTTTTCTTACCTGTCTTGTCCAGTTCTTCCGGTGTTTATCTCTGTATTTGTAAATAATGCAAACTACCTAACTTGTATTACTAAGTTAGGTAGTTTGCATACTAATACTAACTACCTAACTTGTGCTATTAAAAATTCTTTTAGGCTGGGCACGGTGGCTCACACCTTTAATCCTAGCACTATGGGAGGCTGAGGCCAGAGGATGGCTCCAGCTCAGGAGTTTGACACTAGCTTAAGCAAAAGCGAGACCCCATCTCCACTAAAAATAGAAAAACTAGCCAGGCATTGCTGTGGGCACCTGTAGTCTCAGTTACTTGGGAGGTTGAGGCAGGAGGATCATGTGAGCCCAGGAATTTGAAGTTGCTGTGATCTATGACCCCAGGGCACTCTAGCCTGGGGAACAGAGTCAGACTCTGTCTCAAAATAAAATTGCATTTAAGGTAAAATGAGACTCAGATATAGAACATCACACAAAACCAGTAAATGGTTTAATGAGATGCAGTGAGTTGAACACTCATGTAACTATTGGGTTTCAAGGCAACTGCCTGTCTCTTAAAATGCTGGGGCAGCTGCCTGAATCCTTGGTTTAGAGTGCTCTTGGTCTAAAAATGATCCGACACCCCAAAATAAGGCAAGTGTGCAACAAAGTTTATTGAGGAAAAGAAAGATAGGCTTACAGAGGAAGGAAGTTTACAAAGCAAGATACGTTCACCATAGACAATAAACGGGCCTCCACTGCCAGGGCAGATAGGCAAAGAGGCCAGGGTTATGGCTGGTGAGTTTCTTTATACCACCTGGGTCAGACCTCTCTTGGGGTTCAGGGTTCACCTTGGAACCAGAGTCTTACTGGACATATGGACCATAAGCCTTTCTGAGAGCCCAGTGCAGGGGTGTGGACTGAATGATAATTAGTCTTAAAGCTGTTCTAGGTCACCTTTAAGAGCTATTAAACTAGAGAGTCTTCACAGCCTTTACAGTTAGCATGCTAAGTTCAGACTGGTAGATTGGTAGAGTGGTCCCTCTTCCCCAGGTGTGAGCAATCACTTGGGACAAAATTACAATGGGTGGCACTGAGATGGGGGCCTGGGCAGCCCAATCCTCACCCTCCTTCTCAGTTAGAGATGTTTCCAAACTCACTACCTAACATAATCATGACCCAAGACAAGAAACACAACTTTGACACACATGCAGAAGCCCCACCACACGCCCTATTCTAATCAGTAACCAGTCTCCTGACTTTCATAGCTATCATTTGCTTGTGTTTTGAAAAATAATTTTGCCGGGTATGGTGGCTCAAGCCTAAATCCCAGTGACTCAGCAGGAGGATCATTAGAGGCCAGAAGTTTGAGACCAGCCTGAGCAACATAGTGAGATTCCTGTCTCTAAAAAGATAAAGAACATTAACGGCACAGTAGTCCCAGCTGCTTGGGAGGTTGAGGCAGGAGAATTGCTTGAGCCTGGGAGTTGGAGGCTCCAGTGAGCTTGTGCCTGCACTCCAGCTTGGGAAACAGAGAGAGGCCCTGACTCTAAAAAACAAATAAACAAAAACTTCACAGTAGTTTTATTGCCCAGTGTACATTATTGAGCACTGTGGTTTACTTAGTCTTAACCATTAAAAAATTGTTACTCTTTTGTCTCTCTTAGTCTAAAGATTTCTTCTTCATCCCTTTCTTTTCCTTATAATTTACTTTTCTTCTTATTTTTGGTTCTTTACACAATTGTTCAAATTTTCTTAGTTTTAATCTTTGAGGCTGTCCTTTTTGTGATCTTGTTCTCAATGCCTGGAGTCCTTTGTCTGTCTAGATAAGCAGATAGAGCCTGCTGGCCCTGAGAAATGTTTTCCCCGATTGTTTTCTGTAGAAGGTAAGGAAGTGAAGGTTGAGTAGGAGTGTGGGTGCTTGGTAGTGACAGCAGGAAGAGATGAGCAGGTGCTCTGGTATCTCCCTGAGTTCAACTCCTGTCCTCTTCACCCCTTAGTTGCTTTGTGACTTTGGGCAAATTACTTAACCTCTTGTTGCCTCAATATTCCTTTCTGTAACATGGGGGTGATAATTATCATAGCGTTTAGAGCAGTGTTTTTCAACATTTATATCTCACAGCCACCTGAACCTATAGTTAAACTTCTATGGCAACTTAAATTAAATTGATTAAAACAAGTAAAAAAGGGTGGTGCCACAGCTCAAAGGGGCAGAGCGCCGGCCCCATATGCCAGAGGTGGTGGGTTCAAACCCAGCCCAGGCCAAAAACTGAAAAAAAAAAAAAAAAAAAAAAAAGTTAAAAAAAGAATATCCTTATTGTGATTTGAACTTCTTTAAAAATTAATTTAATTAATGATATTTATTTATTTATTTATTTAGCTTCACTCTGTCTCCCTGGGTGGTGTTGTGGTATCATAGCTCACAGCAATCTCAAACTCTTGAGCTCAAGCCATTCCCTTGCCTCAGTTTTTTCATTTTTTTCATTTTTTGTAGACTTTGTAGAGACAGGGTCTTGCTCTTACTCAGGCTGTTTTCAAACTCATGATCTTAAGCAATCCACCTGCCTCGACCTCCCAGAGTGCTAGGATTGCAGGCGGTAAGCCACCTTGCCTGGCCTAATTAATGATCTTTAAAATTTTTGTAGCATACCTAAGATCCCTTCACAGCACACCACTGGTTTAGAGGATCAAATGAGATAATACACATAAAGTGGTTTAAAAAGTGTTCGGAGGATACAAAGTAAGTGCTCGATATTTTAAGCTGCTATTATTCTTTGCAATGGAGACTAAATTGGAAATGATCAGCTTAAGTCTAATGTACATTCCCAGGATTTTTAATTCATTTATTTACTTTTACTCCTGATAGATTTCCTGCTGTTATTCATGTGAGGGGATAACATTAATTCATCCACAGCTGTTCTTTAATCTCTGGCTATTTTCTGGCTCTTTGGAAAATAAATTATCAGCCTTTAAACTAAACAATTAGTTCTAGCTTGAAAGAATTTGTGTATATCTCCAAGGCTGTGTACAATGGAGCAAATCCTTTGTTTATTCTGTTTATACATAAACTTTGGGATGTAACTACTGAAACTTCTGGTTTCCTCCAGAGCATTTAAGGAAGGAAAGGGGACTATAGTAATTAATGTTTGGCAACAAAGAGGCAGCTGATATATTTCATCTTTAAAACCCAGAAATCTGTTTCCTACAATCGTGTTTTCTAATATATAGGGGTAATTATCTTGTAGAGGGTTGAATTGTATTCCCAGGAAGATACGGCAAGTCCTGACCCTTGAAACCTGTAAATATGAGCTTATTTGGAAATAGGCTTTTAGCAGGTACAATGAAGGCTCTCAAGATGAAATCATCCTGGATTTAAGGTCAACCCTTTATAAGAGACAGAAAAAGAAAGACCCAGGAGGAAAGCTAGTGAAGGCTGCAGTAGAGATTGGAGTGACGTCTGCAAGCCGAGGAATGACCAGGACAGCAGCGGCCAGAGGCGCGCAGGAGAGGGGAATGGGACCAGCTCGCCCGCCGAGCCTCCAGAAGGAATCAACCCTGCTCACCCCTTCATTTTGGAATTGTGGCTTTCAGAACTATGAGAGAATAAATTTCTATTGTTTTAAGCTTCCCAGTTTGAGGCAATTTGTTCTGGCAGCCCTAGGAAGCAGATACCATGATAATAAAGGATATTCTGAATATTTTTTCTTTACATCAGAAAATAAAGAAATTAGATGTAGATCTAGACATTCAGCTTCTGCCAATGTAAATAACCTTCCTCTGTATACACACATTATTATTTATCCTAAACTAAATGTAGCTGGGGAAAAATGCAAGTTCTGGTGAACTACTGCGTCACATACCAATGTCCGCGTTTTTAAGGAATCCAAGTGTTTATACTGTTTTGTACATAAACTAATCACACTTAGATGACTCAAAGGCACTTCATATCTCTGGAGGCCAGGGAGTTTCCTATTGTCCGAGGAGGGTGGGTCCCTTGAACTCAGGAGTTTGAGACCAGATTGAGCAAGAGCGAGACCTCATCTCTAGTAAAGATAGAAAAACTAGCTAGGTCTTGTGGTGGGCGCCTGTAGTCCCAGGTACTTGTGAGGCTGAGGTAGGAGGATCGCTTGAGCCCAAGACTTTGAGGTTGCTGTGAGCTATTACACCATGGCACTCTACCCAGGGGGACAGAATGAGACTCTATCTCAAAAAAAAAAGGAAAGAAAAAAAAAGCACTGATAGAAATCGAAAGAACCACAAGACATGCTAGTAGGCAAATATCAGTGAGCAATTTGAACAAAACACCAAACAAAAACCCGTTACCTTCTAAATATGTCCTGAATTTATCCATTTCTTTCTCTCCCCACCATCACTCCCCAGCCCAAGCCACCATTCTGCCTCTCTCCCTGACAACTGCAGCAGCCTCCCAAAGGCCCCCAGGCCCACTGACTGCAGCGTCGTGCTGCACAGCCTTTTCACGATGCAAGTCTGACTGTTTCTCTCCTTCAGTCGGGCTCTGAGGCTCCTTGGACAAAGACCAAACTCCTTGAGGGCAGAGACCTTGCTTTCTCTATCAGTGCCTAAAACAGTGCATGGCATACAGCAGGTGCTCAATAAACACTGGAATCAATGACTAAAAGCTACAGACTCCGCACAATCTACCTCAGGACCCAGTCCAGTGCCCAGTGTCCTGGCTGTGTGACTTTGGCAAAATCATTTAAATCCTCAGGCTTCACCTGGGGTCCCACTCCCAGTTCACTGCACCTTAGCCACACTGGTCTTCTTAGGTCAGGTGTAAAGCTCCTCCATTCCTCTAGGGTGTTGTACCAGACAGTTCCCTCCTCCTTCTCACATTTTTCCCTTAAATGCCACTTTCTCAGTGCTATGGTCTGAACATTTATGTTTTCCCCCAAATTCATATGTTGATTCCCAATCTCCAACGCGACATTAGTAGGGGATGGGACCCTTGGGAGGTGATTGGATTATAAGGGTGGACCCCTGAAGAATGGGATTAGTGCCCTTATGAAAGAGTCCCCAGGAGCTGCCTTGCCCCTTCTGCCATCTGAGGACATAACAAGAAGGTGCCATCTATGAACTAGAGAGTGGGCTGTCCTCAGACTCTGAAAATGCTGGCATCCTGATCTTGGACTTCCCAGACTCTAACTATGAGGAATAAATTTCTCTACTTATAAGCCAATCAGCCTATGATGTTTTATGATAGCACCTGAGTAGACAAAGATGACACTTGGTGAAACTTCCCAGATGGTGTGACACGTCCTGTTAAAGGCTCCCAGAGGATTTGATACATTTCCTTCACATTGCATATGACTTTGTAAATATATGTGCATTTGTGATTATTTGTTTACTATTTTCACTGCCTACTAGGCTTCAAGTTCCATAAGAGAAGAGATAGGGTCTAGCCCATTTGCTGCTCTATCCCCAGAGCCCAGCACGGTGCCTGGTACATAACAGCTGCTTAATAATGGTTTGTGGAATGTGTGACTTGCCCTGTGGTGTCTAGCATTGCTCTGTGACCATTAATATGCACAGCATTTTTTCTAAAATGGATGGAGTTTTCTGACTTCGTGGGTATAGGCATTCATCATAATAGTCACTGAGACCCAGATGGGTAGAAGATTCTGTGTGAAGCGTGCTCTCCCCTGGGCACACTGCTAGGCACCTGCTGGCAGGTGTGACGGGGGTGCAGGTAGAGGTGGTACACAGCAGGTGGGGACTCAGGAGAAAGGGCACAAACAGGGAGGAAAGCAGAGCTGCGGGCCTGCCCTGAACTTCGTACGTGGCAAAGGTGGGCAGGTCAGCGGAGAAGGAGAAGGAATAGCAGGATGGAGGAGGGGTGGGGGTCACGGGGACAGAGGGCAATGCCTAGGCATACATGAGAGGCTCCAAGCTAGCGGGGCATGGAGGCTCTTTTTGAGAAAACGTTTTTCTTACTCTATGTTTCATGGTTCCCTGAAGAAATAAAACAATAGTTAGCACTGCTGAGAGGTTTCTTTTTCTCCCCAGCTCAGCTGTTACGGTCTTGTAATGTATCACCAGAGGCGGGAGGAGAACCAACACTCTGTGCGAGCCTTCTGTGGGCCAGGTACTGTGCGGGCAGGTTCACATTTCCATTAGTTTGTCAGTCTGTCCTAGCTCCCTCCCTCCCTCCTTCCTTCCTTTTCTCCTCACCTCCCTTCAATTCATTCATTCATTCATGTTTCCCAAGCCCCGTGCTAAATGCTGGGAAGACACTGAAGATTAAGTGGCCCCTGCTGCCATTTTAGTTTTTATCTATTTAATCCTCCCAACAATCCATCAGGTTCTACATTATTCTTATTTCACCAGGGGGAGTAAGTGCTAATAACCTCAGTGCTTTACCCAAAGAAAGGGCAGATTCAATATTTTAAACTACATGCCCAAACATTAGATATTTCCAGTTGCTCCCCACTCAGGACACTTGTGCAGCCCCAGGAAAGTGACAGTCTTTACTGAGTGTCTCCCTGTGGAGGAGTTCGTGAGAACAGGGTAGAGTGAGGGAGAGGGACTGTTGGCTGGTGCAAGTCCCAGGGCTTCCTCCCCACCTCTCAGCCTGGAGAGGGAGGATTTACTGGGCCAGGGAGGTAATGACCCTGGGAGGAGCTCTCAGCTAAGACAGATGGGTTGGAGGATAAACACCTTGGGGGACATGTTTTACATCATCTCCCAGAGCGCCCCCAGGATGCACCTCAGTTGCCCGCAGCGATCACCTGTTCATAATGCACACTCGCTGCCTTCCTTCCCTTTCTTCTCCCATTTCTTCCCTTCCTGACATCACCTTTAAAACTAGCCACCTGCCCTCAGATCTTTGTCTGAGGTCTGCTTCTGGGAGGCTCCATGCTGAGAAAGGCAGTAGGGCTACACACTGCAGCGGTCCTCCTGGTGCTGACCTCACCATTTAATAGCCAGGCAACCTTGGAAAAATAATTTAATTGAGGACTCAGTTCCTCAGCCTTAAAAGTGGGGAATAATATCTTCCATGCTTCCCTCATGGGGTGAATGAGGGGCAAGGATCAAACAAAAAAATGTCTTGGTAAATTAAACATTCCACTGAAACTTGGTGTGGTGTTGGTATAAGGAGAAACTCTTCATGATGTTGGAAGGAAACACTGGAAATGTTCCTGAGTCCCCAGTTCAAAGGGCTGCTGCAGCTGGGTCCCCAGAAATGGGTCTTCCTCACAACATGCCAGAGTTGTGTGGTCAGCTGTTGGCAGAGCTGGGATTTCAGCCCAGGCCGTCTGACATCAGGGCCAGGTCCCTGGGCTTCTTGCTTCAGGCTGAGGGGGAGAACAGGAGCTGGAGTCACAGGACTTGGGTGCCAGACCTAACTCTGCTGCTTGTTTACTCTGACCTCAGTGTGCTCATCTTTAAAGTGCTCATCTCTCAGAGTAGCTGGGAAAGTTAACTGAAGTAATAGATATGCAAGGGCTCTGTAAACTGCAAAGCATTATGCCATATGTTGTAATTTTGGTAAGGTTATGCAGAAGACAGAAGGAAAAGAAGCCAGTATGCCCACTTTGAATGACAGATGTATCAGAGGAGACAGACACTGTAGGAGGCCCAACAGACCTGTGTCCTCTTCTTCCTGGGACCAGAGCAGGACTGCATTCCCAGCTCCCTTGCAGCTGGCAGGGACTCTGGCTGCCTTCCAGCTAGAGGACTGTGAGGGATGCTGAGCACTACAGTCAGTGCCCTTTGCTTGCTTCTCTGCACTCTCCTTCCTGGCCCCATGCACAGGGTATGCTGGACAACCCCAGAACACAGGGAGATGGCACTGGGCAGCCTACATTGCATCCCTCACAGCCAGTTAAGCTTTAAACAAACAAGACATACAACTGTCTTGTGATAAGCCACTAAGTTTGGGGTTGTTATAATAGTGAGCATACCCTACTAGAGCAGATGACAATATGTATTTACTTTTGTTCTCTTTTACTTTTTTTGCTCAAATCAGATAAGATCACACCATGGAATTTGAGTGTACACTAGTTGTGAGAGAATGCTTTTTTTTTCCCAAAGGGATACAGCAAAAGCAGTCTTAAAAGGGAAATTTATCACATTAGATGCTTACTTTTGGAAAACAGAAAGAGTGTGCATCAACAAATTCATGAACCATCTTATGGAAATGGAAAAAGAAGAAGAATCCAATCCCAAACCAAGCACAAGAAAAGAAATAACCAAAATTAAATCAGAGATGAATGAAATTGAAAACAAAAGAATCATTGACTTGCCCTGTGGTGTCTGAGCATTGCTCTGTGAGAAAATTAATAAAACAAAAAGTTGATTTTTCTAAAAAATAAATAAAATCAATAAACCTTTGGCCAGATTACTTAGAAACAGAAAATCAAAGCCTCTAATAACCTCAATCAGAAATGACAAAGGGTAAATAACAACAGATGCCACAGAGATACAAGAGATCATCTCTGAGTACTATAAGAAACTCTATGCCCAGATATTTGACAATGTGGAGGAAATGGATCAATATCTGGAATCACACCCTCTCCCTAGACTTAACCAAGAAGAAATAGATCTCCTGAACAGACTAATTTCAAGCATTGAAATCAAAGAAACAATAAAAAACTCTCCCAACAAAAAGTGCCCTGGTCCAGATGGCTTCATACCAGAAATCTATCAAAACTTCAAAGAAGAGCCTATACCCATACTGCAGAAATTATTCCAAAAAATTGAGAAGGAAGGAATCTTCCCCAACACATTCTATGAAGCAAACATCATACTGATACCAAAACCAGGAAAATATTCAACTAAAAAGGAGAACTTAGAACAATTTCACTAATGAATATAGATGCAAAAATTCTCAGTAAAATCCTAGCCAGTAGATTACAGCTACACAGTAAAATAATCAATCATCATGATCTAGTAGGTTTCATCACAGGGATGCAAGGCTGGTTTAACATATGCAAGACCGTAAATGTAATTCACCATATCTATAGAAGCAAAACCAAAGACCACACGATCCTCTCAATAGATGCAGAAAAAACATTCGATAAAATACAACATCCTTTTCTAATTAGAACGCTTAAGAATATAGGCATAGGTGGCACATCTGATTGAAGTCATCTACGACAAACCCACAGCTAATATAATACTGAACGGAGTAAAACTGAAAGTTTTTCCACTTAGAACTGGAATCAGACAAGATTGTCTATTTCCACTACTATTCAACATCGTGCTGGAAGTTCTAGCCAATATAATCAGGCAAGAGAATGAAATAAAGGGCATCCAAATGGAGGCAGGGGAGGTCAAACTCACTCTTTGCTGACAATATGATCTTATACTTAAAGAACCCCAAAGACTCAACCCCAAAACTCCTGGAAGTGATCAAAAATACAGTAATGTCTCAGGATATAAAATCAATGTCCACAAATAAGGAGCCTTTGTATATGCCAATAACAGCCAAGATGAGAAGCTAATCAAGGACACAATTCCCTTCACAGTAGCTTCAAAGAAAATGAAATACCTAGGAATATACATAACAAATGAGGTAAAGGACCTCTATAAAGAAAATTACCCAGCCCTAAGAAAAGAAACAGCAGAAGATGTGAACACATGGAAGAACATACCATGCTCGTGACTGGGAAGAAGCAACATTGTTAAAATGTCTGTACTTCCCAATCTACAGATTCAATGCAATCCACATTTAAAACACCAACATCATACTTTCAAGATTTGGAAAAAACAATTCTTCATTTTGTATGGAACCATAAAAAACGCATATAGCCAAGGCAATTCTTAGTAACGAAAATAAAGCCAGGGACATCACCCTACTAGACTTTTGGCTATACTACAAGGTCATAGTAATCAAAACAGCATGGTATTGACAAAAAAATAGAGACATAGACATTTGGAACTGAATAGAAAACCATGAGATGGGCTCCGTGCCTGCAGCTCAGCAGCTAGGGCACCAGCCACATACACCGGAGCTGGTGGATTTGAATGTAGCCCAGGCCTGCGAAACAACAATGACAACTACAACCAAAATATATATATATATAACCAGGCATTGTGGCGGGTGCCTGTAGTCCCAGCTACTTGGGAGGCTGAGGCAATAGAATCACTTAAGTCCAAGAGTTTGAGGTTGATGTGAACTGTCACACCACGGCATGCTACCCAGGGTGACAGCTTGAGACTTTGTCTCAAAAAAAAAAAAAAAAAAAAAAAAGAAGGAGAAAACCGTGAGATGAAACTAACCTCTTATAGCCACCTGATCTTTGATAAACCAAACAAAAACATACACCAGGGAAAATAATCCCTATTCAATAAATGGCATTGGGAGAACTGGATAATCACATGTAAAAGTCTAAAACTGGATCCACACCTCTCACTACTTACAAAAATTGATTCAAGATGGATAAAAGATTTAAATCTAAGGCATGAAACAATAAAAGTCTTCAAAGAAAGTGTGGGGAAAACACTTGAAGATATTGGCCTAGGGAAAGATTTTATGAAGAAGACTTCTGTTGCAATTGCAACAACAAAAATAAATGAGACTTAATTAAACGGAAAAAAGCTTCTGCACAGCTAAGGAAACAACAACCAAAGCAAACAGACAGCCTTCCAAATGGGAACAGATATTTACATATTATAAATTGGACAAAAGCTTGATAACTAGGATCTATAGAGAACTCAAATTAATCAACAAAAAAAGAGCCAATAATTCCATATATCACTGGGCAAGAAACATGAATAGAAACTTCTCTAAGGAAGGAAGATGAATAGCTAACAAACACATGAAAAAACTGCTCACCGTCCCAAATCATCAGAGAAATGCAAATAAAAACCACCCTGACATATCACCTAACCCAGTGAAAATGGCCCACATCATAAAGTCTCAAAACTGCAGATGCTGGTGTGGATGTGGAGAGAAGGGAACACTTTTACACTGCTGGTGGGACTACAAACTAATATAACCTTTTTGGAATGCAGTATGGAGAATCCTCAAAAAACTCAAATTAGACTTCCCATTTTATCCTGCAATCCCATTGCTAGGCATCTACCCAGAAGAAAAAAGATCCTTTTATCACAAGGACATTTGCACTAGACTGTTAATCACAGCTCAATTTATAATTGCCAAAATGCGGAATCAACTTAAATGTCCCCCAACCCAGGAATGGATTAACAAGCTGTGGTATATGTACACCATAGAATACTATTCAGCCATCAAAAAGATGGAAATTTTACATCTTTTGTATTAACCTGAATGGAGGTGGAACACATTCTTCTTAGTAAAGCATCATAAGAATGGAGAAGCAAGAATCCAATGTTCTCAATTCTGAGATGAAGGCAGTAGATGAGCTAATACAAGGAGGGGGTAAGGGAATGAGCAAGTGGGGAGGGGGGAGCCATGGTGTCTGGCACACCTCTTGGGGGCAGGATACAATTATATGAGAGACTTTACCTAAGAAATGCAATCAGTATAACCTAATTCTTTATATCCTCAATGAATGCCAAACAATAAAAAAATTAGCTGACCAAAGATTGAATTCTTGCTCCATATTTTTTTTTTAGTATACAAGCCAACAAATAATTTGCTGTCCCTTTAACTTCATTTTCTAACAGAATGAAGAACAGGATTTAATGAACAAATTCTTTAAAACTTTGGGGCTCTAATAGATCCCTGGTATTAATCTTATCCCCAAATTTCATTATCCCATGGGGGAATTCCTGATAAAATTTACAGGGGCTTGAGCTCTATTTGAAAAGCAAAAAGTACAATCAGCTATTTAGGATGGAGGATTTTCCTGGGGATGTGTGATTTGTGGAATGTTGTTTAAGTGAAACTTTCACAACAGGGGTCTTTCATATGAAGGGGGATTACTCTCTTGGTTAAGCCCTTCAGAAGGTCACTGTAATCAGCTGAAAGGGCAGCATGTCCATTTCAGATACCAGGCTCAATCTTGGAATTGAAGAAAACACAAAATGAAATCTGCCCACTCCATGAAAACAGGGGCAGCCTGGTTTGGGGAGGTGGGCCAAATCTTTGGATCAGAAATGTCAGTATCAAAATTGCCACACCAGCTTCTGAAAACCAGAACGGGTTTATAATAGCATGAAATGTAAACAGCGGTAATGTGTCAGGAGCCCGCTGAATCCCTCTAGTATTTTTGGAGTTCTTGGTGATGAATTCTTTAAGTCCCCTAGGAAGACATTAGGTTAATATGCTCCAAAGACCTGTGGGTAACGTGCACAAGAACAGCTTTGTTTCCAATAGAGAAAGTTCCGTGGAGCATTCTCCATGTCCTGTGGCCACATGACATCCTAGCTTCTGCAATCCTGGACAGGGGCCCACCCCTCTCTGACAACATTGGGAGGTCTTATAGTTAATGTGGTGGGTTGAAAACACAGCTCAGTCCACCACCCACATCACCACGTACAGCAATGAAGGGCAGATTTGCAGGAGGACACCAGCTCAACAGTCCTCTTTTCCAATTCCTTTGTTCCATTAGGTTCTGAAAACACATGAAAATAGAAAAGGGACTTTCTTTATAGCTGTCTCTATTCCAGGCAGGAAAATGGAAGATCTCTTTCTGGCAAAACCTATCAGCCCGAGAGAAAAGAATTAGTGGTATCTAGCCTCATCATGCCAAAATTCAGCGATCCCTAAAGTTCTGAGAGGTTCTCCTGTCAATAGCCCTGTGCTCAAAGAGTTTCAATTATTCCTCACTTTGTCCCCAAACTCATTTATAAGGTCCTTAGAAGGACTTATGATAAGGATGGAAAAATGGTGTCAACCAAGAGATTGTGCACAAAACATAAGCTCGCACTTGCTCAGGCTGGGCCACGAATTTGGCTTGTTCTTTCAACAGACAACTCCAGCAGGGAAGCAGGGATGGGGGTCTTCTCTCTTCCTGGACCTTCTCCCTGGTGATGGTTGCCAGGGAGAAGGTAGATTTCATGTCTGTCCTTGGGGGCAACGCGACAGAATCCCAGCAGGCAACAAGCTGTGTTTTGACTGTGGTGGCCCTGCAGCATCTGTCACTACCAGCGTACACACTTCTGTTCATCACAACTGATGAAGATACCTCCTGGGTAAATTCTGTCATGGCTTTTGACTTCTAACCCAACCAATCCATTAGATCCCCCAAGAAGATTAAAGAGATGATGAAGATTGATCTAAAAAAAAGACAAAGTAAGGGTTGACTTCTAAAGCTTTTACACCCCAGGGGGTGATTGACTTAGATGACTGTTTTGCCTTGGAGGTTGCCGTGAAGGAGTGAGAAGGCTTATTTGTCCTCTCCTGACAGGTGTTTTAGAACTTCAGAGTGCCCGTGATGAAGCGATTAAACTCAATTCCAGGCAAGCTCCATGCTCTATAAATTTACCACGTGGAAGCATAAAACATATATCTTTTCTTCTGAAAGCCTAAGAAAATTCCTTCTGATATCCTTAAATATCTAAACAGTATAGTAGGGATCATGGTACCTCTTGTCTTGCCTCTAAATGGCAAAATTCAGAAACCCAGAATTTTATCCCTTCATTAAAAATGGATTGATATCTTTTGATTCTCCTTCACTGACTCACAGTGTATATTGAGCATCTGTTATGCACCAGGCATTGTGCTAGACACTGGGGATATAGTAACAAACAAGACCCTGGGGGTGTCCCAGTCCAGCAGGGAAACAGACACAAACAGAAGCACCTTCCTGGACTTGTGTTCCGCAGGACTTGCAGGCTGGTTGTGTGAACTGCTGTGAAAGTCCAGGAAGGGCCACTGATTCCTCCCCAGGGCTGGCAGTGGAGTTGAGGAAGGGTGATGTTACAGAAGACTTGGTGCAGTTGTGTGTACTTCACTTATACAATAAAAGCCAAAGCAGTTTTTGTTTTGCTTTGTTTTCTAAGATAGAGCCTTGCTCTAGAGTGCAGTGGTGTCATCATAGCTCATGGCAACTTTAAACTCCTGGGCTCAAGTCATCCTTCTCCCTCAGTCTCCTAAGTAGTTGGACCACAACACGCACAACCATACCCAGCTAATTTTTCTGTTTTCAGTAGAGATGGGATCTCACTCACTCTTGCTCAGGCTGATCTTGAATTCCTGACCTCATGTGATGTGCCTGCCTCGACCTCCCAGAGAGCTAGAATTACAGGTGAGAGCCACTGTGCCCGGCCCAGCCAAAGACATTTAATCTGAACATCTGTTGAGTGCTGGGCAGCGGCTAGAAAGAGATAAAACACACAGTTCTTTATGTGGAGGCCAAGACCAAACTGATTTCAAGCTATTGGTTTCTTGTAAACACTGTTCACTAGGGAAATACTGCGTATGTGTGTTCATAAATATCCAGATGTTTCATCTAAAGACTAAAGAGGAAGGGATTTGCCCAGTCTGGGGAGAGAGGATGGGATTCCAAATCCTCAATGAGTAGTTCATGGAGTGTGGCTTGAACTGACTCTGAGTAGCTCAAGAAGGTGGAGTTAGAGCCAGTGGGTAGAAGTTAAAAGAAGGCAGGCATGTGCCCATTTTAAAGAAGACTTATCTTTCTGAGATCTAAACTCTCTAAACTTAGAACAAGCTGTTCTATGTGGAAAGTGCCTTGTTACCACCAAATGAAGTAAAGATGATAAACAGATATTCAGGTATTGCTGGCCCAGATTTACTTGACAACCATCTACCAAGTGCTCAAGCATGCACTGATGAGTAAGCCACCCGTCCTGACCTTCCAGAGACAGGCAGGTGCATGGGCAAGTACATGTGCTGTGACACTTGGCAGTGGAATTAGTGAGTGAGAGGTGGGTATGGAAGGCTTCACAGCGGAGGCTACTTCTAAGCTGAAATCCAGAGGACAAGAATAGAGCCCACCAAGGTGATGGGAGGGCAAAGGAGGAATGCCAGGGATTTCTTCTAGGAGATAAACAATCCCTTCTAAGTTCATGCAAATTTATTGGCCAATATGCTTATAAACATCTACATTTCACTTTTCACTCAAAGTAGAAGATAAATAAGATCATGTTTATTAGGCATCCTATAAAATTGTGATTAGCCTAACATATGGCTGCATTCCTAGAATGTTCTTGGAAGATACAGTACAGCTAGCCTGAGGACAGTGCGGGGCCCAACTCAATGACTGTTGGTCCTGACTGTTCTCAGACACCAGAGGAGGACTTAAACATTTTTGAGGAAGGCAAAATACAGGATCCCTTAAGGCACAGGCCTAAGGATAGTGCTGCCCATGGCAACCTCTTTGGTCTCATCCACATAGGGGCACACAGTCAACACAGCTGACCATCTGCACGGTCTGAGACCTTGGCAGCCCCCACATCTGGTATACACTCAGTGTGAAGAGGATGCTCAGTGGGGGGATGTCCCACAGTGCAGGGATTCTGGAGAGTGAACTCTTGATTCAGGATGTGCAGGAGGTAGGTTTGAGGGTGACCAGAAAATGAGGAGGTGGGGGTAGTGGTGAGTGAAACAAATTTGGGCAGAAAGAGGAGATGAACCAAGATGCGATTGGAAGAAGGCCATGCTGATTTCAAGGGAAGCTTTCAAATTTACCCCAGATCAAGGCAAGGTCAGTTGCCTTACCTCACATCCCAGGAGCTGACTCAGAGGGACTGTGGCCTCGGGTGAGGGGACTCTGTTTAGCTGAGGACCATTTCTGCGAGAGACTCAGCTGTCAACAGCCAACACTCCCCAGCACCATGTGAGAGAGGACTTCAGTCCTGGGGTGGGGGCCTGTTTAGTCATCACAAAGTCACTATGAGACAAGGATTCCTCAGCACGTGTGATATGCCATGACTATTAGTTCACAAACAGTGAGCGGTAAATTTAAGAATCCCCAGATTTTCTTGTTGAATTAAATGGTAAGAATTTGAAGCCTTGGAGGAATGTGTGTGTGTGTGTGTGTGTGTGTGTGTGTGTGTGTGTAGGAGAGAGAGAAAGATGGAGGCAGAGGGAGAGAGACTGAGGAATTGGCTCAGGTGACAGTGAAAGTCGACAAGTACAGACTCTGCAGGGTGGCTGGAAGGCTGAAGATCTGGGGAAGGTTGCAGTCCAAAGGCGTCTGAGCAGAATTCCTGCGAGTCCTGGGGGAGGTCAATCTGTCCTATGAACGCCTTCAACTGATTGAATGAACACTCTACCTGTGTTAAGGAGCGTAACCTTCTTTACTCAGTCTGTTGACCTACATCTTAGTATCCTCTGGAAAGTACCTTCACAGAAACATCTGGAAACATGTTTGACCAATATCCATGTACCATGGCCAAACCAGGTTGACACATAAAAATTACCATCTGTGTGTGTGTGTGTGTGTGTGTGTGTGTGCCGGGGGACGGTTAGGCTGGGGTACAGGAGGAGGAAGAAGCTTTACTGTCACTTTTCTCTCTCCCTCCTTCCTATTCCTGGACCAAACATGCCGCTGTCACGTGCACCAAGCCCTTGCCAAGACTGGGCAGCCCATTACGAGCCCAGCAGAGTGTGGCTCCCTCAGGCCCCTGCCAAGCACCAAGCTACTTTGGTAATTGAGTAAATGCTTATGTGGAGGCATTTTTCAGACCCCACTGCCGCTGCACCTGGAGGCCTCTCCCCGCATCCAGGTTACCCCCGGTTAGGGCACCTCGGTGATAGGGAGAGCCTAGGGGAGACTTACGCACCTTAGACATAACCCTGCCCCTCCCTCCCCCACTCAACTGTACCCAACCTCTCTCCAAATACACAGACATAGCATTTACATATTTCCTGTGGGTGCTTCAAATCTCCTGGTTGAATGCTTTATCTGGGACAAAGGCAAGACCCAGAAGTAACTTGCAACTTTTCCTAGTAGAATGATTTAGCTTGCATTCATATTCAGTCTGTCCCTTCAATTTGCTGTCCATATCCCTATTAATACACAGAAGGCTTCAGGTAATCAGGTTCAATCCTTATCCACAGAAAAATGCTTAGAGACCTTTTCAGCTAGAGCAATTGTGCATGTGGCTTAATTATTATTTTAGAATATCTTAGAGACATTTCTTGTTTGAACACTCCCTGTCTATCAAGCCCAGGACTGGACAGGAGAAAAGACGATGTGGGCTGATAGGTCAGCAAACAATTAGTAGCATTTTCCCCTTCCACATGGGAAAAAGATTCCCTGTGTATTTAGGGATAGGGTGAGGATTCTCTCTGCCATGATAACTCACCTTTGTGTTATAAAGTTCCTTTTTTCCTTCTTAATGCACTGAGTTCTTTGAATCTAAAGAAATTTACTTCTGTTTCTCTCCTTTTACCATATTTTCCCAGTGAAATAAAACATTTAAATATAAAGGAATACTGGAAAGAGTAATTCGGATGTTTCTATAGATCATGTTGTTATGGTCCGAATGTTTGGGCCCTGCTCCCAACTTGAATTCACATATTGACACCTACTCACCAATGTGAAGACATTAGGAGATGGGGGTCTTTGGGAGCAATTAGGTCATGTGGGCAGAGCCCATGGGTGATATTAGTGCCCTTTTAAAAGAGGTTCGTGAGAGACCCTCCTTCCTTCCACCATGCAGGACACAGTAAGGATGGGCCATCTGTGAACAAGCAGAGCCTGGCACGGGTGGCTCAGCAGGGCAGCTGAGTCCTCACCAGGCACCAAATCTGCCAGTACCTTGATCTTGGACTTCCCAGCCTCCAGAACCACGAGGAATGAATTTCTGTTGTTATAAACCACCGTGTTTGTGCTGTTGTGTAATAGCAGCCCTAATGATCTGCTCGTTAGACATGTAAGATGAGGAAGTAGGCTCTTCAAATGCAGCTTCCAATTTCTGTTTTGAAACTGAGGTGGATTTCTGGAAGAGTTTAGTCTTCCTGCCTCTGCCCTAATCCCATCCAATACCTTTCCAACATGGTAGCAGAGTTTTCTAAAATGTCCTATTGGATGAAATGGGGCGTATGTGTGTGTGTGTGCACGTGTGGATGTGTGTATATGCATGCCTGTGTGTGAGAAGGTGTGTATATGTGCGTGTGTGAGCGTGTGTGTAGGGGTCCAGCTGTGCAAGTGTGGCTGGGGCATGCTCTCA
The DNA here is from genome assembly GCF_027406575.1 of Nycticebus coucang. Lineage (NCBI taxonomy): Eukaryota > Metazoa > Chordata > Mammalia > Primates > Lorisidae > Nycticebus > Nycticebus coucang. The sequence goes on from NC_069802.1 coordinate 3,885,495, forward strand.
TTCCCGTCCCCTCCATTTTCCTGCCCCGCTTCCTGCGGAGCACTGCCCGCTGAGCGCTGCCCCACTCTCCCTCCTTGGCCGGGCTCTGTGTCATTGCTGCTGCACACCTTGAGTGCTGAGGCAGGGCCGTGCCTCACCCGCTCTGCTGAGCCAAACCATCGCAGGCTCTGTTTGTTGTCTTTCCCCAAATTTTCCCATCCCCCTTTCCCCCTGCCTGTCCTCTACTACAGAAGCTGAAAAGACCAGACACTCACTTTCCTAGCCCTCCCTGCCTCATCCGCTCCCAGGTAGGATGGCCGTGTGACTCAGTCCTGATCAGTTCAAGCGCGGGGGAAGTCAGCTGGCAGGGACTTCAGGGCAGTGCAGAGTGCACAAGTGGAGGCCCCTGGTGTTCTTCCTGCCTTCGAATGTGGCATGAGAAGCATGGGGGACATGAGGTGACCAGGAGGCATTCAGATAAAAAGCCGACATTCTGAGGCTGGTACAGCAGAAGGATGACAAGAGGGACAGCGAAACGTTCCAGAGACAGTCCACCTCTGATTTTCTCATTAAAGTGTTTAAACCACTTTGTTTGAAGAAGAATAATTTGCAGCCAAAAGCAATCTTAACTAAAGCATAAGCCAGGTATCTGGCACAATGGGTTTCAATATGTATTTATTGGGTGAGTGAATAGGAGAATAAATGAATGAAACTCCTGCTCTACCACACTGCCTGCCCTCAGCCAACCTTGTCTGTTACTGGAGCCTCATCTGGAAGTTGAAGGCGGGCTGGCTCACCAGACAGCTCACTTGGCTGATGCTGGGAAGGGCCAAGCATCTGGGGCTGGGACAGCTGGGGTCCTGGGCGTCTCTCTCTGTCCTTCCCTTGTTGCCCTACATGGCCTACCTTGTGTTGCAGCTCAAGGTACTTGGACTTTTCACAAGGGCCTCAAAAGTGTGTGTCCCCAAAGAGACAGACAGTGAGTGAGCTTGAGAGTGAGCTAGCTGGGACCTGTATCCTTTGTGTGACGCAGGCTCCGGAGTCACATGACACCACTCCTGCCCTCCTGTCAGAGCAGTCATGAGCCTCCCCACCCCCACCAGGTGGAAGGATAGAGGAACTACATCCTCCCTTCTTGATGGGGAGTGGTAGGTTCTGGAAAAGCATGTGGAGCTGCAAATATTGCCATGGTCATTTTTGGAAAATCCTATGGCTGTCAGGTCCTGAACACACCTCTGGCGTGACACTGACCATCTTGACGTCATCTCCTGCAGGTATCCTGATGACTGAAAGACGTGAATCTGGAGACGTCCATCTTTGTTTAATGTAGTTAGTGTAAATAACTGAATAAATACATGCTTAATAAATGCCCTAATCCAAACTTTCTGAGCCTCATTTGTGTGTGTCTCAGGAGTGAGGCATCAGCAATGGTAAGAATTTTGACCATGGTGCCAAGGTCCTTGGCACCTAACATTCTGACTCTGTGCCTTATGGCGGGTAAAGAGTGACAGGTAAAGCAGGTGTAGATGCTGACCAGGCCTCCCCCCACAGGTAAAGCGGGTGTAGATGCTGACCAGGCCTCCCCCCACAGGTAAAGCGGGTGTAGATGCTGACCAGGCCTCCCCTCGCTGTGCTCCACAGCGGTGCTGTCCTGGAGAAGTTTCTGTGATGATGAAAATGTTCCAGCCAGTGTCACCACGCGTGGCAGCTGCGCACTTGAATGTAGCTGGGGTGACTGGGAAACGGAACTCTATACTTTATTTCAATTCACTTCACTTTAATTTTCAGTAGCATCTGTGAATAGTAGCTGCTTTATTAGATAGCTCGGCCCTCTGGGGTCGGGCTTGGCATTCTGTTCCGTTTTGCTAGACCAGCTACTTACTACTGGCCTTCCTCTCTGCAGCAAGAGACACCAAGCTCCTTTAAATTCCTGAGACAGCTTTTAATTGCTGGTTTCAGAACTTTCTCTTCTACTCACATTCTGCTTTCATTTCTCCAGTTTTTTGTCCAGCTGGTCTTGACATGTAAGGCCTTTTGTTCCCCTTTGTTTTCTATCCGACAAAAAGTTTTTTTTGCGTAATCTGTATCTTACACACTAATGTCATTATCTGTGTCGAAAGGTTGTAGACACTGCCGAAATCAGTTGCCATTTCACGCACTTTAATTAAACCCTCCTTTAAACCTTCTTCCTGTTGTGTTAGAGAAGCTTTAATCTGTCCTCTCCAGACCCCTTGTTTAATTCCAGTTGTCATTCTCCATATGCTGCCCGTTTGGCATGTTCTGTTTTTTGTTTTTTTTTTTTTATTAAAATGTCAGTGGAATGTTTTTGCTTTTATTTGGCTTTTTGAGAGTAAAGAGCTTTGTCTGTTTCATAGTTCAGAAAGGGAGGTCATGGTCATCCTAATTTTACTTGCAAAAGTGTGTATTAGCTTTGTAACCCTGTTTGACCATTTTGAGAGTAAAAACAAATTATGTTTTCTTCTCTAAGCCCAGAGGTACTGCTGTGCAGAGTTTAGGAAGCAAGACTGGGGCTTACAAGCATTTACATTTGAAAGGCAAACATTATTTTCATAAAAACAAGTGGGAAATTGGAATCTGGAGTGCCCCCGGGAATCTAGGTTTTGTAGCAAGGGCACTTAGGCTGCTCTGGAAAGAAGCCACAGATTGCCTGGTGCATTTGCAGGAGGTGACATTTGTAGGTCAGGACAACATAACAGTGTCATAGCTGGATTTAACCCAGTGAATGGCAACTCTGTGCATGAATGGAGAAAGACAGAGACAGAGAGACAGAGACTGCAGGAGACAGGGAATGGAACTGTTTCATTCACTCTTTTATTGCCGGCACTCATCAGTTTATTCTCTAGCTGTTCAGTTTTATGAGCCAGGCCCTGCATCAGCGAACAGAGCAAATTAAGATTCCTGCCATTGGCTGAGCACAGTGGTTCACACCTGCAATCCTAGCACTCTGGGAGCCTGAGGCAGGAGGATCCCTTGAGGTCAGGAGTTCAAAACCAGCCTGAGGAAGAATGATTGAGACCCCATCTCTACTAAAAATAGAAAAATTACCTGGGTATGGTTGTGAATACCTGTAGTCCCAGCTACGCAGGAGACCAAGGCAAGAGGATTGCTCAAGCCCAAGAGTCTGAGGTTGCTGTGAGCTATGATACCACCGACACTCTATCCAGGGCGACAGAGTAAGACTGTCTAAAAAAAAAAAAAATTCCTGTCATCATGGAGCCCAAATTTTGGCATGGGGTGGGTGTGGAAGAAAAAGACAGCAAAAGGTAGCAGAGAAGTCCGTTCTAGGAAGTTAGCAGGTAACACATGCTATGAAATAAAACAGCACAGGGTGGAGTAAGGGATACTGAAAAGGCACAATTTGAACCAAGATCTTCAATGTGATGGCCAGGCTGGGCAGCCTTGAAATGGTGGTATTTGAGCAAAGTTCTGAAGTGGGGGGAAGAAGTGAATACTGAGAATAGTGTGTGGCACAAAGGAGATGCCGGGAGAGTGCCTGCTCAGTGAACAAACAAGCAGACTGCTCACCCTCCAGCGCCTGTGTTCTTCAGGGGAGCTCGCCAGGAGCCGTAGGCACCGGCACCCGGCCAGTGAGATCGCCGTACTCATGATCTGCCCGCAGCAAATGTCTCCAGTGTTCAGGATTCCTCCACATCTCCACATCTCTGCTCCTCATCGTAAGCCAACAATTGCATCAGATGTTTAACAGAGGTTCAGTGATGCGTCCTAAAGCCTGAGGAAAAATGGGCCTTATTAAATTTACTGAAAGATGCATGCATGCACAATTATTATCTCCCACTGGTACTTTCTCAAGGTGCATAAAAGCAAATCCTGCAAAATATGTGTCTCTGTGCACTAAACTGAACCGTGCCTGAGCGGGGTGGAGACCTAAGGAGGGGTTGTGGAGATTTGCAGAGTGAGTTAGAAGAAGAAAACTTCCTAGCTTCATAATTTTGCTTGGGGACAAGCCTGTGGGAGAGTTTTAATAATGACCATTCTCCATGGCTCTAAAATTGTTTAATTTCATGGTGATTTTACAACTCCCCTTTTAAGACTTAAGGTACAATGAAAGTAGATCATTTGTCTGAGGTCCTCCAGAGTAAGAACAGTGAGCCGGTAAAAAGTTGCACATTGCCAGATGCCTAAGCTCTTGAGTTAGATCCAAATGGACTCTTGGAATTGATTAAATAGTTCATTCATTTATTTGAAAAATATATGTGAACACTGTGGGTTGGCAGCCTTCAAGATGGCCCCGAAGGACCTTACTTCCTGGGGTCCATGCTCTGGTGTCCTTCCCTCCTCTAATCAGTCAGCCTTGCTTAGGGCACCAATAGAACATGGCCGAAATGACAGGCTATGACTTAGGAGGATAGGACACGAAACACATGACAGCTTTTACTTTGATGTCTCGGGCTCTTGCTGGGAGAAGCCAGTCATCATGTCCCGTGTAGTCCCAGAGAGAGCCCCAAATTGGTACAGGGGCCTCCTGTCTGCAGCCTGCATCCCCCAGGCAGCCATATGAGCAAACCACCCAGGGGCTGAATCTCCAAATCCCAGTCGAGCCTTCTGATGGCTGCAGCCTGGGAAGATAACTTGATTGCATCCTCTCATGAAGACTCGACTCCAGGTAAACTGTTCCCAAATTCCTTAATTCATAGAAACTTTGGAGTTTCTTGTAGACTTGTTCTTACTCACAACACTCCTGATGCCACATACGTGAGAGTTTTGCACATCAACAGCCAATTCTCTGATTGTCTGGGCACCAATTGTTTGTTTAATTTGATTAGATTAATTTCAGTCTGACACTATCCAGAGTTAGTACAGACCCCAAAGATTAGGGCCTCAGTCCCACAAGACCACCCCCTATTTCAGTTGCAAGTTCCAGGCCTCCCATACTTCTGACCACTGGCTACCTCCTCAGGTTTGATAATTTGCCAGGACAGTTCACAGAACGCAGGAACACACTTATTACATTTACTAGTTTATTTTAGTGGCTGAATTGAAAGGGTGCATAGGCCAAGGCATGGAGGGAGGGGTGCACGGAGCTCCCAAGCCCGCATCTGGTGCCACCTTTCCAGGGCTCTGAAACCTCTCTGAGTCCTGCTGTTGACTCAGGGATGCTCTTGACAGTCTCATCGCACAGACATGGTTAATCAGATCATTGTCCATGTGCTGAAAGTTCCAACCCTTTAATTATGCCTCCCTCTTTCTGGTGGCCAGCTCTCATCCTGAAGCTATCTAGGGGCCCCCAGCCACTGTCATCTCATTAACATATAGAAGACAGGGTGGCGCCTGTGGCTCAGTCGGTAGGGCGCAGGCCCCATATACCGAGGGTGGCAGGTTCAAACCCGGCCCCGGCCAATCTGCAACCAAAAAAATAGCCGGGCGTTGTGGCGGGCGCCTGTGGTCCCAGCTACTCGGGAGGCTGAGGCAAGAGAATCGCTTAAGCCCAGGAGTTGGAGGTTGCTGTGAGCTGTGTGAGGCCACGGCACTCTACCGAGGGCCATAGAGTGAGACTCTGTCTCTACAAAAAACACGGCACTCTACCGAGGGCCATAGAGTGAGACTCTGTCTCTACAAAAAAAAAAAAAAAAAAAAAAGGCCGGGCGTGGTGTCTCATGCCTGTAGTCCCAGCGCTGTGGGAGGCCGAGGCGGGTGGATTGCCTGAGCTCAGAGGTTCAAAACCCATATGAGCAGCAGTCAGCCAGAGTAAGACCCCATCTCTACAAACAACATCAAAAACAGCCAGCACTGCAGGAGAAAGAAGAAAATCAACAAAAAAGGAATACTTAGAACAAAGAAGAATGAACAAGCCCCCTGAAATTAAAAAAAAAAAACATATAGAAGACATTTTTATCACTCTGGAGAGTCCAAGAGTTTGAGAGCTATGTGTCAAAAATTGGGTAGGGGAGGTGTTGAGAGGGTGTGCATAGAACGAATATACATTTCCTATTATATTACAATCGTTTTTTTTTTTTTATGTGATTTTTGGCCAGGGCTGGGTTTGAACCCGCCACCTCTGGCATATGGGACTGGCGCCCTACTCTTTGAGCCACAGGCGCCAAGCACTGAACTCTGAGGCAGTGTTTTACTCAGTGATTGATATAAATAATTAATCCAGATGTTGCTATTTGAAAGAGGTAAGGAAAACCTGAAAATGTAGGCGTGGTCTTGGAACAGGGTCAGGCAGCGGGGCTTTGGGAAGAGTGTTAGTGAAAAGCTGAAGGGTCCTGGACATGCCGGAAGCGAAGCTGCACTGGCATTAGGCTGCAGCTTTACATTTTAAGAGAAAACTTTCTGCTGAACCTCTCATGGCCACTCCGCAGGACAGTTCTCCAGGTGGCCTCAGACTGACCCAGTTTCCCCCATTTTCTTGCTTGTAGGTCTCAAGAACTATAGAAGGTGTTGGGAATGTAGCATCTCAGGATAGCAGAGAAATGCCCAGAACAGCCTGGGCTCTCTCCCAGTCTCCCCAAGAAACCGGATGCCCTTCACTGCTTTGGTCCAGGGAGGCACATTGCCCCTGGGTACAAAGCCAGGGAGGGCTCTCCAGGGTCCCTCAGCTCAGGTGCAATTGGGGCTCCTGCGGTCAGAGACTGTCTGCCTCAAGCCCCTTTCCTGAGCCTTTGGGGGGACTGGTTTGCAGTGAAACCTAAGTTTCTTTTGTTCCCTGCTGAATTTTTGTAAGTAATAACCCCACTTCATGTAACTTACACATTGGGTGTTCTGTCACACTGGACTCAGATAAATTAGTAACCTGGTTCACATCCCCTTGTTCGTATGGAAAAGCTTTCTTTGGTAATTTCCAGAAGTGATCCTGAAAAGAATGACTCCTAAGGAACAGAAGTGGTATGAAGCCAAAAGTCACCTTCGTTCTTCTCTTTTGCTTATTCATTTATTCAACAAGTACATATTGAGCGGGCACCATGTACCAGCAGCCAGGGATAGGGTAGAACAAGGCAGGTGAGCCCCTGCTCTCAGGGAGCGCGCTTTCCAGGGGAGGGGTGGAGACTAAACTGAGTGTGCTTTCCAGGGAAGGGGTTGCAGACTAATTGACAAGATAATTTCAGGAGGTGATATAAGTGTTCTGGAGAAACACTGTCACAGTTTCTAGAGTCCAAGAATCCTGCCTGTGTTCCTCTTTTCATCCTACAGTGTTTTTGCCAACAGGCCATAAATGAGAACTTTGACACTGCAATGTGGGGGTGAAATACTTAAAGTAGATGCTCCTTATAAAAGAAGTGGTACACACTGAACACAGATAGAAAAACTGGGTCATGGAGTGGATGGATGGGCAGCCTTCAGGGGCACGTCACCAAATGCTTTTATAAGTAGCCTACCCTAGTAAGTTCCATGCTTATTCTAAAGTTTATCTCATTTAAAGCCATTAAAATATATTGACATCCCCTCTTTTTACACCTAAACTTAAAAAAAAGGTTAATATATTTCTTTCTAGTACACCTTAACTTTTAATTCAAACTCCTTCTCCACATTTGGTAGCCTATCCTGTGTAAGGCACCTATGTTTAGCTTGATAGCAAAATACAAGGATTCCATGGAGTCAAATAGATGTTTAAAAATTTAGGTGGAATGCTGTGTGCTGGCTATGACGTGGGTTATTTAGCTTAAAAACAAACTAAGAGAGAGCTCTATCACATCCGGGCATGGCTTGCATGGCAGATTTAATTCACACTGTATGGTGGCTGCCTCCTGGGGTTAGTCCACTCATGCATGAGGAAGAATTACTTTTATTCTGCTGGAACTTCTAAGGAGAATGTAACCTGCCTCCTGCCTCCAGACCCACTAAAGATTGACAGTCTCCATGATACAAGGATAAGGCAACAAACACACAAGCAAAACAGCATGCGTCGCAAGTTACCATGTGCATGAAGTGGGAGAAAACATTTATCCACAGCTGTTCCTTCATTATCGATACCGCGAGGTGCTCAGGATATAGAAGTAAAAAAAACACGTGAAATCACTACCCTCGAGGGGATTTTCCATAAAGGGTATAAATAAACTTGACTAGTTTTAGACATAGAGCTATTTAGGGTATGGTACATAGTTTGTAAGAACTAAACAGACTATTTCATTAAATTGGGCAAACAGGGGTGATCTCTAGAATCAATGAAATGAAAGGCCATGATATTGCTTTGATGGGTGTACAGGACTCTAAATGAACTGTGAAAACAGCTCAAGTTCTCTTAACTAACAACTAGAAACAGGGTTGATAGGCAGTGGGGAGGTGGGGTTCCATGGATTTCCCCCAGAGTTTCAGGAGAAGTTGAACAGCTAACCCTGAGGAAGGTAGGTGAGGATCCCAAATGTGACATTAGCAGAGACTCAGCACTCAACTCCCAGTTTCTGTGTCTCTACCTTCAGATTTTTCAGAGAGAAAAATTGTCACACTAACAATCAAAGCAAGACTGGTCTCATTACTCAGGAGCTGCCCCACCCCCACCCCGCTTCTTCCTCCTAAGAGAACAAGACCCACTCTCTTCCAATTATAAAGAAGGGATAAGGCAGGATCTGTGGAGCCCCTTCTTTTAACAGCCCAAATCCTTTCATTCCCTGCCCCCTTTTAATGCTACCTCAGGAAGTCACTTTCTCTCTGTGTGCCCCAGGTGCCATCCTCTGCAAACTGGGACAAATTATCCAGGGACCTGTCTCTGAGGCCTGTTGGAAAAGGAAAGGAGGGAGTTAGTATCTGTGCTACAGATTGAATTGTGTCCCACAAAAAGATCATGAATTCCTAACTGTCGAGACCACAGAATGTGACCTTACTTGGAAGTAAGGTCTTCACGGAGGTCATCAGTGTGGGTCCTAATCCAGGTAGGACCAGTGTCCTTATCCAAAGAAGAGATTTGGATACAGACTTGAAAAGGGAGCACACGACCCGAAGAAAACTGCAGACACCCATGAGATCGTGTGCAAGCCCAGCGACACCACAGATGGCATCAAACCGCCAGGGGCCAGGGGAGAGGCCCTCAGAAGGAGCTACCTCCCTACACCTTGATCTCGCACTTCCAGCCTTTAGAGCTGGGAGAAATATCTTTCTCTTGTTTAAGCCACCCAGTCTGTGGCTGTTAGTGATGACAGCCCCAGGGCTGTAATACGGCATATAAAGCACTGGGGACATTTGGAACTGCTATCACTACACAGAGCATTCCGTGAGTGACTGCAGGGACATGTGCAGTAAGTGGTCCCTGAATGCCAATCACTATTTTTAGAACAAAGGCTCAGTGGCTCAGAATGACAGTATCCTTATCACACATTCTTCCGTAGAAGGAGGCATCCTCAACCAAGGGAAAACCCTGCAGCCAGGCAGCCTCCTAATGGGAGGCTGCTATGTGACTTGTGCACATGAGGCCAGGTCAGGGTCGGCCTGCAGCTCTGCTTGCTGCTTGTTGTTGAGTGACCTCAGAAGTCATTGCCAAGGTTGTGGGACTGCCAGGAAGATGGCAAAGCAGCCCTGGGACAGGAGGTTAGGGATATGGACAAGCCTTGGCCCTGCAGCTCTGGGTAAGGCCACAATAGCAGGACAATCTCAAAACCTGCTGGGGAGGGCGAGTGTGAAACACCCACAATCCCAAGCGGGAGAGAGGCTCAGGGCACAGGTGGGTGGCCTTCCTGTCCCACTCCTTTCTGGGGCCCAGTGGCCTTGACCCGGTTGGCCTTGACCCTGTGCTCCCTCTTGACGCTGTTTAAAGCTGCTGTAAAGTGTGTAAAAGCAACTCACAATCCTGAAGGCTTTTTTCTTCTTTCAGCAGTTGTTGTTATGGAATTGCTGCCTGATAAATTCCCTTTTGTCCTCAGTTAACATACTGTAATTACAGCCTGACTCTTCCACCATTTCCTGTGAAAAAGAAGGGTGGGTATGTGTAAATTGGTGATTCTAGCATTAAGGGAAAGAAGCATTCCATTGTCCTCAGCCGGCTCACCTAAAGTCCTCCAGAGTCAGGGAGTGTGAGGTCCCTCTAGGAGACAGCAGGATGGCCTCTTCCATCAGGCCCCTATTGGCCTTGACCTGACTGCGTCCACTGTAGTTCACTGTTCAAGAATAATAATGATGCAATTATCATGCATCCTCCTGGGTTTATGGGGGTGGGGAGGAGATAAAAGTATGTTATTTTGAAACAGGAAGCTACTTTTCATGAAACTTGAGAGCCCATTATATGCTATCAGCTTGAAACATTTCCCCAAAGTATTCTGGGTCAGTCTGGATGTCTGTGGAGCAAGTCTTGAAGACTCTGCAAAGTTCTGTCTGAACTTGTTCAATTCTGCACCATCCAATATGGCAGCTGTATGTGGCTACTCCGCCCCTGAACCACCTACGGCTAGACTAGATAGACACTCTCTAAGTGTCAAATACACACTAGATCTCAGAGACTTAGTGCAGAAAATGAATGCAGATGATTTTGTTAGTAAGTTTTTAATTGACTACATATGATAATATTTTTGATATATAGATTGAATATGAAGTATTCCTTAGCTTGATTAATATTGAAGTATTACTTCATTATTATTGAAGTATTACTTAGCTTCTTTTGTATTTCATTTGCTTCTTTTGAGCTTTTAAAAAATTTCTAATAGCCACTTTAAAATTCTGTCTGTAACTTGCATTTGGGACTGACATTGTATTTCTACTGCTCAGAGCTTGTCCGAATCATGTGTGCAATTATTTCTCCTTAAAGGTAACTTGGGTATTTTTTTTTTTTTTTTTTTTTTGAGACAGCCTCAAGCTGTTGCCCTGGGTAGAGTGCTGTGGCATCACAGCTCTCAGCAACCTCCAATTCCTGGGCTTAAGCGATTCTCTTGCCTCAGCCTCCCAAGTAGCTAGGACCACAGGTACCCACCACAATGCCCAGCTATTTTTTGGTTGTAGCTGTCATTGTTTGGCAGGCCCGGACTGGATTTGAACCCACCAGCTCTGGTGTATGTGGCTGGTGTCCTAGCTGCTTGAGCTACAGGTACCGAGCCAACTTGGGTATTTTCTATAAATTGTTTTCCTATTTAAAAAGTTTACTCCTGCTTGATAGCCAGCCCTTCCTGCAGATATTTTATCTCTCCCTGATCAATTTTTATGCTTGGTTTAGATGACTGAGGAATTTGCTATCAAATGTTAGAATATATAATTGAGTGTCTTTGCCTCCATGGTTTGTTTATTTTAAATCAGAAGGCTGGAGGTGACATGACTCCAGAGGCTCCTTCTGGCTTCAGGATTTTATGATTCTGTTTAAATATTTGAGGCCTGAAAAGGAAAAAAAAACTACATTAATTTTGAATGGACATTTGAGGTATAATAGAATTTTTCAAAGATTAAAATTTGTTTTTTTTTTGTTTTTGAGACAGGGTTTCATTTTGTCACCCTGGCTGGAATGCAGTGGTATCATCACAGATCACTGCAACTTCAAACTACCGGGCGATGATAACATCTTTTTTAACAAACTCTTCCTGTTTAGGTAGAAGCCGGAATTGCAGACCCCAGGGAGCCAGGGCAGGCAAGGAGGGGCAATGCTGCCTCCTACTGGGCTAACGGGGAGCAGCAAGTGCAGGGAGGTGTGGCCCAGCGTTGGTGGGATCTGAGACACAGTTCCTAGTCGCTTAGTACTGGCCACATCGAGACAAGGCCATAAACACTCAGGCAGCAGACGCAGTGTGTGTGGGTGTGGGGGGGATGCCCCAACAAGTCCTTTGGGGGGCTTGCCTGGCCCACCCCACGCCTCTTGCCAAGGACCTAACATTTGGTTCAAATAGGAGCTGGCTGTCCCCTCTGGTTGTAGGGAATCCTCTAAGGGTCTCTGTCATGTGGGATGGTGATGCTGCAAGGATGGGAATGCAGGAGCTGTTCTCACAGGGTTCCCCCTTAAGGATAGAGCAGGCCTGTGAGAGGGGCACCTACCAAGCCAGGAGGGGCCAGCTCGAGAGGAGGAGAGGGATAGCCTAGGCTAATCCAAACTGGGTTTCTGCCCCCTTTGACCAAGAGTACTCACCAATAACTCCATGAAGGATTCTTTAGAGGCAGGTGAGATGATTTTTGAGTAAATACAATGATAGATCAGTAATATACATAGAAGGGACGTGCAGCCTTTTCTCTGGATACATTTAAGAGGAATGTACCTGAGGGATAAAGGAAGCCCCAGATCTGGGGCCAGACAAAAGTGTAAAAAGCCCAATGGCTTCATCTACTTTTATTACTCTTACTCCCAGACTCCCTGATCCTGTGACCTCCCTGTGCACCTTAACTTACCACCGCCTACCACCACCATGCCTGTCTAACCTTAACTTACCATCACCGTGCTGTCTAATATGCTTTTTGGCCTCTCCTGTTTTCTTCTTAACACACATCACAATGTACAAATGTAGACATCCACACTACACAAATACACATGCACACACACACGTACACCCCACTCATTGGTAGCAAGGAATACACTTACCTGTGTTACTTCAGATAAAGTGGGGTATTGCCAGCTTATACATGGAAATGAGGAAAATAGAAATCTCAAGCTTGTTGCCAGGGCTTGGGACTTGAGGAACAGCCACAGAATGGCAGAGCATCAAAGGACCAGGGAAGAGTAATTTCTGGGAACACAGAGGTTATTTAGGGTCCACACTGTCCTAGAGATCAGTTATCTCCCCCCACCCAACCAAGCTGGAATCGTTGACCTTCCGGTGACCAACCACTACAGGCCCCTCTCCTTTCTGCTGAACACCTCCCTGGGGCCTAATTCGCAGATGTTTTGCTATTTTGACTTCTGCCTTCTCACAGATCCTGGTCTCTCTAGTTTCATCATTTCCGTTTTCTCTCTATCCTTCACTATTCTCTCTCGTCTGCCTTTTCTTTCTACATTTTTATCTTTCTCTCTTGCTACTAAAGATAGGCTCTCTTGCTATATCTCCACTTTGCATTCCTGAGAATCTCTGTCTCATTTTATATTATACATCACTTGATCTTCATTTTATATTCCTGAGAAAGAATTTGATGCCTTTATCACCATTTTTTATGCATGGCAAAGATTTCTCACCAGGCTACCTCATGGGCTATTGACCAGTTCTAAATTGGTTACCCCTGGGTTGAGGGTCCATCTCTGGGTCAATCATCTGTGGCCAGGCTGGAATCCCCTGGGTGGAATACGGCCGTTTATGCTCATGGAGCAGAAGCTCATCTGAATGGTTTCAACATAACCCTTTCTGAGGGGTCCATGAGGGAGGAGGGTTCCAACGCTTTTCCTTCCTCATGTACATCTGCCGACTGCCTCCAGCCCCTGCCCACAACACCATTCTCCCATCTGTTACTCATCTTCTTGATCTAAGCTCACAGTTTATAAGTTGCCACTTGGCCTTTCTTGCTTTTCTCTTTAATGGAAAGTAGAGATTAGGTTTGAGTTTGCTGCTGTAACAGAAGAGAACAGTCTGAAAAAAAGATAAAAATGTTTTCTGGCTCTTTAATCCCTTCTCACTCTTTTGAGACCTGAAACCTGCATTCCTGCCTCTAATTGTCAGGAGGGATGGGGGAGTGTCCTTTGTTCTTTGTACCCCAGGAGATACCTCAAGGGAATTGTCCCAGAGGGGTGGCCAGAGGCCTCCAGATTATCTTTCCTTGAGATGAGACCCCCCCCCAACCATTAACTGTAGTCCAGACAGGGGGCAGCGCCTGTGGCTCAGTGGGTAGGGCACCGGCCCCATATGCCGAGGGTGGCGGGTTCAAACCCAGCCCCGGCCAAACTGCAACAAAAAAATAGCCGGGTGTTGTGGCCGGCGCCTGTGGTCCCAGCTACTCGGGAGGCTGAGGCAAGAGAATTGCTTAAGCCCAGGAGCTGGAGGTTGCTGTGAGCTGTGTGATGCCGTGGCACTCTACCAAGGGCCATAAAGTGAGACTCTGTCTCTACAAAAAAAAAAAAAAAAAAGTCATACATCATGATCAAGAGGAGTCATCCTAGGGATGCAAGGCTGGTTTAATATACACAAATCTATAAACATAATTCACCATATTAACAGGAGCAAAAACAAAGACCATACGATCCTCCCAATAGATTCAGAAAAAGCATTCAGTAAAATTCGACAACCTTTCCTAATTAGAATACTGAAGAATATAGGCACTCGTGGCACATTCCTTAAACTAATCGAAGCCATCTATGACAAACCCACAGCTAATATGATACTGAATGGAGTAAAACTGAGAGCTTGTCCACTCAGGACTGGAACAAGGCAAGGCTGTCCTCTATTGCCACTACTATTCAACATAGTGCTGGAAGTTCCAGCCAATACAATCAGGCAAGAGAAGGAAATTAAAGGCACCCAAATGAGGGCAAAGGAAGTCAAACTCTCCCTCTTTGCCCATGATATGATTTTATACTTAGAGAACCCCAATGACTCAACCACGAGGCTCCCAGAAGTGATCAAAAAATATAGTAACGTCTCAGGATATAAAATCAATGTCCACAAATCAGTAGCCTTTGTATATGCCAATAACAGCCAAGACGAGAAAGAAATCAAGGACACAATTACCCTTCTCAGTTACTCCAAAGAAAATGAAATGCCTAGGAACACACCTCACAAAAGAGGTAAAGGACCTTTGTAAAGAAAACTATGAACCCCTCAGAAAAGACATAGTAGAAGATATTAACAAATGGAAGAATATACCATGCTCATGGCTGGGAAGAATCAACATTGTTAAAATGTCTATACTTCCCAAAGCAATCTAAAGATTCAATGCTATCCCTATTAAAATACCAACATCATACTTTCAAGACTTGGAAAAAATAATTCTTCACTTTGTATGGAACCAAAAAAAAACCCCATGTAGCCAAGGCAATTCTTAGTAATAAAAGCAAAGCCAGGGGCATCACCATACCAGACTTTAGGTTGTACTACAAGGCCATAGTGGTCAAAACAGCGTGGTATTTGCACAAAAATAGAGACATAGACAGTTGGAACCTAATAGAAAACCAGGAGATGAAACAAATAGCTTACAGCCACCTAATCTTTGATAAACCAAACAAGAACATACATGGGGGAAAGACTCCCTATTCAATAATTGGTGCTGGGAGAACTGGATATCCACATGTAAAGGATTGAAACTGGACCCACACCTTTCTTCACTCACAAAACTTGATTTAAGATGGATAAAAGACCCTAATCTAGAGCATGAAACAATTAAAATCCTCAAAGATAGTGTGGGGAAAACACTGGAAGCTATCGGTCTGGACTTTATGAGGAAGACCTCTGCAGCAATCACAATAACAACAAAAATAAACAAATGGGACTTAATGAAACTGAAAAGCTTCTGTACAGCTA
The DNA here is from genome assembly GCF_027406575.1 of Nycticebus coucang. NCBI lineage: Eukaryota > Metazoa > Chordata > Mammalia > Primates > Lorisidae > Nycticebus > Nycticebus coucang. Next base: position 3,900,791 of record NC_069802.1, read on the forward strand.
AAGCGACAACAACCAAAGCAAATAGACAACCTACACATTGCTAAAGGATATTTGCATATTTTGATTCAGACAAAAGCTTGATAACTAGGATCTACAGAGAATTCAAATTAATAAACATAAAAAGAGCCAACAATCCCTTAGATCACTGGGCAAGAAAGATGAATAGAACCTTCTCTAAAGAAGACAGACGAATGGCTAACAAACATATGAAAAAATGCTTATCAGCCCTACCTTTTAGAGAAATGCAAATCAAAACCACCCTAAGATATTGTCTAACCCCAGTGAGAATGGCCCACATCACAAAGTCTCAAAACTGCAGATGCTGGCGTGGATGTGGAGAGAAGGCAACACCTTTACACTGCTGGTGGGATTGCAAATAATACAACCTCTTTTATTTTGTTAATTACGTCAAATACACATAGATCATGAATACATTCGTTCATATGTGGGGTACAATGTGTTGAGTTTTTTTTATACAATCTGACATGGTTACATCAAACCAATCAACATAGCTTTTGCTTCATTTACTTGATTATTGTGTTAAGACATTTATGTTCTACACTTGACAGATTTAACCTGTACCCTTGCAATATGCTCCATAGGTGTGGTCCCACCTTTTACCCTCCCTCTATCAAACCTCCTCCCTCCCCTCTCTTCACAACCTTTTTGGAAGGATGTATGGAGAAACCTCAAAGAACTCAAGCTAGACTTCCCATTCGATCCCACAATCCCATTGCTGGGCATCTACCCAGAAGAAAAAAATCATTTTATCATAAAGACATTTATGCTAGACTGTTTATTGTAGCTCAATTTACAATCACCAAGGTGTGCTAACAACCTAAGAGCTCACCAACCTAGGAATGGTTTAACAAACTGTGGTATATGTGCACCATGGAATACCATACAGCCACAGAAAGATGGAGACTTTACATCTTTTGTATTAACCTGGATGGATGTGGAACACATTATTCTTAGTAAAGCATCATAAGAATGGAGATATAAGAATCCTACATACTAGGCTCGGTGTTTGTAGCATAGTGATTACAGTGCTGGCCACATGCACTGAGGGTGGTGGGTCTGAACCCGGCTCGGGCCTGCTAACCAACAATAATAATTGAAGCAACAACAACAACAACAAAAAATAGCTGGGCCTTGTGGTAGGCACCTGTAGTCCCAGCTACTTGGGAGGCTGAGGGAAGAGAATCACTTAAGCCTTAGAGTTTGAGGTTGCTGTGAGCTATGACACCACGCACTCTACCAAGGGTGACATAAACTCTGTCTTAAAAATAAAAAAAGAATCCTATGTACTCAATTCTGATATGAGCACAATTAAGGTCCTAGTGCACAGTGGGGCTTGTGGGGTGGGGAGAGCTGAGAACGGGAAGGAGGGAGGGGGTGGGGAGGTCAAGGGGTGTGGTTCACCTTTTGTGGGTGGGACACAAATATAAGAGGGTCCTTATCTAACAAAAGCAATCAGTGTAACCTGCTTCTGTGTACCCTCAATGAATCCCCAACAATAATAAAAATTTTTTTCTATGTTTCTGCTTAGGAAGAGGACAATGGTACCTTGGGACAGGAGTCCATCATTCTGCTTATTTGTCAGCAAATTAATAAACTGCCCTTTGTTTCCCTTCAAATTGCTTGGCCCATTTTTCATTCAGCTGCAGGGATAAACACCTTTTATTAACTCTTCTTTAATCATACAAGACCTTGAGAAATGTAATACACTGTGACTCCTCCCTGAAGAAGAACTTTTTGGGGAATGAGAAGTGGAGTGAGGTGGGAGGTATTTGGAGCATAACCTCAGGCATCTGTACAAACACTGTGATTTTCTAGTTACTTCGCTGGTCCTTGCTGTCCAGACCTCACACTCTGGGGCGGTGCCAGCTCCGGGACCACGTGGCTCTTTCAGGATTTTTATTTAGTCTATTAGGGCAAAGCTGAGATCATTTCCCCCATCTTTGCAGTCTCAATCTTCTATTTTTTTCTAAATAGCTGCCGGTGATTGTGCTATTCAGAAGAATCTTCTCAGAATGTAATTGCTCTCTGCGTTACTTAGATGCCCTGGCTTCCATTTTCTCTGAAATGACCTCAGCCAGGTAGTTCTGAATCTGGATGATCTGATTGATGGAATTGAGGAGAACTGGAATTGGGGCAAAAATAACCTTCCATTCTCTTCCTCCTAGTAGTGTTACTGGAATTTCTTTCTTCATTAGGTTCTTGGTCTCAGGGATTTGAAGAATGAACCCACAGACC